>NC_039364.1:62702255-63017507 GCF_003573695.1 Papaver somniferum | reverse complement strand
GGGGGGGGTGAGCCAGTAGCCAGTTTCACAATTTTCTTTTATTTCTTCTATTTAGTTTTCTTTGTAATAATGAGGAGCTAAACCCAATCATTGGGGAAATGAGGAAGCTATTTACGCATGAATAATTTGGTAACTATTATATTTTCTCTAATATTTAATTATAATTCGCTCAATCACTGCTTTTGCAGAGTTTTTAATTGTTTGCATAATTTTCTTCATTAGTTGTGATTCAATTAGATAGGTTATGCTTTGATTAGATAATCTATGCTTAGGGGATACAATTAATTTTTGAGAATTTGCTTGATTATTTGTGAGTTAAGAAAATAAGGGACTTAAAGATAATTAGAGTTGATTATTTACCATCATTCATTCATGTGTAATAGTGGAATCAGTGTCTTGGTTATTTTCTCATATCTTGAAATCAAATTTTGAGTTAAGTTTTCTTTAATTTTTAAGTCTAAATTCTTTTGCTTTCACAAGTCTCAACGAACCTTTTTACTACAATATTATTGAGTCACATCATTCAACTTCACCGGCGTGGTTGGACGGCGTGGATCAGCCTAAAGCCAGTCGAACAAGCGACGTGGTGTACACCGGTGGACATTCTTCCTACCTGCATGACCGACTCTTCCTTAACCTGACCAGATTGCAATATACGTTTTTCCGAAGTTGTGTCAGCGTTAAGAATTGAGGGTCGCAGGAAATTCCACTAAAGGTCCCAAATTGATCACGATCATCCAATTTCACCGGCATGATTGGATGGCTTAGATCGGGCCCATAGCCACCAGGCAGGTATTGGCGCGTTCAACACCGGCCCAACGTGGGCCCCACATGGTCGGCCTCCCCAAAGGAGAAGCGTGGCTTGCCAATTCGTCCAGCCAATGAAGCGTGGACGTGAAACCCTAATTAGAGTTTGTGGCACATCACATTTGTCGCAAATCAGTCTCAACCATCCATCTTCGCAGGCATAGATGGAGGGTGTAGATGTATATTCAAAGTGCCCAGAGCATGTCAACATAATCACCGTAGGCCCGCCTACATACATGACTAATCGGTCAAGACCAACTACGGTTGGTCGTCTCGATTCGTGCGCCCAAACAAGGCATGGCCACGCGTTTTCAACTGCAAATCGATCTCGACCACTCAACTTTGCCGGAAAAATTGAGTGGCTTAGATCACATCTTCACGTGACAGTAAGGTACGGACATGTACACTGGCCTTCCGATTGCACGCCTGAATGATCGGCTAAGACCGACCATGGTTGGTTTTCTCGAAACGCGCGCCCGAAGTAGGCACGACGTGCGGTCTTCAATTCCTTTGCGGCATTGGATTTCTGTCGCAAATCAATCTCAGCCGCTCCTCTTTGCCAGACAAATTGAGTGGCTTAGATTGCATCTCCATGAGACAGTGAGGTACAAACACCTACATCAGCATGTCGTCTACACACATGCCCAATCGGCCCTGCCAAAAATGTGTCCCATGCTTGGATTCGACCAAGCTAAAGGTTGGTGTTCGAGCACCTACTAAACCCTAATCCGACGGTCGCAGATGTGGGTCGCAAGCCATCTCGTTCGTCCAACTTCACCATCTTGGACGGTCAGCCTAAGACAGGGGTTAGGCGACCAGTGAGGCATCACCACGATCACCGTCCACCACTTTTCCACACAAAGTGATCGGCCAAGTCAGGACTTACCTGTACAACCTCCAAACGATCACTCGAAGATGGCTGGACGTGATGCTATTTTAAGATGCTTAATCCACGACTTACTCTGTTAAGCCTTAAAACAGCGATGCTTCACACATGCTGAATATATTCTATGCATTACCTACATAAAATACACAGGATACTTCACAACTATCGACTTCCTAAATAACTTAGTTATTTAATCTAGCATCACATGCTACTTTTTGTGGGTCCCACGATCCACACATTCGAGACATCAAACATGTCACAAACTGGGGGATACTTACTGAGGTATTGGTCTGGCGGTTTACAGCGTGCAGGGCACAACGCGCCATCACAAGAACGTATCAGGAAGACATGGACGATTACTGATGATGGGAGAAGTGGGAAAGACTGATCGTGTGACACTAACACACGCAACTTCACTACTCCATCACTCCACTTTCCCCACTTCCCATGAGAGACGTGGGTTAGGCTCAATGACTTGTATAAATAGTTTCTCCTACCTATTTCCAAGACAAAACGAGACAACAGAAACCAAGTGTTGATGTAACCGTATCCAAATACCAGAACTGATAGCTTACATTCTGCAAGCCAGTTCAGCTTTCTGATACAAGTCATACACAGCCAACACCTCCACAATCTCAACACCTTCTTCGCTTTCGTCCCTAAGATCAACCCCATATCCTTCACTTTGTGACCAAAGCAAGTCTGGAACGACCATTTCTTGGTTTAGGACGGAGTTGTACAGATTGATTTCTCGAATCATAAGCACTCCCGTGCAGTGCATTTGTTTAGGGTTTAGATTCATTTCTCATCCACACACCCCAAATTACCAAAACCAGCAGAAATAGTTTTCACCCACAAACAATTGGCGACCACAGTGGGAGATTAATCTCTCGGTTGCAAAAATGAATTCTCAATATTCATTCTAACCTTCTCAATTTTGGGGATAAATCTTGGTTTCGATTCAATCATTAACCTATTCATCTTCGATTTTCATCTCGGTTTTCATCTCACGATGTATCTTCACCCGATAGATTCTTCGGAAATCATAAATGATTCAGATATCATGGAAAGTGTGGCTAGAATGCTGGAGGATGTCCTGGAAAATCAAGCTGGTAGAAGGCAGAGCGAAACCTTCCGCCTTTTGAATGATATAACAGCTCAATTACAAGAAAGATCGGCAAGCATTTACCCAGACAATGCAAGAAATTCTGAATCCTTATCTAAAAGTCATGTCTTTACCAGTGGAGATACAGAGAGAGCGCGCAGCCACAGGGGACTCAAGAAAGACGAACAACATGGTCCAGCTGACGACAGAGACTCGAGACAACTCCATAGAAGAAAAGACTTGTCTGGGATGCCAGAACGTCTGCCGGATAAAGAAAAGGAGCCTGTAGCTTACGGAGCCTTTCTGGAAGATTTGTATCTCAAGACTCTTGCCGAAGCTCAGAAGACTGCCCAATCCACATCGACCTTTCAACCAAGTGAAGAAATGCTCGAGGAAGGAGAGATCAATCAAGGAACACGTGAGTACAGAGGATGGGAGCGTTCAATTCATTCACTCAGCAGTGATATTACGACGCCTTCCGCATTCCGTCACACGGGCAAGCGATCCGTGGATATGATGACACACACTGGTCTTCCAACTCCGTCTCCGAAGCGTGCTTCACATCAAAGACACATAGAGATGTCACGACGTCCACTAGCGCAAGAACAGCTAGACTCAAGGTACCTGCATTTCCCGTTCCCAATGAAAAAGATTTTAGAGATGTTGGAGGCGTGGGTACGAAACTGAGAGGTGGAGCTGCCTCCTGTATGGCGTCCACCGACCGATCAAGAAATAATGGATCCGAGATATTGTTATTATCACCGGTTCCTTCACCACCCTACCCGTGAATGCAACGCCTTGAAACGCATTTTTCAGAAGAAGGTTAATTCAGGAGAGTAGCTTTCCCTCTCTGAAAATTAGTGCGGACGATTTCCTTGGAGAGGTTGCTCGGGAAGATTCAGTTTCGTGCAAATGAGGCTCCAAAGAGCAAGTAAGTTCTATCAAACAATTTTACGAAAAAGATAGTTTTAGAATTTATTGGGGTCTTGACATCCCACACACAGAGAAAGAGATTCGATGATCAAACATCATGTTTGTTTCCTTTTCACACGATGTTTACAATTTCATGTGACATGTATAATCATTCGTAACCAAGATGCAAATTCTATTTAGAATAATCTCTTTCAGAAAATCAAGTGTTCACAAAACTATCTCAAAAACCAATTCAAAATTCAACCACATATTAGTTCAAAACCTGAAATCAAATTATGAAAGGAAATCCTCACAATCACTCAAAAACATCTAAAGAAAGAATACAAGTAGGTGGCACGAATCCTTCAAGGAAAGTCCTTCAGCAGCAACTCATCCTTCTGAGCAAGAGCAACTTTCATCCTTAGGAGTGCGGCCTGTTTCAGCTTCAACTCCTTAGACAACTTTTCAACCTCTTCTTCCTGGAGAGCAATACAGTCTGCAGAAGGAGCTTCGTCTTGCAATTTCTGAAGCTCCTGGATTTCAGAGAACCCTTTGAAGAACCAAGGAGCATTGAAGTCAACTGCACAAACACGTCCCGATGGCACTTCCAGTCTTCCATCACCTCCTTAGAAACACTGCGACCGATCGTGACGCTCATCCCGTGAATGGAGAATAAAGCTTCTTGGACGCGATTGACCAATGCAAGGCGACTTTTGAGCTTCGTAGTGGTAGCAATGTGGTTGTGCTTCTTCCATATCACCGTGTATAACTCCTCGAACTGAGCCGACACACTGAATCCCCAACCAACACATGACCTGCATGAGGGGTATCAAAGGGAGGATCGAAGATAGCCCCAGGAAAAACAGGTTGCCTTGCCAATACTTCATTAGGAACCTTGTCAGCTGCAAGAGGCCTTTCAGAAGAAGTCACCATGACTGCCTTATCAATGAGAACCTGCTCAGGAATATCTTTAAGGGGAGCCGCCTCAGCATTAGAAGATGTTGCCTCTCCTGCATTCCTCCGGATGTCCACTTCACTCTGAATGCTGATTTCCGTCACAACCTCGTCTACAAGCTCACTAAGGTTACCACTTGGGTAGGCATTCCGTTCAGTCGAGCTTGCACCATCTTTGTCATTATCTTGAAGAGGATCAGTATCACCAGACCTCTCCTTAAAAGTATCGCCAGACTTCTCATGAAGACCAGCATCGCCAGACTTCTCATGAAGACCAGCATCGCCAGACTTCTCATGAAGACCAGTATCGCCATACCTCTCGTTATGACTACGAGCCAGTCTTGCGAAAGCATTTTCTTTCGAGATTCCCTGATCGCCAACAAAGGATTACCTTTAGTGAAATTTGCTCAGGAAGAACGAAATCAAGGGATCAAACAGAAAGAAATTTAAAATACCTGCATATTGGAGGAATTGAGGATCACCGAACCACATGCCTGCTTCTTAGACCTCACTCCTTCTTGGGGACTGCAGTCATTAGCTCTGGTTCGTTTACCTGGGAGTGGTTTCAACCGAAAATGCTCCTTCAAACCGTCAGAAGATGGTTCGCCGTGGGAATATGTCACAACGTCCTCCGAGAATTTCTGAAAGGTTAACAATTGCTCCCTCCAAAATTCCTTATACCTATCGGTTACCGCTGGTTTTCTTCCGATAGGCCAGAAAGGAAGACTCTGCACTGACGAAAATGTGTCAGCATTAAGAATGTCCGGGAAAAGTTTTTTTGAATCCTTCAACGGACGAAGAAATGGAATACCCTGGTCAAATCCCATTTGCCGAGCAGCCTTGTCAATATTGTACGGAGTCACAGTAAATTCTTCGTCAAATAAAGACAGGATATATCCCGGAGTGCAGCTTCGCAAGTAAACGAGTTCTCCTAGACTTGCGGTTTTAGCATCAGTACGCAACGCTGCATCAGGAACAGTAGCAAAAGTCTTCGGCTGAAAAATGAAAGGGTGGATCGGCCCCCATGGATGAAAATCTATGGAGGACACATTTTCGAAGACATCCACGAGCTTCACACCGGTTTTAGGACATCTCTTCTGCCAACGGAGTATTCTCGAACCACCATACAAACTGCTGAGTGAAGTTGCAGGAACATGAGCATAGCTTTTGAAATGTTCCCATAAAAACGCCTGAAGAAAAGCAATGTGGATATGCGACTCCACCTTCTTATACCCATTGGAAGCATGCATGTCCGTCGCTAAGGCATCCAGATGAGAATACAGTGATCCAAGAAACAAGGCACCTAGGGGAAGGACCTCACCTTTTGCCAGCCTTATAGCAAACATAACAAGGTCTCCTCTTATGGTCTTTCTTCCAGAACCATCGTCGCATATGTCTCTGGATAACCACAAAGACATGAATGCAATCACGCTAAGCTCGTTTTCCAACTTATGACTAGGTTTCGGGTCTGCAAGAGACCACTCCGACACCCACCAAGTGTAAAAGCATTTCATGTCTTTCTTCTCCTTCTCCATATCATCGAATTCTCCCGCCTTTCGAAGTATAGCATTATAATCACGACGTTCTGCATAAGAAAGTTTATAGAAGAAGCTTCCAGCGACAGGCAGGTTCATCAATGCAGCTACGCTTTCCAGAGTAATGGCCATCTCTCCTCATCTACATATGGATGTATGAGTAGAGGTACGCCACCGAGAAATGAAAGTGACCAAGCCTGCAACATCTTTCTTAACTTGAAGAGTGGCAGATGCCATGACCGCATCAAGGATTTGCGCTTTGATAAAATTAGCCTTAATACTCTTATTATTCAACATGCGTCTCATCCATCCTTCATAAGGACCCAGCGGGGTATGACAAATCTTAAATTCAATAGGTGAAGGTGGATACTCATTTCTACGAAGACAGAATATCATCACAAGTGCTGAAGAAGAGGATGAATCAGCTTCCATATTTTCTGAACCAGAGAGCAGACTATCTTGTGAGAAGGATGCTTTCTAATGTTCGGAAAAGACACGGTGAAAAACTCATCATCTATGTTTGGAATATCTTTGAAGTTGTCAACACTCCCTGACTTGGCATCAGCATTATCCCCAGAAGACATCTTAACAGGAGCCCTTTTGTTCATTCTACAATAAAAGGCAGGGGAGTCATTACTTGCATGAAAACGCATGGGATGTGTAGTCACACACGACAGAACACACATTCACGTTGGAGTACACAAGGCTGGGACAATCATACAAGCAAGGCTGGTATTGGGCCACGCAACCAAGATCGATATCATGACAGTAGGCTGGTGTTGGGTCACGTCAAGCCGGTATTGGTCATCAAAGTCACAAGTCTGGTGTTGGGTCACGTCAAGCCGGTACATGACCGATCAAGGTCACAAGTCTGGTATTGGGACATGTCAGCAAGCAAGACCGGTCAAGGTCATGAAACTGGTATAGGGTCGATGTTCAATCAGGCGTACATAGCGGGACTCACGTTCAACCGAGCATATATGGTGAGGCACACATTCATTCACACGTATTATAGCACGGTTTTCTTTATTCATGGGAGTCTTGTCTACGAAATTCAAGCCAAGGGTTTTTCAAGATATAACCTAAAAGCTAGGTTTTGCATGCAACAATGAAAAGGAAGCAAAAACAACATGTTCATGGATTCGCGGCTTGTTTTACTAAACAATCCTGGCAATATCGACGGTTTTGCTAACTAATCATGATATATTTGCAAAAAGAGTTTACCTAAGAAATTAGGGTTTGCAAAAAAAAAAACGTGAGAACAAGGGAGAAAAGACGAAGTACCTACCTTGTACGTGTGCGGTGGCAGCGGCAAAGTCCGGCGACGGCAAAAACGGCGGCAGCGTCAGCGGGAGCGACGGTAGGAGTCACGGACAGGAGCTGCCTAACAAAAACAAAATGCGTGAGAAAAGAAAAAGGGGTCGGTCCCTTTTATAAGCAAACAATTGGAAGAATCCCAATAGAACAAGGATTCCTCTTTTGATTGGATTCCTCTTGTGATTGGATTCCTCTTTTGATTCAGACGCCCAAGGAAGGAAATCGGTCCCACCCAAAAATTCCATACTTGCACGGCACGATCACATGGACAATTGTTAGCGGTCGGTCAAAGTCCTTCCGAGTAAGCTTCCTTTATCTTGTCTTTCTCACATAGGTATGTCACCACCTCATGCCTACCCCACAATAGTGTAACCATTATATGCTAGGCATGGGACTTAATGTTGATGGTGGATTTTCATTTGAGGCTAAAATTGTAAAAGCCAAAATTACGCGTTGACACCCTGCAAAGGATAAAGCCACTAATAAAATGATGAATACTTCTTCACTTCTCTAATTCATCCAGGTTGGAGCATGTAGCAACAATCTCTTATACCCTGTGAATTTATAGCGTTATCAATTAATACATGAATAGCCTTGTATTTCCTGTTCCGCTGAACTCTCATCATTATTAGTGTGGCATGACGACTGAGTGTTGCTATCAGCAGAGTAACATGAATCTCCAAAGGTTGATAATGAGGTATGCACGAAATAATCGTACAGGCTACATCTCTCGGTGTGTTATACTAGCCCGATTAAACATATTTGAATCTGGACTGTCCATATCAGTCTCAGAAACAATCACGGCCACACAAGCCGGCCGCACGATTTAACCAGCCTAGACGATCCTCAGCAGGAGCAGGCTACTACATTAATGACCACCAGCAGGCCCACTTATGCCATGGTCGATCGAATACCTACTATGCCTCCCAAACTACCACCGAACACCAGCCTGAAGTTGGATGTCCAGACTGGTATGTAGCAGCTTGGAGGAATTGTAGAAACAAAGGCCGCCTATGGAAGTCTCAAGTTCATCACGTCCGTCCAACTTCACCGGCATGGTTGGACGGCGGGGATCAGCCCAAAGCCGGTCGAACAAGCGTCGTGGTGTAAACCGGCGGACCTTCTTCCTACCTGCATGACCGACTCTTCCTTAACCTTACCAGATTGCAATATACGTTTGTCCGAAGTTGTGTCAGCGTGAAGAATTGAGGGTCGCAGGAAATTCCACTAAAGGTCCCAAATTGATCACGGCCATCCAATTTCACCGGCATGATTGGATGGCTTAGATCGGATCCATAGCTACTAGGAAGGTATTGGCGCGTTCAACACCGGCCTAACGTGGGCCCACATGGTCGTCCTCCCCAAAGGAGAAGCGTGGCTTGCCAATTCGTCCAGCCAAAGCAGTGTGGACGTGAAACCCTAATTAGGGTTTCCGGCACATCACATGTGTCGCAAAACAGTCTCAACCATCCATCTTCGCAGGCATAGATGAAGGGTGTAGATGTAGATTCAAAGGGTCCAGAACATGTCAACACAATCACCGTGGGCCCGCCTACATACATGACTAATCGGTCAAGACCAACTATGGTTGGTCATCTCGATTAGTGCGCCCAAACTAGGCATGGCCACACTTTTCAACTGCAAATCGATCTCGACCACTCAACTTTGCCGGACAAATTGAGTGGCTTATATCATATCTTCACGGGATAGTAAGGTACGGACGTGTACACTGTCCTGTCGACTGTACGCCTGACTGATCGACCAAGACAGACCAGGGTTGGTTGTTTCGAAACGCGCACACGAAGTAGGCACGACGTGCGGTCTTCAATTCCTTTGCGGCATAGGATTTCTGTCGCAAATCAATCTCAGACGCTCCTCTTTTCCAGACAAATTGAGTGGCTTAGATCGCATCTCCATGGGACGGTGAGGTACAGACACCTACACCAGCATGCCATCTACACGCATGCCCATTCGGCCCTGCCAAAAACGTGTCCCATGCTTGGATTCGACCAAGATAAAGGTTGGTGTTCGAGCACCTCCTAAACCCTAATCCGACGGTCGCAGATGTAGGTCGCAAGCCATCTCGTCCGTCCAACTTCACCAGCTTGGACGGACAGCCTAAGACAGGAGATAGGAGACCAGTGAGGCATCACCACGATCACGGTCCACCACTCTTCCACACAAAGTGATCGGCCAAGTCAGGACTTACTTGTACAGCCTCCAACCGATCACTCGAAGATGGCTGGACGTGATGCTATTTTAAGATGCTAAATCCGCGACTTACTCCGTTAAGCCTTAAAACAGCGATGCTTCACACATGCTGAATATATTCTATGCATTACCTGCATAAAATACACAGGATACTTCACAACTATCGACTTCGTAAATAACTTATTTATTTAATCTAGCATCACATGCTACTTTTTGTGGGTCCCACGATCCACACATTCGAGACATCAAACATGTCACAAACGGGGGGATACTTACTGGGGTATTGGTCTGGCGGTTTACAGCGTGCAGCGCACAACGCGCCATCAGAAGAACGTGTCAGGAAGACATGGACGGTTAGTGATGATGGGAGAAGTGGGAAAGAATGATCGTGTGACACTAACACACGCAACTCCACTACTCCATCACTCCACTTTCTCCACTTCCCATGAGAGACGTGGGTTAGGCTCAATGACTTGTATAAATAGGTTCTCCTCCCTATTTCCAAGACAGAACGAGACAACATAAACCAAGTGTTGATACAATCGTATCCAAACACCAGAACTGATAGCTTACATTCTGCAAGCCAGTTCAGCTTTCTGATACAAGTCATACACAACCAACACCTCCACAATCTCAACACCTTGTTCGCTTCCCTCCCTCAGATCAACCTCATCTCCTTCACTTTGTGACCAAAGCAAGTCTGGAACAACCATTTCTTGGTTTAGGACGGAGTTGTACAGATTGATTTCTCAAATCACAAGCACTCCCGTGCAGTGCATTTGTTTAGGGTTTAGATTCATTTCTCATCCACACACCCCAAATCACCAAAACTAGCAGAAATAGTTTTCACCCATAAACACATATAATTAATGCGCCGTCTGCAAAAGGACTGAGCCATTTAAAAGTAATGAGTGCCGGGCCTCTCTACTCACACATGTATTGAGCAACTCAGTATATTTATTCGGAATGGTGCATGTAGCAACAATCCCAAGCATTCTGTAAAATCTCGCCTGCATTACTCATTAGTGTATGGTTTATTGAGTATTTTTGTATGCGATGTTCCCCAGCTGAACCCTTAGTATTGGTATGACATGACAATTAGTGTTCACTCACATCTGAGTACCACGAATTTCCCGAAATATCAAAATTAAGGTCTGCATGAAAATGCTCAATCAGAAGACGCGCTAACTGCTCTCTGAGAATAAAAGAATTTTGTGTCAACATACATAATTTGTTAAATTGGTTCAATTTTGTGATAACTCACAAGATTCAAGTTTTCGGCCTAATTAATATGCAAACATTAGGTCTTTTGCGCCTTGTGCAAATATCTCGAACCCTATTGGTCGAGGCCAAACCTAGATAAGCTGGGAACTAATCCGCCATGGAGCTAGTAGGAGAAAAGTCCTACCAAAAAACGAGAAATAAAGAAGAACTGTGGCAAATGGGAGCGACAACAAAAGAGGTGCGACCACGCCACCTAACTGGCCGGTCCGCTCCAACAGGTGCCGCCTGTGGCCGCAGGCCACGCTCCATGTTGCCCTTTGCCAACCTCTTTTTATATCGACCAATCAGGTCGCTCTAAATGCGCCACACAGATTTAGAATGAGACCGGACCCACATTGCTTGACGGACCTCTTTCCCATCGACCAACCAGGTCGCTCTAAATGCGCCTCACACATTTGGAATGAGGCCGGCCCCACATTGCTTGTCAGCCCTCTTTCTCATCGACCAATCAAGTCGCTCTAAATGCGCCACACACATTTGAAATGAGGCCGGCCCCATGTTGCTTGCCGGCCCTCCTCTTTTTGCCATCGACCAATCAGATCGCTCAAAACCTGCCACACACACTTTTAATAAAGTTGGAAGGTTGTTGGTCGATGTGCCTAATTACATTAGGAACCTAATCTAGACGTCCCAAGCCAGTCTCCAAAAAACAATCACGGCCACACGATTTGGCCACTTGATTTATTAAGCTTAGCCGCTCCTAACACCCCCAAATAGGCATCACCATGCCTCCGCAAGCAACGTGCCAACAGTGCTGCTGCAATCTGCGCCAAGGTGCTGAGATTGCCTACAAGCCATACCAAACCACGCCTAGTGATCATCGCAGGCGCCATGATGATTGGCTAGCCAACCTGCCAAATCTCTCTAGTGTGCCAAATGGTAGGCCATGCCATCCCACGGCAGGCGATATACTAATGTGCAACAACGACACAGCTGCGTGCTATTTCACTCTTTGTTCATGGCCAATGCCATAACAGATCCATGTATGATGTTTTAAGATCATGGAAACACATGGCCAAATCCTAGTGTATATGGGGAAAAACGATTTGCTGGTTTTTAAGGAATTTAGGAGACGACCGTACGGAGGAGACTCCTCGAATCGATCGAAATACTAAACCTCACACAGATGCACCGCTGCAAAGGGGGTGCTTTAGATTCGAGAGATCAATCTATAGTACTCCGGCCTAAATCAAGACAATGACCGTTCCAGAGTAAATTCGGTCATAAGAGAGGACAGGTTGATTTGTAGGAGGGAAGCTGAGAAATGTGTGGAATCAATGGTAATCAAAGATTGTGGGTGTGTGTATTCTGAATATGATAAGCTCTGAGTGATTGAAATTGCTCAATTGAGAGTAGTTGCTCAATTGATGAGTTCATGATCTCGTGTTGTCAGTTTGACGTGAGATTGATGATGCCGATGATTCAATCATGATTCAGAGACTTATTTATATTGCTGGAATTTTAGACACCATGATTCCATGAAGTGTGCCAGTTGATGGAATCAAGGAGTGGGGAAGTGGAGATCGTGTTTGAAACCAGTTGCTCAACATGTGGAGACTTGGTCGATTTTACACCCACTACCTCGTGAATTCCTTCAACTGATTGCACGACTTGCTCACATTCCATCGTGTGTTTGAACACACGTGCCGTAGACCGCCAGACCAAAACCCTAAGTGATATCCCCCTAAGTGACACGATTGACATCTCGTGGTATGTTAGTCAATTGATGACTTCGTGATTTGATGGGACGATGAGTCCATGTAGTTGCTGAGTTGAACATGATGTTCTTAAACTCATGAGTTGAACATGTCGTGAGACAGAAGTATAGTTCTTACGATGAAGTGAGAAAGTATTGCTCATTCGATGGATCGTTGATTATTGATTGTTGAACCAATATTCCTTGGTTTGAGAAAATATTTATCATCTGAGAAAGTGTTGCTCATGTGATGAATTGTTGAATATTTGATCGCCTGAGCATGTGTTGCTCATCTGATGGCTTATTGGCAGCGTACCAAATGTAGAACCGAGCATAATTAATAAAATTAATGACCATGAGGCCGTCGTAAAATTATTAAGGTTGGAATCTGGAATGATAATCCTTGGATTCAGAAACCCTAATTTGATCAATTGATGATCAATTCATGGTTCGTCAGAAGTTTAACCATGGGACGAAGGAGGGAGCGACTACACGGGACCGTGGATCAACCATGTAGTATCCATATGCTCACGTGAGCAAATACGAAGAACTCCTGAAGAGTTGACGATTTTTTGGTGGAAGAATGATTAAATGCTGGCTTAATCATTTATTCAAAAATGCTCGTCTGAGCCTTAGGTGAGAAAACCTAATTAATTATGACGAGGCGAGGGACCGACCAAGGAGTCACGAAACCGGCCCTGGGTTGTCACGTGACCGCCTGACGATCACTTCATGAAAATCCAAAGTGTTTGGAAGAGTTTTGGACCTAATACGAGCAATTGTGCAAATTAGGTCAAAACTGTGAAAATTGATGGGATCGGCTTCCGTGATCTAAAGAGACAATCTTGGTCGGTCAAGATAGCGTGCTCGTGTCCCCAAGGCGTCCGCGTCTCAGTCCTGGGAATTTTGATATTTTCTCGCGTGCAATTGAGCATCCATTCGAGAAAATATGCCAAAATTAGGGTTTCGACGAAACTGAGGAAAACACCATGAGATGATGAAAAATAATTATAAAATAAGGAATGAGGAGGCGTGGGACCGCCATGGTCAAGGCATGGTCGGCCGGTCGTAACCACGGTCCCGTGGTGCCTTTTCCTTAATTTTATAATATTTTGGTGATTTTATGAAAAATTCATGAATATTGAGAAATTTGATGAATTTAGGGAGTTTCCATGAATTGAAGGAGTTTTCATGAGTTCAGGAAGCAAAAAATATTAAAATAATAAAAACAAGGGTGTGTGGGACCGTGGAGGCACGGCCGGCTGGCTAGGGCCCGATCCTACGAGTTTCCCTAATTTTTTAATATTTTTAGGTATTTTTGATGATTTGAGGGAATTTTTCCTAATTTGAGAGAAATACCATAAAATCAAGGAATTTGATGAATTCAAGGAAAAATAGGATAAATAATAATATAATAATAAAGCAAATGGCGTGTGGGACCGGCTAGGGAATGGCCGGCAGGCTAGTGGCCCGGTCCCAGAAGTTTCCATAATTTTATTTTATTTTATTATTATATGATGATTTGTGCAAAAATACCATGAAATCAAGGAGTTTTTCATGAAATTAGAGAAATAACAATAATAATAAAATAATAAGGAACTGTGGAGTGTGGGGCCGGTTGGACCAAGGCATGGCCGGTTGGCCAATGGTCACGCCCCACACTCCTTTCCTCAATTTTATATTATTTTTTATGGATTTATGGAAGTACCATGAAACCGAGGAGTTTCCTCGAGACGAAGGAGATTTGGTAAAATGAGAAAATTTTCATCAAATCATGGAAATAATAAAAATGCATTAAAAATATAAAACTGGCGTGGGATTGACCACGACACGGTCGGTCGGTCGTGTGTCCGTGCTCCCAGCACCCTGGTCAATATTTTTAATTATTTATTATTTTCTTCTCTATTTTGCATAGGTTCATCGTTTCGTTGTATTTTTGAAATACTCGTTCGTGCGGTGACTGTTAGTGTATCGTCGTTGAATACACCTTCACCATTTGAATCGGGGCTTACTTAGAGGTAGCTCAGACGCCCGATTGTTGATTATTTATTACTAATTGTGGAATTCGGTGAAGAATAATTCACAAAACTGAGCAATAAGATGTTTATTATTAATTCATAAGATCAGCTGAGGATTCGACTACGAATTCAGAATAATAAAGTGAGCATAACCATTCCATGGGATCGTAGATTCGACCATAGAATCGGAGTAATTAAGATTTATCCATTACCATTTATGAGACCAGTTGTGGATTCGATCATGAAATCAGAGTAATGAGATAATATAGTTATTGCTATTATTTGAGATCAAGTTGTGGATTCGATCATAGAATCAGAACAATTGTTTATTGCCATTCCATGGGACCAGTCGTGGATTCGACCGTGGAATAGGAGCAATAATAGATTATTCTGGGAATTCAGTAGTGAATGTCACGACATAGCAAGCTATCTAGGAGCATTAATTATCCCAATATGATCTTGTCGGTAAGTCATAACCTTTATATGGTCAGGGTAAACTTGTTGTTTGTTCCTGAAGACGTTATCGCTCTATACTAGCAGAGCAAGCTGTCTAGGAGCCGTCCATATCATGATACTATATAGAAATAATCACTGAAAGTATTCAGTATTCATGAGATATGTCGTTGTCCAGTCGCGATACTACATATCTACATGTACTATGAGAGAAAGTACTCTCCATTGAGAATTCGATGAGAGACCCGTGTCTCGATACTCACGTATGATTGCTGAATTAGAGCTTCGTATAATTATGAATTTACGATTTTAGCCTTTGTCGAAAATCCACCATCTACATTAAGTCCCCTGCTTACTGAGGAAAGATGTGTTCCTCAGTCAGCATTAAATGGTGATTTTCCGGCCATAAATAATAATACCAGTAATTGAACTTAGTCGTAAGTTGAGACGTTACCGGATTTAGAGAACATGGGAAAACCACGACTTGATGAAGACTTCAATGTCATGATTGGAGCGTCGTTTGATGAGCATAAATTGGTGTTGAACCGCTGGTTTGGACGACGAATCCGTGGTCGGTTAGGATTCGCGGGTCGGGCCCAATAAGGAATTCCTTAGAAAATTATGTTTTGGAAATAAAATTGATATAAAAGGGAATAATCCTTTTTTTTTTCCAAGACCAGCTCTCCCTCGTCTCTGCACCTTCACGCCAGCAGGAGATTCCCGCCGCTGCCGGACCACCACCTGCCGCCGCCCGATTTCCGGCCAAACCGACCAGGTGCTCTTTTTTTTTGTTTTTTTTTTGATGTTTGATGATGTTGTGACCTTCATGAGTTGTTCATGTCTTGATCATGATGAATTTATATACATGTGTGTATATTAGTGTGAGTTTATGAAAACCCTCGTTTTTTGAAAACGTATGTTCGTTCGATCCTTAGTTTTGCAAACTAACTGTAATCCCTGATTTAGGAGAGATTTTTTTTAGTATATGAACCTAGATTCAGTGATAAAACTTAGTTTATGAGCTTTCATGTGTACCAAGGTTCTATTATAAAAGAAGTGAATTTTCATGAAATCGGAATAATCTTTCGTTTTAAAGACAAATAACGATGACACGAAGGAAAATATGTATGATGAACTTGTGTCCAGTGATAAATTTTTTCTTATGAGCTTTCATGTAAATACAAAACTTTATCATATGTATGAGATGCGAGCTTTCACAATATATTTTTTTTTGAAATAAACCTTCGTTTTAAAGACAAATAATGACAATACGAAGGAAAAATAGTTTTATATATATATATATATATATATATATATATATATATGCAGCCGTGACATATATTGCGCAAAATATGATGACATATTTTATTTGCATGAGTTTGTTTTCGTTAGATAAAATCCTTGAGAATTTATGTATGCAAGTTGCATTAATTGATGTTTTTTCGAAAAATCAAAACGTGGGTTTTGAGGATTCTTCAAAGATACACAGTATATTTATGATTGAATATGGTATCGTTATGAACTTCATAGGTCAGTTGTGTGAATGTTCACATTATGAAAATTGTGCCTGTGATTTCATGAAAATCAGTTTCGGAAACTAAATAAAGTTTCGTTCGTTTTTTGCATTTTTTGAAGAGACGAACAATTTTGAGGTGTTAACTCTAGCATTACTACCACTATTGTTAGTGGAAGTATAAAAGGTAAGAGTTAAGAGTTACCATTTGTTGCTGATGTTGGTTTGTTTACATAGTAGTAATCTTTGATCTTCCGGTTCCAGAAAATGTCGACCAACAATAACAACAATTACGATTACTGGTATTCCTCTTCTTCATATGGCTCTTCTGATGAGGATTCCGATGCTCATGTAGAGAAATCAAAGGCTAGGGTTACCCAGGAAGTGGCGAATCCTAATGTTCGCTTAGGTGAGCGAAGAGTCTCTTTTCCTGAACTCGAAAAGAAAAGAGCTAAAGACAAAAAGGAGGATGCCCGTCAACGTGAAAAAGATCGCACCCGGCGTAAGAGAGAGAGGGTTGAGGAGAAGCGTCAGTTCTTGGATGGGGTGCCTTCTGATTCTGATGCTGATGCTTCTGAAGAAGATATCACATGGGAACCATCCGAGCGTTACATTAAGTCTGATCGATATGAAAGAGAGCATCAGAGGATGATGAAGAAAATTGAAGTTGATGCAGCAGAAGATAACTCGGACTCAGATGATGATGTTATCTTCCGTCCACCGGACTTCACCAATGATCCTGACAGTGACTCTAAAGAAGATGATTTCGAGAAGGCCAGTGACGATGAAGCTGAAAATTCGGATGAGTCCGACGAGTAATTTTACTTCCATCTTCTTTAGACGTTAGAGCATTCCCTTTTTAGTCTTCATAGTGCATATATTTCTTTTGACTGTTTGAACAACTTTACTTCAATTATACTTTTCTTCTGAATGATGAACATTTTATTAACGTCGATTTCTTATAATACATGACATGGACCAATGTCCATATATCCAAATTCATCATGACTTGTCGATTTTCATGAGAAGTAACATAACACACGGCTGAGAATTCATGACGTGTACAAGACCGCGTGGCCTATCCTTTGACCCGTGATGTTCAGTCCCCGTGTGTTATTTTCCTCCGCGTCTTCGGTATCGATCTTTGAAGCCTATGGTTTCAGTGAAACTCGTAACTGAGTTGACTATATGGTTTCATTCCTGAGTCAGTTTCATCGTGCAGAGAAGTTTTGATCCTACCCTCTTGCCGTCATGTCGAGCAATAGCATTTCTTTTCAAGATGGTCTTCAGTTGAAGCGTGAAATAGCAACGTCTATCTCAGTAAGTTGTGCACTTCTTCATCTTCTTCTCCTTTCTTGTCTCTGTTCAATCGAGATTGTTGATCACAAGAGAATGATTTGTCGTAGGACTGTAAGAAGAATGCTACTCCTCGTAATGCAAGGCCTAAGCGGACTGTTAGAGCTCATGCCCGGTATGGATAGGCTCGTGCTGAAATTGGATCGTCTGTAAGTAAACCTATGACTCTTGAGATTGTACTGAGTCCCGGGATTAACACTCCTTCGTTTCATCGTAGGCGGATGTCCGTGTCGTCGTCGATGCTAGACGAAGAAAGAGTTGAAAGTCCGTGACCGTGGTTGAGGTTGAGGAAAGCAATAACCAGGCATGTGAAGATTCTGTAGGATCCGTGGAAACCGGAGACGGTGTCCATGCTTGTGAATACCCATCCGCTGTACTTTTATTCGAAGCCCCATTGATTAATACCTTCCCAGACAATGAAATGGTCGGGCGGATTCGTGATTCCCAAATGTCATGCGTCTCTGTACACCAAGATCTGGAAGAAGTATGGTCACATTGCTACCACAGAAGTGTGGAAAGGTTTTCTTCCAACCCTTTTAACCACGGTAGCGGGGCTATTGCCGATCATCGAGGAAATGAATCAGATGCACTTGCGAGACGTCAAAAACCATGAACTGCACCAATGGGATGAAATGATCTCGAATTATGAGATATTGCGATTCAATGTAAGCTGGCTCCGTCGTCGTCTTGAGATAATCAAGGTTCATAAGGTGGCAGAGGCTGCTGATGCAATTTCTATGAATGCAACTTTACTGGATGAGGAGAGGATACTGTCTCTGGAGTCAGCAAGGGTTGAGAAAGCGGTCGAAGACTTGAAGGCAAAGATCAAGATTTTTCAGAAGAAGCTTTACGAGGCTTCTTACAGGGATTATCCGTTGCTGGATGGTTTGCTCTGAGTGAGCATTTGTGGTTGTTGTTTTTCAGTAAATCTGAGTTTCTAGTTAGGTAAAACAGTTGATCATGGTATGAACAAATTTTTCTCATTTATGAAATGTTTAATGAACAAAGGAGCATTCACATGCTATTTGGAGGAATGAAATTACATTTTTGAAAATGCTTGAAATGATGAAGAGGTAGTTTGTTTCATGGATCAGGCATAATAAGCTTTGAGCCATTTGACATTGATGATTTTTACTTCCTTTCCTCCATTGATTGCTAAAATTTTGTAGTATCCGCTAGACACTGCTTTGATAACAACATATGGCCCTTCCCATTTAGGAGAGAACTTAGGAGCGGACATGTCTTGTTGAATGTGCTTTGCCGTCTTTAATACCAAATCTCCTACTTGAAATGTTCGAGGTCTTACCATTTTGTTGTAGGATCTGGAGATCCTATGTTTGTAAGCTTCCACATATTTTTCGACCTTGGTTCTCCTTGATTCCAGCATATCTAGCTCAGTGATTCTTGATCTGGAGATTTCGGCCTCATCCCATTGTACACCACTGGATGTTGTAATCCTGGCTAAAGGAACTTTGATTTCTGCTGGAAGTATGGCGTCGGCTCCATAGACAAGGGAATATGGCGAAGTACCGATCGAGCTCCTTGGTGCAGTTCTGTAAGCCCATAGAGCCATGTGTAATTGCTCATGCCATAATCGAGGATTTTCATGAATCGTCCGACTGATAATCCTGACCAAAGTCTTGTTGGTACTTTCTTCTTGACCATTTCCTTGTGGATAGTAAGGCGTGGAGAAGATTTGTTTGATCCCATATTTATTGAGCAGCTTCTCAACATCTTGATTGGCAAAAGGAGTTCCGTTATCTGTGATGATGTGCTTAGGAACTCCGAATCTGCATATTATGTGCTCTTTGATGAAGGCGGCAATCGTAACTCCAGTGGTGCTTCGAAAAGAAATAGCTTCGACCCACTTGGTGAAGTACTCTGTCGTAGTGATGATGTATTCATGTTGTTTTGAAGATGCTGGATTGATCTTCCCAATGATATATAGTCCCCAGCTGTAGAAAGGCCACAGACTATTCACAGAATTCAACGGGAGACAAGGAGTGTGGATGAGATTTCCATGGTTTGGCATTGGTGACACCTCTAAACGTGTTCGGCTGCATCATCTTCCATGGTTGGACAATAATATTTCTCATGAGTTTGAAGAAATAGTTTCCTCTTTCCTTGATGTTCTCCATCATGTACTTCCTTCAGGATTGTAGGGATTTCATGTTCGGCTAAGCACCTCAGTAAATTTCCACCAAAGCTTTTGCGGTATAATATCCCATCGAGATAGACGAATCTCTTAGCTTTTTGAATGAGTTTTACTGCTTGCTTCTTTTCCAGTGGTAGTTCGTTGTCTAGGAGGTATTTGATGTAAGGCTCCCTCCAGTCCCCAGTGTGGTGGACCGTCAAAACCTCCAAGTGATGAGGAGGTGTTTGGCAATCAGGACAAGATCCTTGTAAAGCTCTTGACTGAGTCTCCATGGATGGCCAGTAGTACCCCATTATTTGAAGCTTTCTGTAAAGTGTTACCACTAACGTTTGCCCACAGACTTCCTCATGTATGTGCTTGAGATGTTCTTCCGCTTCGTCGCTCCCAAGACATCGTGATAGAGATCCATCAGGGTTTCGATAGTATAGCCCTCCATGAAGCAAGAAGTATTTCTTCAATTCCTTGAGGCTGGCTTGGCCTTCTGAAATATAGCTGCTCAATTCATGAATGATGGGTTCTCGCCAATTGTTCGCTGGAATGTCTTCGATCTGAGTGAGCCAAGTCGAAGATACTGTACGCCTCCGTACAGTGATCATTTTCTGTGCTCCTTCGAATTGCAGCTTGGAGGCGAGAGTTGCTAGGAAATCAGCATGCCTATTGTTAGTCCGTCCAGTGTGGGCGATCGTTGCGTCAGCAAAATAGGTCAACAGTCGCTAAGCTTCGGTTCTAAATGGAGCAAGTGTGATTTATTTGAGAGAATATGTTCCATTCATCTGGTTGACCAATAATTTTGAATCTTCCCTTATCTCGAGGTGTGATTCTCCTGTTTGCTTGGCCAAAGATAATCCTAATAGGAAGGCTTCATATTCCGCTGAGTTGTTGGTGCAGTGGAAATCCAATTTGAACGAATGTGAGAAAACTTCACCAGATGGAGACACCAGCACTATGCCCGCTCCTCCGGTGTCACTACTAGGGGTGTCATACCCATCAAAGTATACAAGCCATGTTTCTTCCTTGATGACCAAGATGTCTGGGAATTCGTCGGGCACTTCTTCATGTAGTGTTGTTTTGTCTTCCCCTGGAAAAGCAGCAAGCAAGTCTGCTACCGCTTGAACTTTGATGGCTTTAGGTGGCGTGCAAGCTATGTCAAATTATGACATCTGGAGTAGCCACTTCGCTGGTCTCCCTATCAAGGTTGGCTTTGATAGCAAGTACTTTATGGGATCAACTTTGGAGATGAGTATGACCCTGTTAGATAGTAAGTAATGTCTGAACTTCTGGATTGCATGTACCAATGCCAGGAATGCCCTTTAGGCCTTTGGATATCGGAATTGAGCATCTCTCATTGTGCGGCTGAAGTAGTAAATCGGTCGTTCGACGCCTTCGTCGTCTTCCTGAGCGAGGAGTGCGCCGATGGCGACGTCACTGGAGGCTGTGTAAGGAATCATAGGTCGTACCTGCACTGGAGACCTCATGATGGCGGTGACAATAATATTTGTTGTATTTTATGGAAAGCTTCATGTTGAACAGCTGTCCAGGTGAAGCTTGCTCCTTTCTTCAGCAGAGGTGTGAACGAAGCAATGAGTTGAGCTAATCCAGGAATGAAGCGTCGAATATAATTTACCTTGCCCATAAAGCTCTATAGTTCCTTCACGGTACGTGGATGAGGTATGGTGGTAATAGCTTTTGCCTTGTCTGGGTCGACTTTGATCCCTTCAGCCGTGACCAGGAATCCTAAGAATTTTCCGGAAGAAACTCCGAATGCGCACTTTAAAGGATTCATTTTTAATTTGTATTCTCTGCACCTTTTAAACACCTGCCTTAGAACTTCGAGATGAGATGCTCGAGTCTTCGATTTTACCACCGACATCATCAACATAGTCTTCTACTTGCTTGTGCATCATGTCGTGGAATATGGCAGTCATGGCTCGTTGATAGGTGGCACCAACATTCTTTAATCCAAAGGGAATCACAGTGTAGTGAAAATTCCCAATGGGAGTACGGAACACAGTATTGTTGGCGTCATGTTCATACATCTTGATCTGGTTGTACCCACTATAGCCGTCCATGAATGAGAACATACCGCGACCACTGGTTGCATCGACGATCATGTCAATGTTGGGTAGAGGAAAATCATCCTTTGGACAACATTTATTCAAGTTCCTGAAGTCGACACAACACCTGATTTGACCATTTTTCTTCTTAACAGGTACCACATTTGCTAGCCACGTTGGATGAAGAATAGGCTTGATGAACCGTGCTGCCAACAGTTTCTGGATTTCGACCTTGATTTGATCCTCGAATTCGTGTCTAAATTGTCCGGGCGGTTGTTTGACAGCTTTGGAACCAGGGACGATGTGCATGTGATGGGTGACGAGTTTGTCATCCAGACCCGGCATTTCTTCGTACGTCCAGGCGAAGACATCTTGATATTCTTTCAATAATTTTACCAGCTCGGTCCGCTCCTCTGGTGATAGCGCTGAACTGATCAAGATTGGCCTTGGATCGTCTTCAGTGCCAATGTTGATTGTTTCAAGATCGTCAGTGGTAGAGTCAGTTCCGTCCTGTAGTTGTCGTGGGGTATCTTGGACTTCTTCTTCAAGTGATAGCTCACTCTGACACGATTCTTCATGGTGGGGAGACTTTTCATCGTTCTCCCCGATTAATGGCTAATCTTTCCGTCGGCGATAAATGACTCTCACTTCTACGTCTCGATCGGTCGTGAAGTTTGTCCCTGGAGTTGAGACTTGATCATTATGGCGTTTAGTCGGTGTAGTAAGTGACTCGATCACTTTAGCATCTGAGGATGACGGATCGTTATCAGCCTTCTCGATAGTCTTCCATCTTGGAAGTAGAGTACTGTGAATCCTGCTTGGAGGTTCCGGGACGCCTTTTTGAGATTCAAGGAACTCAGTATCATAGACGGGAGCATAAGGAGATGATGAAGCCGGAATGCGAACAATCTTGTTGTCGAGCAGGGCCTTCATGCATTGATGGTATGTTGAAGGAACCACCTTGTTATCATGGAGCCATGGGCGTCCCAGTATTATGTGGTAGTCAGGTTCTTTCTCGATCACATGAAACTTTGCTTTCGATCGAATCGGCCCCACCCTCAAATCTATGTATGCATATCCATATGTATGGCTTTGACTTCCTTCAAATCCTGTCATTAGGATGGGATAGCGAACGATTTTACCTTGTGGGAATCTGGCCATCCTGAGAGTCTTCATAGTGACAATGTTGGTAGAAGCACCGGTGTCAACAAGAGCTCTTCTAAATTCGGTGCCTTTGATGAAACCAGTGACATACAATGCTCGGTTGTGTCCTTCATCCGTCATGCGATCTTCTTCTCCAAAAGAGATGTTGTCGATCGAATTCCTAGGCACTAGGGAGACTTCTTCAACTGATGGTGTTGGTGGCGTTATTTGCACGCTGGATGATATCTGGTTGAGTGTTGAAAATGTGTTTGTGCGTTGATCCCTGGAGAAGTGCAGGAGTTCACATAGATTTTCAATCAAATGTGTGACCTCTTGTTCCACCGGATTCTCATATGTGGTGAAGCTGTTGATTTGAGGGTCAGATGACGCTTCAGTCCCCGGTGTTGAGGCTTCTGGAGCGGAGATACCGCCTAACTCGGACGTTAATCTGATGAGAAAGTCGAGGATGTGGTTGATCGTCTCCTTCATCAGGTCCATGTTCCTGGTATGGACCTCTAGGATTTGAGCCAACTCTGCCAAAGTCGGGATCCCTCTGCCTTCCATGCCGCCAGGTGTAACATGAGGAATGTTGCCGTTTGAAATATTCTGATCTGAATCAGTTGAATTAGTCCTGAGACCAACCATCTTGTGAGATTGTCAGATTGCAACTGAGAGAATGATCTCCCACTGTGGTCGCCAATCTGTAGATGGGGAAAAACGATTTGCTGGTTTTTAAGGAATTGAGGAGACGACCGTACGGAGGAGACTCCTCGAACCGAGCGAAATGTTAAACCTCAGACAGATGCACCGCTGCAAAGGGTGTGCTTTAGATTTGAGAGATAAATCTGTAGTACTCCGGCCTAAATCAAGACAATGACCGTTCCAGATTAAATTCGGTCACAAGAGAGGATGGGTTGATCTGTAGGAGGGAAGCTC
The DNA here is from genome assembly GCF_003573695.1 of Papaver somniferum. NCBI lineage: Eukaryota > Viridiplantae > Streptophyta > Magnoliopsida > Ranunculales > Papaveraceae > Papaver > Papaver somniferum. Next base: position 62,993,172 of record NC_039364.1, on the reverse strand, counting down.
AGAAATGTGTGGAATCAATGGTAATCAAAGATTGTGGGTGTGTGTATTCTGAATATGATAAGCTCTGAGTGATTTAAATTGCTCAATTGAGAGTAGTTGCTCAATTGATGAGTTGATGATCTCGTGTTGTCAGTTTGACGTGAGATTGATGATACTGATGATGCCAATGATTCAATCATGATTCAGAGACTTATTTATATTGCTGGAATTTTAGACACCATGATTCCATGAAGTGTGACAGTGTATGGAATTAAGGAGTGGGGAAGTGGAGATCGTGTTTGAAACCAGTTGCTCAACGTGTGGAGACTTGGTCGATTTTCCACCCACTACCTCGTGAATGCCTTCAACTGATTGCACGACTTGCTCACATTCCATCGTGTGTTTGAACACACGTTCCGTAGACCGCCAGACAAAAACCCTAAGTGATATCCCCCCCAAGTGACACGATTGACGTCTCGTGGTATGTTAGTTAATTGATGACTTCGTGGTTTGATGGGACGATGAGTCCATGTAGTTGCTGAGTTGAACATGACGTTCTGAAACTCATGAGTTGAACATGTCATGAGACAGAAGTATAGTTCTTACGATGAAGTGAGCAAGTATTGCTCATTCGATGGATCGTTATATATTGATTGTTGAACCAATATTCCTTGGTTTGAGCAAATATTTATCATCTGACCAAGTGTTGCTCATGTGATGAATTGTTGAATTGATCGCCTGAGCATGTGTTGCTCATCTGATGGCTTATTGGCAGCGTACCAAATGTAGAACCGAGCATAATTAATAAAATTAATGACCATGAGGCCGTCGTAAAATTATTAAGGTTGGAATCTGGAATGATAATCCTTGGATTCAGAAACCCTAATTTGATCAATTGATGATCAATTCATGGTTCGTCAGAAGTTTAACCATGGGACGAAGGAGGGAGCGACTACACGGGACCGTGGATCAACTATGTAGTGTCCATATGCTCACGTGAGCAAATACGAAGAACTCCTGAAGAGTTGACGATTTTTTGGTGGAAGAATGATTAAATGCTGGCTTAATCATTTATTCAAAAATGCTCGTCTGAGCCTTAGGTGAGAAAACCTAATTAATTATGACGAGGCGAGGGAACGACCAAGGAGTCACGAAACCGGCCCTGGGTCGTCACGTGACCGCCTGACGATCACTTCATGAAAATCCAAAGTGTTTGGAAGAGTTTTGGACCTAATACGAGCAATTGTGCAAATTAGGTCAAAACTGTGAAAATTGATGGGACCGGCTTCCGTGAGCTAAAGAGACAATCTTGGTCGGTCAAGATAGCGTGCTCGTGTCCCTAAGGCGTCCGCGTCTCAGTCCTGGGAATTTTGATATTTTCTCGCGTGCAATTGAGCATCCATTCGAGAAAATATGCCAAAATTAGGGTTTCGACGAAACTGAGGAAAACACCATGAGATGATGAAAAATAATTATAAAATAAGGAATGAGGAGGTGTGGGACCGCCGTGGTCAAGGCATGGTCGGCCGGTCGTAACCACGGTCCCGTGGTGCCTTTTCCTTAATTTTATAATATTTTGGTGATTTTATGAAAAATTCATGAATATTGAGAAATTTGATGAATTTAGGGAGTTTCCATGAATTGAAGGAGTTTTCATGAGTTCAGGAAGCAAAAAATATTAAAATAATAAAAACATGGGCGTGTGGGACCGTGGAGGCGCGGCCGGCCGGCAAGAGCGTGGTCCCACGAGTTTCTCTAATTTTTTAATATTTTTAGGTATTTTTGATGATTTGAGGGAATTTTCCTAATTTGAGAGAAATACCATAAAATCAAGGAATTTGATGAATTCAAGGAAAAATAGGATAAATAATAATAAAATAATAAAGCAAAGGGTGTGTGGGACCGGCTAGGGCATGACCGGCCGGCTAGTGGCTCGGTCCCACAAGTTTTCATAATTTTGTTTTATTTTATTATTATATGATGATTTGTGCAAAAATACCATAAAATAATAAGGAACCGTGGGGTGTGGGGCCGGTTGGGACCAAGGCATGGCCGGTTGGCCAATCGTCAGGCCCCACACTCCTTTCCTAAATTTTATATTATTTTTTATGGATTTATGGAAGTACCATGAAACCGAGGAGTTTCCTCGAGACGAAGGAGATTTGATAAAATGAGAAAATTTTCATCAAATCATGGAAATAATAAAAATGCATTAAAAATATAAAACTGGTGTGGGATTGACCACGACACGGTCGGTCGGTCGTGTGTCCGTGCTCCCAGCACCCTGGTTAATATTTTTAACTATTTATTATTTTCTTCTCTATTTTGCATAGGTTTATCGTTTTGTTGTATTTTTGAAATACTCGTTCGTGCGATGATTGTTAGTGTATCGTCGTTGAATGCACCTTCACCATTTGAATCGGGACTTACTTAGAGGTAGCTCAGACGCCCGGTTGTTGATTATTTATTACTAATTGTGGAATTCGGTGGAGAATAATTCACAAAACTGAGCAATAAGATGTTTATTATTAATTCATAAGATCATCTGAGGATTCAACTACGAATTCAGAATAATAAAGTGAGCATTACCATTCCATGGGATCGTAGATTCGACCATAGAATCGGAGTAATTAAGATTTATCTATTACCATTTATGAGACCAGTTGTGGATTCGATCACGAAATCGGAGTAATGAGATAATATAGTTATTGCTATTCTATGAGATCAAGCTGTGGATTCGATCATAGAATCAGAGCAATTGTTAATTGCCATTCCCTGGGACCAGTCGTGGATTCGACCGTGGAATAGGAGCAATAATAGATTATTCTGGGAATTCAATAGTGAATGTCACGACAGAATTAATCTTAATTAGAAATAATTAACTTTGTGGCTCTATACTAGCAGAGCAAGCTATCTAGGAGCATTAATTATCCCGATATGAGCTTTTCGGTAAGTCATATCCTTTATATAGTTAGGGTAAACTTGTTGTTTGTTCCTGAAGACGTTATCGCTCTATACTAGCAGAGCAAGCTGTCTAGGAGCCGTCCATCTCGTGATACTATATAGAAATAATCACTGAAAGTATTCAGTATTCATGAGATATTTCGTTGTCCAGTCGCGAGACTACATATCTACATGTATTCTGAGAGAAAGTACTCTCCGTTGAGAATTCGATGAGAGACCCGTGTCTCGATACTCACGTCTGATTGCTGAATCAGAGTTTCGTATAATTATGAGTTTACGATTTTAGCCTTTGTCGAAAATCCACCATCTACACCTAGCGTGGGCAAAATAACTTTATAGCTAAAGCTAATCAAACGGCCTAAAAGAGTCCAATTTGGCTCATACTCTCTTCACCATTAATGGAGTAATATCCAAACTCTAATCAGGTTATCCTGATCAGAATAGAATTCTTGTTTTAATGGCTTTGGTTAAACCAAAAGGAAACCTATTTTTTAGTCATGGCCATGCCATGATTTCCTTGACCAAAACGGCCAAGGCCGGACTTGCCAAGATGCCGCCGCGCCACATAGCCGCACATGCCATTTAGGGTTTTGACATGCCAAACCCTAATTTGGTCAGGGCCATTATGCCGCCCTATGCCAAATAGTATCACCTAGCATTAAGTTCGATGTGGTAATTAGAGCAAATATCATGAGCCATATTTGGATCCAACACCAATATGCCAAGATATAGCAGGCGCCACCTTGCCGCTATGCCATTGGCAGGCGCCACCTTTCCCCTACGCCATTGGCAGATACTACTACACCACTGGCAGACGCCACCTCGCTACTCAGCCACTGGCAGACGCCACTTTGCCACTCTGCCATTGTGCCACTGGTAGGCATCACTTTGCCATTGTACTATTAGCAGGCGCCACTTTGCCACTGTGTCATTATGCAAGCGCCACTATGCCATTGTGCCACCATGCAGGCGCCACTATGCCATTATGCCGCCTAGCTTGCGTGCGATTGGTCAGAATAACTAGATCTTGTACATTAGACCCACTCAACAACTTGTTGCACATTTTTCCACGAAGCACTCGAGACATCAAACATGTCACAAAACTGGGGGATACTCATCAGGGTATTGGTCTGGTGGTTTACAGCGTGCGGCATGCAACGCGCCCATTACAAGAAAGTGTCAAGAAAGAGCGGACGGTTAAATAGCAGTAAGAGTACTAAGAGAATAGTGGGTGTAAGGCTGACCAGTTTCCCCTCACTATGGGAACGTGATGGTAAACCGCTTCTACACAACCCCACTTCTCCATTACTTAAATATCTCCACTTCCTACGAGATCAGGGGTGCTCAATGACTTGTATAAATAGGTTTCAACCTATTTCGACCAACATGAGAGTTTTGGTTGACAACAACACAAGTATTCATAAAAATACAAAAAGAACTGACAATTTACATTCCACAAGCCAGTTCCAAATTCTGATACAAGTCATAAGACAACCACACCCTGAAAATTCAATATTTTGATCTCAACACCTTCTTCGCTTCCCTCCTTAAGATCAACCCTTCTCCTTCATTTTGTGACCGAAGCAAGACTGCAATGACCATTTCTTGGTTTCGTCCAGGATTGTACAGATTGATCTCTCGAATCTAAAGTACTCCCGTGCAGTGCATTTGTTTAGGGTTTATATTCGTTTTACTCGGCGGCACACCCAAATTTACCATTTCCAGCAGAATCAGTTTTTACCCATAAACAATTGGCGACCACAATGGGAGATTAATCTCTCGGTTGCAAAATCATTTTCTCAGGATTCATTCCATTTTTTCTCAATTTCAAAAGGGTGGATCTTAGATCCAATTGAATCATTAAACTCAATTTAGGTTCAACAACCAATTTCAATTCCGGTGTTCCATTCGCAAAAAAGCTTCACAAAAATGCTATTTCAAGCAATGCTACTGTAAATGCCTTAGATAGATGAGCACCAATAAATCTCCCAGATGAAAGGACCATAAAGCCGCATGAAGACACATGAAGACGTGATTACTACTTAGGAGGGAACAATGGATTCTCTCGAGGTCTGAATGGAGCATCCACATCTGCAACACCATAAGTGTTATATGGAGCAAGCCGGAAACGCCTCAAAGTTATCACCGATATTAATGTCTCCAGGGTCCACACTCAGTGAGATAAAAGTAAGATTCGCATAGACGTTGTTCCAGTATGGAGATGGTCGACGAAAAATATCAACACCAGTAGAGTCCTAGAAAGGCACCTGCAGAGATCACGAAAGCAAGGGTCTATCTCCATTTCACCACTACTACCATTTTATGGTCAGGAGTATCCGCTATCACTTCATCAGAAAAATGTGCAGATCCAGACCATGGCGCAATTCTCGGAATTCGTACATTTACAATAACAAAGGAGGATTGACACATCTTCAACTCATTCATAGGGGTTCGCCTATTATGCCGACCCAAGAAAGAGAAAGCCTGAGACATCTTCTTATCTACTGGAGCTGACACGTCAAGAGAGCAGCCTCAAGAAGATAATGGTGCCCGCACCATCATGTCAGGAAAGAATCCGCAACCGAGATAACTTCTGCAGAGGAAGATTCGAGAAGTTGCTGCAACAAAAGGATCCACATTTCACATATTTCCTTTGCCCAGGGAAGCGGGTAATGCTGAAGAGTTCTCCAAATTTCCTACCGTAAGGACCTACACCGAGATGTTCCATCAAAATAACAGGCATCTCGATGACTACGTCAAGAGATCCAGAATTGAAGCCCTCGATTTCCAAGTATACTGCTGGTTCTAACACATCAACAGAAAACTCACAAAGAGAGACACCTCATCAGCAGCGTCACCCACGGATATGGAATGTGTTTTAGAAAGGTTACGGGTCGTTTTGCAAGAACTCCGTCAGAAAATTTTTTACACTGGCCTCCGGAAGAATTGAAACTCGTGATAATTGGTGAAGAATCTGGGAGTGATACATATACCAAACAATTCGTATGGAAGTCTTCTACAACATACTAAAAGGGCACATCAATCCTATGAATGATCTATAAATAGAAGCCGAAACTCTCGACTACGTTACAGCTGAAAACCTACATAATTCTTCCTGGAAAGTTCTGAATTCTCGGTGTCAGGTACTTTTAACCCACCAAACGGACTCCGAATGAATAAATTCTTTTTAAAAAAGTTAGATTTTCCTCTTAGCAAAAGAATGAGGGGTCAATCACCTCATTCCGATATCGGACGAATATTTTGCGGCCGTTTTGGCAAGAAGACACGAATCTGAAATTTTCATCAAGTCAATACACCAATGTCGCAGGCAAGCAACAATAGGCAAGCTGCCGCACGCAGAGAATCATGGAATAGCTACTTCGTCGAAATAAGAAAAGAGAAGGATAAGAAGAAGTAACCCCACAGACACAAGTTATATTAAAAGGAGGAATCCTTCTTTTGGGCCATAATGTCCGAGCAAATCCTTGTGTGTTACCAGAGTCCACGGCCTCCACGCCACTCCTTCCTGCCAAGGATCTTATCGTGCCATAGCCGCCACTCCTTCATGCCAAGGTTCTTGCCCGTAGCCGCCACTCCTTCCTGCCAAGGATCGTGTCGTAGCCGCCACACTCCTCCCTGTCAATGATTGTAATCGCAGCCAGCCAAGCTGTTGCCAAGAACCTTTGCTGCTCGTTTGTTGATACCAGCCAGAGCTTCACCACAACAACAACCACTACAAAGGTAATTCTTACTTCTCCATATTTTAGTTTCACATGGAAGAAGTAATAGAGTCACCAGTACGGATGCAAGATGGTGATATCTTTATCATGGTTAACCCACCGACCATACAAGATAGAAACATGTAAACCACACTTGGGGACTGAGGTTCTACACGGAATCATTTCACTGTCAAAGCTCAAAAGACACAGTCAACCAAAAAGTCATAGCCACGACGAGGTCATCTGCTCTTCAAAGGTGTAGCGTAAGGATATCATCACCTGTCTGTCTGGAAGGCGCCTGCAACACTTTACGAGGCTGTGACAGATCCCAAGCCTACTCAGAGAAAACAACTTCAGTAACTAAAGAGAAGTGTGACTGGGGGCTGCTCATCGCAGTCCATCCCCGACAACAATCAAAGATTCATGAGATAACTCCATAAACGCGGCAGAAACATTTTTTTGAAGAAACAGGGGGAGTCACGATTAACAACATAATTCTCTCACTTCTACCTCTTCGTTATCCAGAATATTTCGTCCATGTGATGTTCCAAGCATCCCAACATCGCATTCAGGAGAGTACAATAAGCTTTTATCAAATCCCATAGGTGTGGATTCAAGGTGATACAATCAAAGTAGGCTACACTTGGGGACTGAAGCCTCCTCCAGGTTTAGAAGTTTAAACGCAGTTACCACCTTACCAGCGAATACAGTAGAAGCACATCTTCCACGAGAAAATAGGCTCAGGATAATTACACATGGGAACTACCAGCATGGGGTGCCTTCACTTCCCTCAACCGGGTTATTTATGATGTCAACCTCGTCACTTTCGAAGCTTTTACGAGCAGTAGGAATTTCTCAACATGAAGCCGTACACGTGCATCAAAGACTCCAACCCCATGCCGCAGAGATATTCACATATCCGGCCACACCATCAGATCTATGGCCAGACAGAGGTGTAACTGGGGACTGCTCATCGCATCCCATTCGATACAATAGTCCAAGATTTAGAATATGGTTCAAAGGATGTCGCTTGGAATGAAGTCCTTGAAGACTTGATAGCAGCACGTCGGCAACGGAACGCCTCTCAGCTCGTCTACTTCACCCAGCGGTTTCGGAAGATTTCGACCATACAAGTATCCACAGGATATCATCACCGCAATCATAAAGGAAATAATAAGCCTTCCAGACACCGGCTCAACAGTCCATACACCAAATAACTTAAAGTCAAGGACGGATCAACAACCCAGCTACACTCTCCAAGATTAGCCCTGATATGATCATTGCCAAGCATATATTTCATCCATCCATCCCAGGAGTGCAATGGAGTTTGGTAAATTTTGAAATACAGGAGAGGTTAGATGCTCATTCTTCTGGAGTTAGAACCTTATTACACATTCTGGAGAAGATCGATGGTACTGTTGGAATACGAAGACAAGATGAACTTACCTTGCAGCTAACGATTGGCACACCTATGATCGAGCTGCTACAAACGAACACAACAAGCATACGAGCAAATATAAAAGGAGAGGAAGTTAGCACACCCTTTTATATGCAGAGCGCTTTTGGAATTCGAGTAGAGGAGGGTTTTTCTTTTGGACCATGCACGGAAGAAGGCAGCTGGGCCCGCAACGCCAACCTACATGACCGAACCAGCAGCGCGCCAGCACGAGGAACACCAGCCGCTCAACCTATAATACTCCGTAGCCAATCCAGCCGCTCAACCTGCAATGCTCCGTGGCCAAGCTAGTCGCTCAATCTGCAATGCTCTGTGGCCAAGCTAGCAGCGCGCCAGTACAAAGATCACCAGACGCTCGTACTTGCTGCCAAAGGTCGGTCGAACTTTTCCTGATAACCTCTACATGTCTTGCATTTTCTATTTTTAGATTTGTCTGTCACCATCTAGTGCTTACCCCGCAACAATGTCACTGTTACGTACTAAGCAGGGGACTTAATGTTGATGGTGGTTTTTAGTTCAGGGCTAAAAATGTAAAACCCTATATTTAATGCGCCGTCTGCAAAAGGACTAAGCCATTTAAAATTAATGAGTGCCCGTGCCTCTCTACTCACACATGTATTGAGCAACTCAGTATATTTATTCATAATGGTGCATGTAACAATAATCCCAAACATTCTGTAAACTATCGCCTGCATTACTCATTAGTGTATGGTTTATTGAGTATTTTTCTATGTTATGTTTCCCAGCGGAACCCTTAGTATTGGTATGACATGATAACTAGTGTTCACTCGCAGCTGAGTATCACGAATTTCCCGAAATATCAAAATTAAGGTCTGCATGAAAATGCTCAATCAGAAGACGCGCTAACTGCTCTCTGAGAGTAAAAGAATTTTGTGTCAACACACAAAATTTGTTAAATTGCTTCAATTTTGTGATAACTCACAAGATTCAAGTTTGCGGCCTAATTAAAATGCACACATTAGGTATTTTGTGCCTTGTGCAAATATCTCGAACCCTATTGGTCGAGGCCAAACCTAGATAGGCTGGGAACTAATCCGCCATGGAGCTAGTAGGAGCAAATTCCTACCAAAAAACGAGAAATAAAGAAGAACTGCGGCAAATGGGAGCGACAACAAAAGAGGCGCGACCACGCCACATAACTGGCCGGTCCGCTCCAACAGGCCCCGCCTGTGGCCACTAGCCACGCTCCATCTTTCCCTTGCCAACCCCTTTTTATATCGACCAATCAGGTCGCTCTAAATGCGCCACACACATTTAAAATGAGACCGGACCCACATTGCTTGCCGGCCCTCTTTCCAATCGACCAATCAGGTCGCTCAAAATGCGCCACAAGCATTTGGAATGAGGCCGACCCCACATTGCTTGTCGGCCCTCTTTCCGATCGACCAATCAGGTCGCTCTAAATGCGCCACACACATTTGGAATGAGGCCAGCCCCATGTTGCTTTCCTCCCCCTCCATCTTTTTTCCATCGACCAATCAGATCGCTCAAAACCCGCCACACACACTTTTAATAAAGTTGGAAGTTGGTTGGTCTATGCGCCTAATTCCATTAGGAACCTAATCTAGACGGCCAAAGCCAGACTCCAAAAAAAAATCACGACCGCACGATTTGGCCACTTGATTTATTAAGGTTAGCCGCTCCTAACGCGCCCAAATAGGCATCACCATGCCTCCGCAAGCAACGTGCCAACAGCGCTGCTGCAATCTGCACCATGGTGCTGATATTGCCTACAAGCCATCCCAAACCGCGCCTAGTGATCATCGCAGGCGCCATGACGATTGGCTATCCAACCTGCCAAATCGCTCCAGCGTGCCAATTGGCAGGCCATGCCATCCCGCGGCAGGCGATATACTAACGTGCCACAACGGCGCAGCTGCGTGCTACTTCACTCTTTGTTCATGGCCAATGCCATAACAGATCCATGTATGATGTTTTAGGATCATGGAAACCCATGGCCAAATCCTAGAGTGGACAAAATAACTTTATAGCTAAAGCTAATCAAACGGCCTAAAAGAGTCCAATTTGGCTCATACTCTCTTCACCATAAATGGAGTAATATTCAAACTCTAATCAGGCTATCCTGATCAGAGTAGAATTCTTGTTTTAATGGCTTTGGTTAAACCAAAAGGAAACCATATTTTTTAGTCATGGCCTTGCCATGATTTCCTTGATCAAAACGGTTAAGGCCGGACTTGCCAAGATGCCGCGCCACATAGACGCACATGCCATTTAGGGTTTTGACATACCAAACCCTAATTCGGTCAGGGCCATTATGCCGCCATATGCCAAATAGTATCACCTAGGCATTAAGTTAGATGAGGCAAATAGAGCAAATATCATTGAGCCATATTTGGATCTAACACCAATATGCCAAGATGTAGCAGGCGCCACCTTCCCACCTTGCCGCTATGCTATTGGCAGGCTCGACCTTTCCACCTTGCCGCTATGCCATTGGCAGGCGCCACCTTGCCACCTTGCCGCTACGCCATTGGCAGGTGCCGCTACACCACTGGCAGGCGCCAGCTCGCCACTTTGCCATTGTTCCATTAGCAGGCGCCACTTTGCCACTGTGCCACTATGCAGGCGCCACTATGCCACTGTGCCGCCTAGCTTGCGTGCGATTGGTTAGAATAAGTAGGTCTTGTACATTAGACCCACTCAGCAACTTGTTGCACATTTTTCCATGATACACTAGAGACATCAAACATGTCACAAAACTGGGGGATACTCATCAGGGTATTGGTCTGACAGTTTACAGCGTGCGGCGTGCAACGCACCCATTACAAGAAAGTGTCAGGAAAGAACAGAGGTTAAATAGCAGTAAGAGAATAATGGGTGTAAGGCTGACCAGTTTCCCCTCACAATGGGAACGTGATGGTAAACCGTTTCTACACAACTCCACTTCTCCACTACTTAACTATCTCTACTTCCTACGAGATCATGGGTGCTCAATGACTTGTATAAATAGGTTTTCAACCTATTTCGACCAACATGAGAGTTTTGGTTAACAACAACACAAGTATTCAGGAAAATACAAAAAGAACGGATAGCTTACATTCTATAAGCCAGTTCCAAATTCTGATACAAGTCATAAAACAGCCACACCCTGAAAATTCAATATTTTAATCTCAACACCTTTTTCGCTTCCCTCCCTAAGATAAACCTTTCTCCTTCACTTTGTGACCGAAGCAAGACTGTAATGGCCATTTCTTGGTTTAGGCCTAGATTGTACAGATTGATCTCTCGAATCTAAAGTACTCCCGTGCAGTGCATTTGTTTAGGGTTTAGATTCGTTTCTCAGCGGCACACCCAAATTTACCATTTCCAGCAGAATCAGTTTTTACCTATAAACAATTTGTATATTAACAAATCTCTAAGAATATGAATTTATATCTAAAAATTTTAATTAAATTAACCACAAGAGAACCCATGATTAATTTAATCGGAAATGCTCACATAAGAAAACTTACGGAGCCGCACAATATTTACATAATGATATGGATCAGGGAAGATCAATACTGCGGAATAAACAAAGATGCATTCTATTTTTCATCACTATTTTCACAATGACATATAATAGACTTAATCTTTGTAAACAAAAGTCCATCCTATCTTTCATCAATATTTGCATAATGACATAATAGGCTTAGCTGTTGTTTGTCAAAAGCATTCAATCTTTTATCAATACTTGCATACCGACATATGAAAGACTTAACTTTTGACCAAGTATGGGACAATCAAAGTTCACAAACGCAAACACACATATCTCATAACAAGTTTGCAATATCATCTTCCAAATAACTTTAGAATTTAAATAAATAAGTCTAAAAACATTGCAAGATGAAAATCGTTGGAAATAGCTATGTGTACTCACAATAATGACTATTCCAAACCCTAGTTATCCTTCTTAAAAACATAATAATAAATTCTCATAAGAAGTTTCCTAGACATTAAGACCTTTGAAAAAAAAATTATCGTCCCCGAACTCCTTGTCGTCAACAGCCATTGGAACATAAGGTTCATGAAGAAAGGAGTTGATATCAACAAACCTTCTTGACTGATGTCGAACCAGGGCCTTATGGATTTCAAGAGTCTTAAGCACAAAAGCCTTTTATTTGCTGAATCTCCTTTCTTGCTTCCTTCAACTCTTCAAGAACATCAGAAAACTTCTGAGAATTTGAAGGAACATCTCTTGGCTTCCTCACATTCCTTCTTTTTCTTTTCAAAGTTGGAGGTAACAGAGATTTATCTTTTTTCTTCATGATTGATGGTTTAACAATCATATTAACATATTTTCCATCAGTCGACATAATGCTTGGAGTATCCATATAAGTAGAATTGTGAGAGGAAATCACAAGATAATCTCAACAAGCAGTCTTATGATAAAAAGAGTTTCTTAGAGAAGGAAAAAAAGAATGTAGGGTTACAAAACCTTTATACACTTAAAGGATTCACGTACACACAACTCTTACCCTAAAAAGGGCAGAATTGTCTATTTTAACCTTCTTTTGTTGATTAAACAAGGAAGTCCTTTCCAATATCAATAAGATATGAAAAGCGGCACGAATTCCAGACTTTACAATGCTCACAGAAAAAACAGGAAAAAAGAAAAAGAAAATCAAAACAATCTAGAAGACTTTTCTTTTCCTAAAGCGTGAGGTGTGCAAAATCTTGTCTCTTTTGATCAGGCATATGAGACAAGATGCACTAACCAACACAATTTAAGTTGTGCTGGGTGAACAATAATCTGTCCACCATATCCTTTTCGAAAGGAATTCATAGAACCCTGTTTCTCATACTGTTTAGACCATAAATTTCTTTGGAAACTAACTTCTTTGAAGAAGAGGTGCGTTTACATACCTCTGATGTTTTTTGAACAAGTTTTAGCTTGTTTGCTAATCGATTCGCTCTTTGTTGAAGTTTGTTGACATATCTCATTTTGTGTTTGAACTTGAAACACTTTAAAAGTTCATGACCTTTGAGAGAACAATAACAGCATGTCAACCTGGAAAATGATTCAAACGCCCGAGATGTGTACGCGTCTTGACACATAGTGGAATATGTCTAATCAGAAAAAAAGTTTCCAGTAGAAATAGGTAGATCAATTTTTTCTTCCAGATCGGTTGAGATTTCTTCTGAAAGAATATCAAGATTGATGTATGTATTGCTACAATTATCAAAATCAATATTTTCACAAAGAAGTGCAACACTTGACTTTTCGTCTTCATTAGATCATAGTTGTCAGACATTTCATCAAGAGTTGCAGCTAGACCTTTGTTCCTAGTGTATTTTTTACGATTTGGACACTCATTTGAAAAATGGCCAAAACCTTTACACTTAAAGCACTGAGGCATATCCTCGTCATCAGTTTCAACATTATCCCTATTTTTAGGAGGAACACGATTATGGGGTTTAACTGATGACCTGGGTTTATCTCTGGAGAACCGTTTACTTCTCTTCAAAAGAAGATCCCTAAACTGTCTTGTGATCAAGGAGACTGACTTGTCAAGATCTTCATCTGATGAATCATCCTCAGAAAGGTCATCTTCAGAGATGCAAACACTTTTAATTATGTCAAGTAATTTAGTGTTCTTTTGTGCTTTGAAAGTAACATCCTTTCCGAATTTGGATGTATGCTCATGATCAAATATCTTTAACTTCCCAACCAGAGTATTTTTGGAAAGAGTTGCGAGATTATTTCCTTAAACGATGGCATGCTTTTTAGAATCGTATCTAGATGGCAGTGATATGAGAATTTTCATCACAATGTCCTTATAAGGAATAGTCTTACCCAATGCAAAAGATGCATTAACAATTTCAGACACTTTGTGATTGAACTCATCAAATGACTCTTCATCTGCCATAAGAAGGTTTCCCAATCGGAACATAGGTTTTGAAGCCTAGGTTTTTCCAGAGGTATTACCTTCAAATACAGTTTCTAAGATATCCCAGGCTTCTTTAGACTTCATGCAAGTAGTCACATGATGTTGAAGATCTGGGGTAATGGCATGTATGATAGCATTTAAGTCGTCAGAATTTTGCTTCGCAGCAAGGATTTCTTCTGGACTATATCCTTAGGTATAGATACATCGCCTTCTCTATTAACCGGAGGATCATAGCCATTAACAACACGCACCCATGTTTGAAAATCACGACCTTGAAGAAAAGCACGCATAGCGATTTTCCACCACGAGTAGTTTGAGACATCGAAGACTGGTGGTACGTTTATGGAGATAAAATTTCTGTCCATATAGTCAGATCGCTACAAACACATACTTATGAGGTCTTGAACGTGTTTGCTTTCTCTGATACCAATTCAAAAAACGGGGGTCTAACAACCTCACCCAATATTTCGCTTAGCAGTCTGTATGGACTAAATCCAATATACTTACAAGAGAATCAACTAGACAGTTAGACTCAATCTTAAGAAAAGTATATCAAAGAGTTATATCTCAATCTCTCAATTCAATCCGCAATCAAACAAATAATAATTTTCGAGCCCGATTGGATATAAGAAAGATAACTTGAATGGTACCAAAGACCAATGTTAAAGGATCAATCAATTTCAATCAACAACTAAAGGTTGGATTTACCAATTGATCGATTCAATGCACAACCTGAGATATTTCAATTATATAACAAAATATAATGCGGAAAAGAAATAACACAGACACCAGAAGTTTTGTTAACGAGGAAACCACAAGTGCATAAAAACCCCGGGACTTAGCCCAGATTTGAACACCACACTGTATTAAGCCGCTACAAACACTAGCCTACTACAAAGCTAACTTTGGTCTGGAATGTAGTTGAACCCTAATTAATCTCACACTGATTCAAGGTACAGTCGTGCTTTCCCAGCAGGATACTACGCACTTGATTCCCTTAGCTTATCTCACCCACAACTAAGAGTTGCTACGACCCAAAGTCGAAGACTTGATAAACAAATCTGTATCACACAGAGAAGTCTACTGAATAGATAAATCTGTCTCCCACAGATATACCTACGAGTTTTTGTTCCGTCTTTTGATAAATCAAGGTGAAGAGGAACCAATTGATAACCCAGACTTATATTCCTGAAGAAAAACCTAGTATTATCAATCACCTTACAATAATCTTAATCGATTAACGAAACAAGATATTGTGGAATCACAAACGATGAGACGAAGGTGTTTGTGACTACTTTTCTATCTTGCCTATCGGAGATATAAATCTCGAGCCAATCTTGCGATTGTACTCAATCACGATAGAAACAGCAAGATCAGATCACGCAAATACAGAGAAAATAGTTGGGTCTGGCTTCACAATCCCAATGAAGTATTTAAGTTGTTAACCTACAAGGTTTCGTGAAAAACCTAAGGTTAAAGGAGAACCGAATCTAGCTTATACAATTAGTATCAAACAGGAGGTGAGGGGATTAGGTTTCCCAGTTGATAGAGTTCTCCTTTATATAGATTTCAAATTAGGGTTTGCAATCTAAGTTACCTTGGTAACAAAGCATTCAATATTCGCCGTTAGATGAAAACATGATTAGATTCAAGCTAATATCTTTCAACCGTTAGATCGAACTTAGCTTGTTATACACAAATGAAATGTAACTTCATTTAGGTTTGAGTAACCGTACCTAAACGTGTATACTTAGTCGGTTCAACAATAGTTAACCAATGGTTATCCATATGAGCACTTTCATATCAACCTTATTAATCTTTACCATAACTAGTTCAAATGACTCAAATGAACTAGTTAGAGAGTTGTTCAATTGCTTAGATCTTATAGAAGTATACAAGACACAATCGAAGCAAAATCGGTTTTAATTCATTCGAATCAATTCATGAAAATTGTAGCCACGGTTTGCAAAGATTGCATTCCTTATTATATAAATGTTTTAGTTCATGAACAAATCGATTTTAGAAAGTAACCTACCTAAGTATGCAAACGGGTACGCATACTTAAGTAACCGGATTGAGTTTGTTTTTTACTTCCAAACTCCAACAGAAATTCACGGACGTGAAACTTCCGCCAGTATGCATACGGGTACGCATACTTACCCGGATTTCCAATAACTGCCAGTATGTGTATGGGTGCACATACTGTGAGTTCCCGGTTTTGGACTTTTACAAAAATGTGATAACACACTATGTTTAAATCCAAACATGGTTACTTTTTCTAAATTCTCATTTCAATCATTGAAACTTTCTTAGAGGATGTTAAAATAGTTGTTATTCACAAACTACTTTCATCAAAGCGATTTTCAAGTTATTGAAATAATCAACATGACTTTCGTCACGAGTAAAGATGAATTTGGCTAAAGAGAAATCTTACCAACACATATTTCGAGAAATAGATAAGCGAGATAAACTCGGCTCAAAATAGTAAATGTGTATAATTGAAGTCTATATAGCAATACGACTTTTGTCTCAAAATAGGAGATAGAGTAGATAGACTTTTGAGTGATAGATAAGTTCAAGTCTCCACATACCTTTTGTTGATGAAGTTCCACAAGTAACCTTGAGTAGTTCTTCATCTTCAATCGATGAACGCCGTGGAGTCTAAGGCTCAACTACACTTATTATCCTAATCCGAGACTTAGCTATAAGTAGACTAGAAATCAAGACTTATAGTTTTGGAAACTAAACTTGACAAACAAACTTGAGATAGCAACGCTTGCGAGTTCGACCGAGCAGTTCTCTAACATAGACTCATATCTTAGATAATATCCTAAAGAATATCTTCTCTTCAGTCCCACGTATTTCTTATTAATCAAACATAAAAAACCCGAGAAAGTATCCTCCCTGTATTTTTGAGATAAATAGGGAAATCTCCAATTTTTTTAGTTATTGGACATCCTTACCAACCACATTTCAATGTAACATTCCCAAACTAATCCAAATCCGTGATTAAATCCAACAAAAATTCGTCCAAATTTGATCCAGAAAGTTACACAGATGTGAAGTTATTTCATGCCAAAATTTGCTTGAAAATAAAGAAGGTCGAGTGACCCTATCCTGAATGGGGGTGCCTTTAGCAATTGTCCTTGGGCGCCTTTATCAATTTCTTTAGGTTCCTTTATCAACTTTCAAGCCAATTTTTCCGGAAAAGTTTATTTTCCAAAAATACTATGAACACATAAAACACCATATTAAGTACAAAATTGAGCACTAACAATTATAGCGAATTGAGACAAATCAAGCACAAAAATGTATCTATCAATATGCAAGTTAGCGGAGCTTGCATAAGCCTAATGCAAGTACATCATGATCCTGATTGATGTACCCTTGGAACGAGCAAGACCAGTGCATGCTTCAGTTATGTCTAAGCTAAGTGGGGAAGATGGAATTAGGCCTGCAATGGCCTTTGCGCAAGTCCAAGGTATGTACTATGCCTGGACAAGACTCGGAAGTCAATGATGCATGTAAGAATGTATTTTCATCAGCCTCCATGGCTTTATACACTTAGCAGAACAAGGGTAAGTTGGAAAGGTGTGGAACTAAGTTTAGATGCATCATTCTTGTCGAGCATGCTTGCAAAGGCAAATGACGTGCATTTCCTTGGCACAAATAGGAGTTTTAAGGCCCAGTTAGTAGCATCAAACTGATGCATTGGGGATTTATGATCTGCGCGCCCTAGCGCGTTTGGCATAATTTTCCGGTTCGTCATAGATATATCCTAAGACCAATCCTTCAAACAAGAATCTTTATTAGGAACATGCTAAGGATATCTGGTAGGACCGACCCCTTACAAAGGATCTCTACTAGGATCGGTCCCAAGGATCTCTACTAGAACCAGTCCAAAGGATCTTTAGTAAAGCCAATCCTTAGTTAACCAAGTATTTTTTTTCGGTTTTTCTATTAATAGTAGAGCTTGTATTCTTACAAACTCATCCCTTAAACCCACTGCCTAACTGTTTGCGCGGGAAGCCCACTAATAGTGTTCTCGTAATACCCATTTGAGAGGCGGAGTATCCTGATTATGTGAAATCTCTTACGAGGCTTTTGATTAAAGTCTTCTGTGGGATTAAGAAGAATTTAATAGTTTTGATTCACTAACAGTGAAGGTGAACCTTGATAGATCTAGTTTGTTTATTCTGTGATCATTCTCTTCTGATATAAGGTCACTCGAACTAGTTCTTCTTTATTGATTCAAAATATGAAGATATGACTTGTAATCATCTATTGTTAACAAACTCACTTATGTGTGTGATCGATCGTTAGTGGGTATCAAGTTGTTTGTGCGGGTAATTTGAACATTGAAGACTAGAAGTTTTTCATATCGATATTATGATCTTTGTGACATACTTCTTGCACACTTGATTAAATTGGATCCAACAAGTTGTTTATCTCGAATAGAATTGTGTAGCTAAAAAATCTATATATTGGTTTGTCTTTGAGATCTACTTTGATAGCTTGTAAACTAAGATTTATTATTTCGATAGTCTTTATCTTAGTTGATCTGATCGACAAAGGAATTTATATTATTTAGATGGAAGGGACTTTATGCTCAACATATCTCTGATTTATTTGTGGAGATTGATGGAGAGATTATTGAAACACATTAGTCTTTTTCTTCTTCGAATTACGATCCAAAGGAGTTGAGTTGCTGAAATCTTCACAATTGGTGAAGAAACTTGAGATGATGGACTTTATCTTAGGATTAAGTTGTATAGGCCAAATTGGTTGTCGTTACATGGATACTGAAGGAACTGAGTAACTTGGAGTTAGTTTACTTGGTCTAAACTATATGAAGTTGTTGTAGTCAATTTGTATGGCGGCTTAATTCTGAGAGTATTCCAAACTGGACTAGGTCCCAGGATTTTGCTACCTTGCAATATTCCTCGTTAATAAAATCTTATGTGTCGTGTGATTTACTTTACTTCCACATTATGCTGCTTTGTCTTTATAATTAAAGTAAATAAACTTGTATGTTAATTAACACTTGGTTTGATCTTATAGATTGGTTCGGTCAAACTTATGTTGTATATGTTCTGTTTAAGTGGTTAATGAAAATCAACTGCCAATGAGAGGGGTTGTGTTTAAAGATCTTACCTTCTTCCCTTTCTTTATTTTGGTTTATTCAATTTATCATAATTTCGTTCAAAATTGTCTTTGAGATCACCAAAACTAGCTAAGGGAAGTAGCAACATCAAATGTACTAAAGTTTCGTTCATTAGACATGCTATCTCCTCTGTCAATTGGGTTAATCGGTCTCCACTGAAATGGGAAGTCGTCACGGACGTGACTTGACATGGGGCAGTCAAATGGGATTTGTATAAACTTTCATAGATTTTTTATTTGAGTGACTCCCGTAGATTCTCTGAAAATATAGAGATTTCTAGTGATTCTCTGAGAATATTTTAGAGAATTTTTATCAATTTGTAAAGACCAAAAAATGAGATTTGTAAAGATTCTCAATGATTGTAGAGACAAAAAAAACGTATAACATCTAATTTTTAATTGATTTAAAACTGCAGAAACTTAATTGAATATTCAAAATATCTACTGGTTAGCATCTTCTCGTTTTTTAGAGCATAGCTCAGTTGAACTCACCAAGCGTTGGTATGTCAAGTTTAATTGTCATATTTTAGTGTGTTGAAACTCATCTAAAGTCGCTTGATTATATACTATAGTCAACTTCGTTTAGGTTAGACTAGAAAGTCTAGGAATGTTGAGACATACAAGTATTACTCCGAAGACCTGAAGAATGTGAAAAAGTAACGAACTACAACGACGACATCACCCTTCCACTTGAGGTTAGTAATAGTGAGTTGAACTTTTTTATTCCTAACGTAGCTTTCAAGTCGTGGTATATTGAAAACATAACTGTGAAGATGTATATACTGTACATATTATATAATACTCTAGTGATGTGACATGGTCATAATTGTATGATCATAGTATTAGGGAATTAGACTACGAAGTATAACACTTATCTTTTGAATTTCGTAGATATGACATCGACATAATCTTGTATATACTATTATGATTATGTGAATGGGGTATGGTGAAGATTTCATCCTAGGAAAAAATGTTTTATATTTTTTTAAAGGAAGTACGTTTCGTGAATCGAAAGGAAAATCATTAGGCTTATTGGTCCGGCTGTTCATTGCAAATCTTTGGATGACCTAGAAACAATCGTAATTATGTTATGTATCTTGGAATAACTAATCACAATGCCTGACTTATGTTTGGTATGACTGGTTTTTATTAATTGGTTTAACCGATCCTACGTAATCACCATGAGATGGTATGATCAATATTTGTAATTGGTGTGACCGATCCTAGTAATTGGTGTAACCGATCCTAGTAATTCGTGTGAATGATCACATAATGTTGTGTAATCGATCCTTGTAATTGGTAACCGGTCCTGGTAACTGGTGTGACCGATCACAAGAAATACCATGGGAATATGGAACCGGTCCTGGTAACTTGTGTGACCGATCACAAGTATTTCCATATTGAGGTATAACCGATCCTAGTGATTGGTAGAACCGATTGAACCCATGTATGTGATTTGGTACTTGATCAAACACATAGTTATCTTGGAATACAGGTCAACCAATTCTAAACTTGTATTTGATCAAACACATAGTTATCTTGGAATACAGGTCAACCAATTCTAAACTTGTTTGGAAGTGTGGTATAACCGATTCCAAGATAGTAAATCCATGTAAATATGAATAAAGATTTACAGTGAAAAGATGTCAACATACTTTGAACACGTACAGTAACTCTTATCATTTATTGTTCAAAGATATTCCTTAGTATTCAAGGAGATCCCGTGCCGAAAAAGATTGAGAATCTTTTAATTAAGGTTTTTGGTTTTATATGCTGTAATTACTAGCAATTAAATGCATATCTCTAGAGAATAAATATTAGTAATGTGAATTTACTAATTGGAGATTTTCTATTGAGAGATTTCGGAAATATTGGACAAGCATTTATTGGAATTAGGAAAATCGAATCTTGTTATTCATTGCATATCTTGAGAATATTTTCGGTTTTGGAAATTCCTTGATGTTCAAACATCCTTGGTCTATAAATACCTAGGTTTGCATTTCTAGCAAACCATCCTAAGAGCCAGGAAAACTTCATTTCTTGTTGTTTCTGGTGGAGCCGTCTATTCAGAGAGGAAAGTATCCTAATTAGGTGAAATCTCTTACGCCCGCTCGTTTAAAGACTTCTATGGGATCAAGAATCTCTACGAGCACCGTTAGTGAGAAACTAGATAATTGTAGTGTTATTAGTTTTCGATTGATTTGATTGACTAACGGTTGTTGAAACTTTGATTGCACATAGTTTGTTTATTCTTGAGAATCTTCTCTTCTGATATAAGATTCACTCAAACTAGATCGAAATATCGACACGATCTTTAGAACTGTTGTTACATCTAAAGACATCTTGTGATAATCCTTTATTAACAGACTCCATTCTGTGTGTGATTGATCACAAGAGATTCAAGTGGTGTTGTGCAGGTTATTATTGAAGATTAAAGAAGATTTGAAGACGAAGAAGATTTCTTATTAGTTCTCATATATTTGTGTGTGCACAAACCTTGATCTGCTGGGATCCAACTAGAATCAGATTTATTCGATTGATTAGTTGCGTGAGATCGGCATATGACTTGAGATATCTTTATCTTGTAAAGAATCAATAGAGTTGTTACCAAACAGATTCATTGTTCCTCTGCTGTTTGGAATACGATTCAAAGGAATTGTACCCGTGCATGACCTTTGAAGTCGGAAGCGCGGTGATACTGAGGAAATTAAGTGAACAAGGGGTAGTTGCTTGGTCTCAATTATACGAAGTTGGTGTAGATTTTGTATAGCGACTTAATTCTGAGAGTATTCAATTCTGGACTAGGTCCCGGGGTTTTTCTGCACTTGCAGTTTTCCTCGTTAACAAAATCTTGCTGTGTGATTTACTTTTGTTTTCTGCAATTATATTTGTTTATATAATTTAAAGTAAATTGCACTTTACGTTAACTACAATATACTTGATAATGATCCTATAGAGTTTGGGAAGTCTGAACCTATTATCAAGTATCACACTTTGGTAGTCGTATTGTCTCGATCTCGTATCCATAGACAATCACACAAAGTGTGAATACCGAAGTTGTTGTATTGTCTCGACTTTGTCCATAGACGATCACACTCGGTAAGAGGATTTATAGGTTGAAACAAATATATTGTGGTGTATTTGGGTACCTTCGTCATTTCATCGTTGTTACCTTTGAGTTTGATTTTAGGAAAGATGATCGTCAAATGACATTAGTCTTTTTGTTATTTGTGTGCACTTTTTTGTGGTTCAAGTTTACGGTTAAAGGGATCCTTGTATCTGGGATTACTCGAAAGATGAAAAATGCTGATAATTGGATTGAACGCAATCCTTCCATAATTCGGTTAACAAGGAAGCACCCATGCAATTCATATACACCACTAACTCGACTCTCATGTTTACCAAATGTTCCCAAAATTTCCAAATTTTCCAAAACATCACTTCTTGCGGAGAGATTTTTACCGTACTTATTTTCGTAGAAAAGTCTCCTCAAATCTCTGAAAATAACACACTAGTGGCTTTCAATTCTCAGTCGAATAACAGGGGGAGATTTGGACACTCTCCCGAAATGAACTTGACTACCCATGTTGGTAAAAAGAAAAAGACTATGAATTTGGGATAAACCAGCGGCCTACCGGACACAAATTTCAAAAACCAGAAGAAAAAGAGAGCAGAAAAAAAAAAGTGTTTCCCCCATCGCCATGGACGCCGAAAGGGCTGTTACCGATCCCTGTCCTTCTTCAAATAATCATGAGAAACAGCTATCATGGCTTTGGGTAATCGAATCGTTATCCACAGCCAAACTAGTCGACTCGTCCTTCCTCAACGGTATCCTAATGTTCTTATTCTCTCTTGTTATTTACTTATTAGGGTTTGTTCTTCATTTTGATGTTTTGTTTCTACTTGTTGCAGTTTTAATCAGCAAGGCTTCACAGTTAACAGAAGACGAATTGTTTGGTGAAATGGCCAAGGAAAAGCTTGCTGTGGATCAGTTAGAGGATTTGATTGGGGGAGTTGGTACCTGTAATTTGGAGAATGCAAGATTTAGTTCGAAATCAGCAAAACTTAGACTAGATGAATCTGAGAGAGCCCAAGACGTCCTGACGCGCCTTCTTGGCATTGT
The DNA here is from genome assembly GCF_003573695.1 of Papaver somniferum. NCBI lineage: Eukaryota > Viridiplantae > Streptophyta > Magnoliopsida > Ranunculales > Papaveraceae > Papaver > Papaver somniferum. Next base: position 62,969,859 of record NC_039364.1, on the reverse strand, counting down.
AAGATTCTCCACACTTTTTGTTGTTGTTGCTGTTATTACTGATAGGTCATGAATTTTGGCTGAGGGGTTCTTGTTACTGTATAATGATATATACTTATGTTTGTTAGATATGCAAGTCTAATATGAAAGTGTCTTTGTTGGAATCGCTAAAGTCGGATGTTCAGAAGTTTGTTTTGTATAAAAGAGCAGTTTTATCGAAAAGTAGCTTACAACAGGTATGAGGAGCCATTTTACTTTGCTTGGTGTTATTAATAAGATGTAATTTTGAATTTAGGATCTACTTAACAGTCCACTGTATATGTTCAGCTGAATAGTAAAATTGCTTTCACATGCTCAAGGGAGATAAGAGGATTGGCAAGAGAAAATCATCCCAACAAGAAAATTTTGGTCGATCCTGAAGTTCTTGATGGTGCAAATTCTTCAGAGAAACTATTTAGTCAAAGGGGGGGTTCATCAGAGAAAGAAGAACAGCAGGACCGTAGAACCAACTGTTTTGGTGGTGGTGTTAATATTGGTGCAGCAAATCGTGATGCGAGTGTGAATTATCTTGAGATTCAGTCACCGGATGAAAATTCGCGTCACCTACTCTCTGAAGATGGGAATACACTCTTTCCAGAAGATTCTTGTGGTAAAGGGTTAATATATACTAGGGAGAGATCACCTGAAGTAAAGAAGATTCGAGGTTTGGGTGGACGCGAACTTGGTTTTGATATCGTTGGTAATGCAGCTGATAGGAGCCTTGAGCAGAGCTTGAAGGATGGAGGAGTTCGCTTAAAACACCAAACTTCAGCCCCTATAGTCCCTGAAAATATGAATGAAACTCTGCAAGATAGTCCTCCTGATTCCACTCTAGTTTCTAATGAGAAGGAAAGTAGTTGTCTCCCAGAAATAATGCAGGAGCATTACTTGGATAAAGGTGATTCTTGTGGTGACATTAGTCAACTCAAGCCTTTGCGGCTGAACTCAACTCCGCTTCATGTAAATGGCTCTGTACAGGATCCTTCTGAGAGGGTTTTAGTATCCAGAGAGAAGGAAGATAGTGAATTGGCTAAAAGAACCCTAGTGGGAGGTGTAAATTTTGTGGACGATGGTCATGGTTGTGAGTGTATCCCTTCTAAAACGCTGAAGAGGAGCAGAGAAGATGGTGAAATCCAGCATACCGAGGAGGTCATAGCTGAAGAAGCTCTGGACGCGTACCACCTTAAAAGCTCCAGCGATACCGAGGAGGTCATATCAAAAGTTGGTGCATCTACATATACAGCAGTGTCAAGCAAAAATGATGAAAAACGAGCTTGTTCCTTCGATTCAGAGATGGTTATAGCTGCTAAGAAGCAAAAGTGCTTGAATTATAACTATCCATCAAGTCTAGGCGCACAAGTAATAGGGGAGTGGACAGAAGGAAATGTATGCAGAAAATGTAACAGAAGTGGTGGTAATCTGTTGATTTGTAGTGTTGTCAGTTGTCGTGTAGTCGTCCATGAGAGCTGTGCAGGGTCTTCAGTAGGTGTCACCGATTCTGGTAAGTACCACTGTCCAATTTGCTCGTGTGTAGAAGCAATCACAGTATACCGTGAAACAAAGAAAAAGGCTTTCCTGGTAGAAAAAAAGGTGTTGTTTCATAAAAATCAGTTATCTAAATTTATGTCCATGTTGAACGAACAAGAGCAACAATCATCCGAGGTAAATCCTGACAAAGAGCTGATTAAAAATCAGAGAGATATAGAAAATCAAGCAACTGTAGAGCCTTGTACTTCTGAGCATAGTGACGATCTACACCGTAAAGGACTAGAGGAGAGAACTCAGTACTGTGAGAATGCATCGACCCTTGAAGAAAGGGCAAGGGAAAAGACCAGGAAACTATAGAACCGTGCAGTTCTAGTTATGATTTATCCCAGAGAGGAGTGAAAAAGACAACTCGTCATTGTGAAAATACGTCAAACAGGGAAGAAATGGAGAATGCTAAATTAATCAAAGACCAGTCAGGTGTATTACAGGAAAGAAACAAAAATAATGCTACTTCTAAATCAGCTAGCATTACATATGCAAAGCCTGCTGCTGTCTGTGGGATGCATGCAGATGTGGAAAAAGAAATAGAAGATTGGCAGTATACTGGTAGTACACGTTTGCAACGCTTTGCTAAAAATGAAAATGACGTAAAATCCATGGAGACCAAGAGACGTCCTAGGATTTCTACACAGATGTAAGTGTATATAATGATAAATTAATCCTCTTTTGTCGATTTTGTTCTACTTTCTGAATCATCATCATTCCCGATGGCAAAACTTGCACGGAGATGCCATTTGAGCGATAGTTAAGATTTGTGTGTCCTATATGTAATAGTATCTCTCGTCATAAACGACATCAATACTAGCACGAGGATACCATCGTGCAAGGTGACGAGTTAAGACACGGGGACAGATCCATTGACATGGTTGGAATGAAATTCGATTGATATTTTGGCGCTATTTTCCTTATAAACTCAAATGATAATGAATTTGAAGCTAATATTTTTATGCCGTAGTCTTTTTATAAAAAATTACCTTCATATCAAAAATGAGTGCTTCACGGGATGTATAAAGTCACCATCCCCATTTCTAATTTCCCATTGATAATGGTGAAATTAAAATTATAAATTGTGAGATTTCGTATTTCAGAATACGCTCATTTGTGGTAGGATCTTTAACTTCAAATTCATTGCCGTTCGAGTTTTACAAGAGAAATAGCGCTGAAATGTCAGTCAAACGTTATTCTAACCATGTCATGGATCCTCTCCCATTAAGTATTAACATCACCATTATTAGCCATATTAAAATCTATAAAATGGTGTTTTTGGATAAGGTCAATTGTTCAGGAAGTATTACAAAATCCGTTAATGCTAATCTAACATGAAAGTATTGGACCTAGAATTATATAGGATTTTGCCAGAATCCAAAAACTTTATATAGCTAGAATCTAGAAAAATCCTCGAAATATAATAATATAATAGATGGTATTCGAATTTTTTTTTAAGGGAAAATTATCGTTTGATCATTTTATAGGTGGTTGCAAGTCTGTTTGGTCCAACGGCAAAAAGCGTTTTCTGTTTGGTTCATAATTGTTTGAAAATATCAAATGGAACAAAATACCCTACCGTGTTAATTTCTGTAACTGTTTCATTCCCGTAATTATTTGAGTTCATCCTCTCTGATAAACTTCGAACTTCCTACTTATTTTCTTGTAGGAGTTTATTCTGTTTGATGAACTATTAAGTGTTTGGTAATGCTTTTTGTAGATTCGAGTTCATTATTATGAACAAAAAACAGAGTTCATTCTTTCGAATGAACACCAAAACCAAAACTAAATCAAATCCGAAAAACAGAGTTCTTTCTTTCAAATGAACACCCAATTAAATATGAAAAGATAGTTCATTCTTTAAAATGAATACCTAATAAAATCAATATTTAAAACAGAGTTCATTCTTTAAAATGAACAACTAATAAAACCAAACTAAATCAATATGAAAATATAGTTCATTATTTCAAATGAACACTTAATTGAAAACACAGTTCATACTTAAAAATGAACATACAACAAAACATAATTCAAACTCAAATCTTCAACGGCAGCAGAGAACCTAATTAAATCTTCAACAACAACAGATCAATCTTCGACAACAACATGAGCTCGTCTTCATTATCTTCATCGTCTTCATCATCTTTATCATCAACAACAGCAGGGAAGGAAAACATGAGGTCATCTTCATCATCTTTACCGTCTTCGTTATCGTCTTCATCATCTTCATCTTCAACATTCATCGTCTTCATCATCGTCATCTTCAACATGAGTTCATCTTCGATCTATATAATCAAATCAAAATCTTCGTAATCAAATAAAATTGATCATTGTAAAAGGAATCTTTATCCCCAATCTTCAAAATCGATTTCAAGAGCAGCTGAGAAAGAAATCAAAAAAAAAAATGTGAGAGAAACTAGATTTGGAAACAGAGAGGAGAGAGAAAGTAAAAATAAAAAATTATTTATTCTCCACTGATTTTTTCTATATGCATGGAAAGGGAAGGGTATTTTAGGTATTAAATTCGGAAGGTAATGTACACGCTAGGACCAAACGATAACAAAAATAGTAAAAAATGACCAAACAGACAGTTGACCGGGTAAACGTGACCAAACTCACTCTATGATTTATTTTGAGGACTATATGGTAGTTTCTACTCTCTTTTTTTTAATGTAAAAATAAGATAACAATATGGATTTCTAAAATAAAATTTATTTTGATTGGGTTATGTTTGTGATGACAACGACAGCGATGCTAATAGCGGTGGTTGTGGCAGTGGCTGTAGTAGTGGTGATGTTGGTTGTGGTGGTGGTGGTGGAGGTAATGAGAGGTAGGGATGCCTGAGTAATTTTGGTGTTGGTGGTGGGGGTATGGTTAGCGCTCGTGGAGGTAGGGATTGTCTTGGTGTTGGCGTGGTGGTGTGTTGGTGACGGTGGCGGTAGGGGCGACGATGGCGACGACAGTGGCGGCAGTGGCGGTAATGGTATTAGCGGCAATGGTGGTGCAGGTAGGGGTGGTGTTGGTAAAGGTGGTGGGTGTGGTGCTGGTGGTGCTAGTGGCGGCATTTGTGATAACGGTATCGGTAACAACACTAGAAGTAGTGGTATTGGTGGCATAAGTGGTGGTGACGGTAAGGCTGCTTGTGGAGGTACGAGTACTTGTGGCAGTGGTAGCTGCGGTGCTGGTGGCGACGGTGGTGCTAGTTTATAAGCAATATACAAATCCACAAGTTTCCACAAAGTCTTGTGCCTTGATTTGATATTTGTGGAAGAAAATAATGTATATATTTTTCTTTATAATATCCATGAGATTCCAAAAAGGTTTTGGGTCCCTAACACTCCATAAAAATCTAAATAAATTGGATAGTCGGATTTTTATGGAGTTTAATATCCATAAAGGTGAGCTACGGAAAATAAGGAATACAAATAAATTTACGGAAAATAAGGAATACAAATAAATCTACGGAAAATAAGGAATACAAATATCTAAATTGAATACCATGAAAATTTTGAGAATCTTAATTATCCATTTAATTCCTAATTCAATACACCTCTGTAAATGAATAATTTTTTTACCAATAATACATAGTTTTATGGTTGTTGTGATGCCAACAAAGCGTGCCTTTAGGTTGTTATGTTTATTAATTTTTGTCGAAGTTACTCAGCAGAGGAAACGGTTTCAACTTCTGGGAACTCATCATTGTATTACCATGTTCCCAAGCCACACAAAAGATAAATGGGCACATATCATTGAACTTTGTGTCATCCAAACCTTTGAACATAACAAAATTTCATGTCCAAATCCAAGAGAAAACTCAGGACGCCTACAAAAGATGTTCTTCAGTAAGAATCAGGGACAGTCCGAACTTCATAACAGATGTGGAGTCTATCGGATATAATTCTTTCCTCCTTGGAAAGATTTCAGTTCCGGAACGTAATTGTACGCATATAATCAAAAAAACTTTGACTCCAGTTCAACAAAAGCACGATTAATCAAACACATATACTCATGAACTAATAATGGAATATGAAAAATAAACCACATTGGAGGTGAGATTCAAGAATTAGGAGTTTGTCAGCTCAATAATATGTAACTTCTTACACATATTTAGTGTATGGGGACGACCATCGGACTTCCATACTAAGCCTGGCGGGAAGATTATAAAAATTAAAGATTGTTTGTGATGGAGATGGAAATGGAACGTATATGATTTTTTAGATAAGTTGAAAGAGACTCTCAAACCAGAAAAATCCTAAACGATGGATTAAACTCTACACTTAAAATTGTTGAAAAAGAAGAAGATGCATACGAATTTGTAAAAAAAAAAAGTTACTGATCTGAAAAAATTGTTATACAATAAGAAAATGAAAGTGAAAAGACGTGACCGCCTTAGCCGGTACACTATCTCCACTACCTAACTCTACGTCTTCATAAACAACTATAGAGACAACCGGCTAACACAGGTTATATATCACGTAAATAAGACGAAACTCTTCGGTTTCCAAAAAGAAATAAACGAGACCTACTTAAACTCTTCGGTCTCTGTGAAGGGTGAAGAACACCCTATGTAGAAAACTGCGCTCATAATTAGCAGCAATAACTTTATTATCTCTTCAACAATTAGAGGCTAATATTCCTCCACAGAATATTATTCAATGCCAAAACTCGACATGTGTCGTATAATCAGAAAAGGTGGAGAGGATATCACCTACATCACTAGCTGACAATCCAATATCTTCCTTTAAAAGGTGCTTTTCTTAGAGAGAGGAATATTCGATCACCGGAGATATCCTCGATTAGAGAAAAAACCTAAGATCCAATACCTAGTTCATATTGCATATCTATTCAAATAGTATAATATCATCACGATGAGTTGTTAAAGCTTATGTCAGAGTCAAGTCGGCAAAGCAAATCTTTTAAACGAGCTAAAAAAGTCTAAAAGACGAAATAACCAAGTTTAAATAAGATACAATCCAAAGATTACGTTTTAAATAAACTGCTCCAAGTATGTAGATGACAAAATATAGCATCTACCAACAACTGACAGCTGGAGTGTCCTGGAGCTCGGAGCTAAGAAGATGCTCACGTTGAGATCGAGTAATAAGTATTCACCTCGAGTATGATCTAAGGACAATGATTTAACAGAGGACGAGACGAGGCAAATAATGTCATGACAAGTGTAAGACGCGAGTTCTGGAGCAACAAGCGAAGATAAGACCAAGATTTTCAGGTTCAAGACCTTGAGATCGAGAAATATTGAAGATCGCAGGTGGAGATATTAACTAAGTAACGAAGTAAAGTGTGAGTGGATCATGACGCCACCGCCAGCTAGACAAAAATGGTCCCTCTGTAAAAACGTGTTTAGCATGAGTGACATGCTAAACCAACTATATATAATCCCTTGAAGACTCACCTTGTAAATTGAGACGTATGATTCAGTCTAACTGAATTAATAAGAATTATCCTTTCTCTATTCTCTCTCCAACTAAGTCGTGTTTATCGACCTAGAGATGACTCGATAATCACCAATTGGACCTAGAACTAAGTAATTTACAAACGAAGGTCGGTAATCAGATCAAGTCAGGAGATGGAACTAAACCAGTAAACTAATTGTTATCTTGTGTAGGTACGTACTCCGTTAACATCATGAGGGCACACAAATATGCATCTTCAAAGAATATCAAAAGATGAAAGTTTTTGAAGTTTATGGTATCGAAATAATGAAAGTCGTGAAGAATTAAGTGTTAAAGTACTTCTCCCACGGTCATAGTAGTTTCATTATTTATTTTACTTTTAGTTTGTATTTTATTTTTCTTGATAAAAAACGAAAAAATTGAAAGGAAAAAAATCAATTTTTCTATTATTATTTTAGTTTGTATTTATTCAATAAAGTAGGGGGTATTAAGAAACCGATGAATAAGTTCCAAGCAACAAGAAATTGAGGAAAAAAGTTACAAACTATCAAGGTTCTACGAATTTCAAGAGTTCATCATCAACAATTAAAGAACGAATACGAAGATGTTTTTATAGGAGGATGTGAGATTGGTGCGCTAATTGTAGATCGAATGAGAAGGTAAGTAAATATTCACATACTTGTATATTTCCTTTCTTAGAGATCGTCATAAAGAGGTTATTCTTTTCCACGGGTTATGAAAATACAGATTCAGAAGGCTTTTCCTTCCCACCATTCAATGTGTGTAGGTGTTGTATCTTCATTTCTGCTTGCTCACATGTGAAAACCATAAAAAACATCTTTTGATTGTCAGTATCATAAAACCCTATTGGTGAGGCAGAAGTCAAGGCGAAATGCTTATTCGATCGCTCTCGTCTGAATTCTTTCATATGGTATTGGTTATTTCTCGTTCAACAATTAAGCATGAAAATATATTCTTTTGCGCTTCTAACTTCTTATTATTAGTGTGTAGAAATATGTCCTCTTAACGTGTTTGAATGCTTGTGTTTTGGAGTATTTGAAAGTTGGAATAGGTTTTGTAGGTATACATCATGAGACTATAACTCATCCATTAGAACACATAGGGGTTTAAAGGCTTGCTGGGCATGCTAAGTGCAACCGTGACTTCGGAGAATACGAGTTGTTGTATTTACGTTAGTTTAGATTTTTTAGTTTGCTCGAGGACTAGCAAAAGAAAAGTGTAGGGGAATTTGATAAGTGCATAGTTTACACGTTTTGAGTATCGTTTATACATTATTGTTGCTTTTGTATTTTATGTCTTTTATTAGGTACATCCCTGGAAAGAAGTGAAAATATCTCTCAAAGTGTCTACAAGTAAAGTACTACAAGTGGAGAAGGGCCAAGAGGACGAAAAGACGAAGCGAAAGGCGAAAAAATGAGGTCATTCTGACGTCGTATGAGAAAGTTATAAGTATTTGAAGCGAGACAAAGTTGCAAAAAGTAGACATAATAAAATTGATAAAGGAACCCACGTTCTACTCAGGGCAGCCGAGACTTATAAAGGCAGAGGCTTACTTGGGGTTGTCACTTTTATAAAATTGCTAACAAATTGATAAAGGCCACCTTCTTCTTCGTTTTTCAAGGCAATAACATCGTGACCGTGGCTGGTGGTGATTGTGATGGAGGTTTGAGTTATATTAATGGAGTTTGGTAATTTCTTTGGTGCTTATGGAGCCATAAATTCCTTGGGATATAGTGTTGAGTTTCTAATGTGAAGATAAGCATCGGTAGTGGTAGTGGTAGTTCCGTGTGATTGATGGTAAAACAAGGAATGGTTCGAGTTGCTGCTGTCATCATCATTTTTTATTGACTCTAGATGCTGGTGGTGATGATCGTGACGTTGGAAGCAATGATGAGGATGGGTTATTGGAAAAGACTCATGCAGTGCACGTTAAGTCTTTGTTGTGGTGCATGATAAGAAAATTCAAATGTATCTTTCCCTCTATTACTTACGTGCTTAGCATGTGTTCTGTTTATTTTCTTTTTGTCTCGCACGAGTATCCAAAACGTGTGATGTTTGATTATTAATAGTTTAGTCGATACACTATAAGTATGTGTGTGCATCAATCATTTCTCTGTAATGTGAATTACCTCTCTGTAATGAATTTGGTTCATTTTATCTTAATGATACACTACTAGTTTGAGTTTTAATGTTGTGGTTATTAACTGTAATGGAGTGGATTTCGAGATCGGTATCTGATGGTGAAGACGCATCAATGATTGATGCTGGATGTGAGTTTAAAGTACGAGATTGTGAAGAACTTGGAGCTCGATAGAATGACATTAATTCTATTATCGAGATTTGTGATGAAGCTACGGACAGAGTTAGCAATGAAGATAATGATAGATTTGAGAGTTCAGCGAGGTGTTGAGGTTAAGAGAAAACATGGAGTAACTCTTGTTTCCATTAGTGATGTGAATGATGATGTTTTGTTGATGGAGTTGAGTGATGGGTGAATGAATGGTTTGCTTATTTGAGTTCTGACCGAGATGGAGCTTTGATGGAAGACGTTTGTTGGCTGCTGAGGCTGATGTGAAAAGAATTATATTCTGTTGGTCGAGTAAAAGAAATAAAACTCGAAAGAAATATTTCTTCATGGATAGTCTGGTAACCAAGGGGAGAGTATCCAGAGTTTTGGAAACTCAAAAGTTTTATTTTTTCTCCGAAGGGTTTGTGGTCGAGAGAAGTCCGAGAGAAATATCAAAATACAGAATTTTTTAGATTCACGGACAAGTATGTATCCTAGGTATCACCAAGAAAAAAAGAAAATTCATAAGAATTCAATCTTCACGGAGTTACTTATGTCCAAGATTAAGGGAAGCTGGAGAATAACTGTTAGAGCATTGCTCGGTCGAACTCGCAAGCGTTTCTATCTCAAGCTTGTTTGTAAAGTTTAGTTGCCAAAACTATAAGTCTTGATTTCTAGTCTACTTATAGCTAAGTCTCGGACTAGGATAGTAAGTGTAGTTGAGCTCTAGACTCCACGATGTTCATCATGCAAAGATTTTCCTCAAGGAACTTGTGGAACTTCATCGACAAAAAGGTATGTGGATACTTGAACATATCTATCACTCAAAAGTCTATCTATTCTATCTCCTATGTTGAGACAAAAGTCGTGTTTCTATATAGACTTTGTTTATACATATTTGTTATTTCGAGCCGAGTTTATCTCGCTTATCTATTTCTCGAAATATGTGTTGGTAAGATTTCGCTTTGGACAAGTTCATCTTTACTCGTGACGAAAGTCATGTTGATTATTTCAATAACTTGAAAATCGCTTTGATGAAAAATAGTTTGTGAATAACAACTATATAACATCCTCTAAGAAAGTTTCAATGATTGAAATTAGAGTTTAGAACATGTAACCATCTTTGGATATAAACATAGTGTGTTTTCACATTTGTGTAAAAGTCCAAAACCGGGAACCCAAAGTATGCGTACCCGTACGCGTACTGGCGGTTGTTGGAAATCCGGGTGAGTATGCGTACCCGTACGCATACTAGCGGAAAGTTCACGTCCGTGAATTTCTGCTGGAGTTTGAAAGTGAAAAACAAACTCAATCCGATTACTTAAGTACGTATACCCGTATGCATACTTAAGTAGGTTACTTTCTAAAATCGGTTTGTTCATGAACTAAAACATTTATATATTAAGGAATGCAATCTTTGCAAACCGTGAATATAATGTTCATGAATCAATTCAAGTGAATCAAAACCGATTTTGCTTCGATTGTGTCTCGTATACTTCTATAAGATCTAAGAAATTGAAAAACTCTCTAACTAGTTCATTTGAGGCATTTGAACTAGTTACGGTGAAGATGAATAAGGTTGATATGAAAGTGCTCATATGGCTTACCATTGGTTAACTATTGTTGAACCAACTAAGTGTACACGTTTAGGTACGGTTACTCAAACCTAAATGAAGTTACATTTCATTTGTGTATAACAAGCTAAGTTCGATCTAACGGTTGAAAGATATTATCTTGAATCTATCAAGTTTTCATCTAACGGTGAATATTGAATGCTTTGTTACCAAGGTAACTTAGATTGCAAACCCTGATTTGAAATCTATATAAAGGAGAACTCTAGCAACTGGGAAACCTAATCCCCATACCTCCTGTGTGATACTAGTTGTATAAGCTAGAGTTGATTCTCCTTTAACCTTAGGTTTTTCACGAAACCCTGTAGGTTAACGACTTAAAGACTTCATTGGGATTGTGAAGCCAGACCCAACTATTTTCTCTGTAATTGTGTGATCTGATCTTGTTGTTTCTATCTTGCTGATCTCATATCTTGTTGTGTGAACCGATTCGTTGTATTATCTTGACTCAGTCTATAGACAATCACTTTCGGAGAAAGGAATTATAGGTGGAAAAGTTTTAGATTGAGGTATATTTTTGAGTACCCTCGAGCGATCACTCGATTCTATCTACAAGGAGGGCATTATTCCGGTTCACAGATAGACTTCAAGCTTTCCCAAAAGCCTTTAACAAACTTCTCTGGATGGGCAAGACATATGTTGGGGTATAATCAAGTAAGGACCATGTTGGATCTTTCACAGGTGACACGAGCTATTCAAGCAGCTGGAGATTTGTCGATCTACCATGATGTGAAAGGTATAGTATCTTTGCACGCTCGCTGGTGTGTTCCTACTCATACTTTCATATGCAGGTGGGAAGAATTTACCATCACTTTAGAGGACGTAGTTGCTTTACTGCATCTTCCAGTCACGGGTAATTTTCCCGAAGCGCTTTCAGCAGATGAGAATGCAATATCTGATGTCTTGGCAGCTACGATGCATGATATTAACCAACTATCTAGCAAATATTGTTCTGCTCAATGGTTGAAGCACTGGTGGACAAGAGATGGAGCTCCTGAAATACCTATGGATAATATATTAAACAATGCTGCTTTCTTGTATTTGTGGTTATCTAGAGATGTATTTGAAGACAATGGAAACTTGATGAAGCAATTCATGATCCCTTTTTCCATTAAGATATCTCAAGGTGAAAACTTCTCGTTGGCAGTCTGTTCCTGGGTTCACTATTCTCCAATTTAGATTCCTTGGTCGTGGATTCCAGCGTTTCCAATGGTTTTATGAAAGTTTAAACATATGTTAACACAATGTTTCTCCAAGCCTTACTGTGGGAGCGCTTCAAGAATTATGCACCAATTCCTCGTAGTATCTTGCGAGGACCGAATGTTGATACTCGTTATGTTCTTTCTGAGAAGGATAATTCCAGGATTATGCGCTGGTCTACAAAGAAGCCTCGACATAAGACACGCCTCACTAGTGTCTTAGACAATGAATCTGAGTTTAATTTTCGTCCGTGGGTGTCGATTCCTCTTTTTGTCTCATAGCTGATCACTTTTAATGGCGAAGAAGAGAATGTTATTTTGAAATCTGGTGCAGACCTGAGTGAAGGTGAGAGATCCTTCATACTGAGTTGTACTCCTAGTTACTTAGTATCAGTAATACATGGGAAATTGCTGGTGGAGGAATATAACATCAATAGAGCGGCTCGACAAATGGGTCTTGATCAGTGTATCTCGGATGTTCGAAAAGAAAAACCATCAGTCGACCAACTTAAAAGCTTCTTTAGATTGCACACACTTGAATGGGGATGAATATCTGTACCCTTGCTATGACTGGCTCGCCTATGCAACTCCAGGTTATGTAACTTTCTGGAATCAACAACTTGATCGTTTATATGATTTTATAATGGATGGTTAAACTCCGGTACAAGAACCTCCTTCCGTTGAGATGGTTTCTGAGCGACCAAGGTTGAAGTATACTTCCAGCGGTGATAAACGAAAAGTAATTCCAGGATGTTCACAAGTAAGTATTCTTCTTATGAATATCATAGAGACATAATAATCACCTCTTAATATTTCGTTAACTTTAACACAGGATAGTCGTGTAGTGAGACTTCGGATTGATATAGACTTCACGGAAATTGAAGAAAGCCCCCGAGGCGGAGAACCCAGAAGTAGGAATTACAGGATGTTACCGAATAGTGTGCAGTCCCCAGCCGCTTCTTTGGTGAGTTGTTAATGATTCCTTTATCACGGTTTTTATTGTCCGTGTAATTAGGATCCCAAAACAAATATTTGTTAATTTATTTCAGAAATCCAGCACCAATGAAGAAGTCAATGTGAGTATCTCTTTCGTGCAAGCGATCATGGCATCTCCTTGAATGAAATAATAATAATTGTTGTTGATGTATCTAGGAGGAGATTATTGCGGATAAAAAACACATTGATGATATGCATTCTTCCTTGGGGAATGAGGCGATGAAAAATCTTCAAAACCCGGAACCGAATGGAGATAATAATGTTACTAATGATGGTTTCAATAACATCAATCCTTCGATCGGATTAGAAACCCATCAAGTAAGTGTTCCTCTTGTAATCTCTTCATAGAAGTATAAAATTGTTGATTTGTGAGTAGGGGATTGAGGATTTTCTTTTAGATTTGATAGAGATTTTCTTTAAATAAAAAGAACTTTAATAAACTGTTGAATTCAAATACTGGATGCAAGGATTGCAAATGTTTTGGAGGAATTGAAAATACACGTGAAAGAAAATCCTAAAAGAATTAAGTGTCTAGAGCGTTCGTTCGTGCCTTGAGCATATAACACCCAAAACACTGATTGTCTCAGGCGTCAAAGGCTTTGAGCCAATTCTCCTGTATCACTGGTACACTCGTCTTGCCCTTCATATCAACCAACTTCTAGTATCCTCCAACCATCGACTTAGCAATCATAAAAGGCCCTTCCCAGTTAGACTTTCTCGCTGAATGGAGATTGCGTTTAGTTGCTTTGAAAACTAAATCCCCTTCATGAAATTTGTTAGGCTTGATCGTTCGTGCCCTGAATATTTTCTGTTGGTTCGGAATTCCTGGTACAGTAGGATTCCATGTTTGTGGATCTTTACAATCTTGCGGCACATATGGACACTCGTGCAAGGGAGGATATCTAGGATACTGTATGGGCTGTCGTAGGCACAACAAATTAATAAAGATATTTCCCACTAATTAACTGGTAATATAGCGGTAGTAAGAGATCGTTCCCACAGAGAGCTGTGTAATTGATAGGTTATTTGATCAGCTAAATAAAGTAAATAACAAAGGGAGGGTTTTGGTTTTAAGATAAATATAAAGACAATAAGATGAAAGGGATGATCAACGAATCCTTCGCCGTTACCAAGTGATAACTGGATTAATATACTTATCTATCTTTCGTAAGAACCATTCATCACCAACCGTAGAATAACAACTAGATCAGTGTTATCCCCAAAACTCCTTTAATCACTGGATACGGAAGTTCTCGACTACCAGATTCTGTCCAACGAACCACCAAGTAGTAGATCACTCAAGGTGTAATCCAATTGAATGCCTTGAGCTTTGTGAATTTAGGTTGATCCCAGTAGTTAAACTCTTAGATCAAGGTTTACTTGCTGGTGTTGTCTTTACACACGATTGCTCCACAGAATCCCTCTGTAAGGTCTCGCGATTTCTACTTGTGTAGACAGTTATTCGACGATTACTTATCTCATAACTTCTACTAGTAATAGAACAATCAATAGACTAATCTAGTATGCATCCCAAATCAATCTAAGAGTCACTCATAAACCCTAGATATGGCAAAGACAAACGATGATGATAAAAACTCTCAATAGATTTGTATTATTAATAAATCTTCACGCTTAGAACATTGAATTCATCCTTAATCAACAAAGGTTTAGTTTCTCATGATTACACAATTACCCGGTTTCCCCCTAAAGGGGTAAACCCTAAAATATTAATGAAGAACAAAAGTATAATATGAGATGATCGATTCCATGACCTAATACCTTTTTATAGTTTTACATTGCTTGGTCATCAAGTATTTAGTTCGGTTCAAGAACCCGACCCGAAAATACGACATAAAGACTCCCAAACGTGACCTTAGGATTTCCAAGGTATTAATACACGTTTTCCACTTGCTAAGTTCGCAAACCCAGTCCGCGAACTTCAAATTCCATAGAAATTTTCGGAATTAAAGTATGAAACCCGTCCACGAACTTTACTGTCTTCGGTATTGATAAAAACCTGTTTTGGCGACAACTTCTTCATTCGAACTCGGAATGACCTCATTCTTTTTGAATTATTTTTATCTTTCAATTCTATTAAATATGATGATGAGAAATACTTAATTTGAATGAGTTAAGATTGGTCTTTGTCCCTTCTCTTGATTTTGAGCGTTTTGCTCCTTTTCGTCGCACTTCTTCCACTTCTCTTGGACTTGGGCGCTTGGATACTTGGGATATTTCTCTTCTTAGCTCTTTTCAGCACTTTGTAGCTCCTTTTTGGGTGATTCACCTAATAGAGACAAATAATAGAAAACAAGAGTAATAATACGAATACATGTGTTGATGGTGGATTTTCAACAAAGAGCGAAACCGTAAAATCATGATACTGCATATTTCTGAGTTGGCTTCAGGCATGTGACGATTCATATTTTACAAAGACATGATGAATATGTTTCCTGAAAGTCCTCCACTAGCTGAGCGTTCAGTGCCACGCATTTCATCATGTCCTCTATGTAGAATAACGTAATTGGGCGCTTCTCCGTAAGATTGAGAGCAACAAAGCCTTCAAGACGTTGGTGACAGTCACTGTTCCCTGACTACATGAAAGAGACCCGCCTCTACATAGAAGTACGATTGGGAGGTTCTCCGTAGATTGAGAGCAGCAACGCCTTCAGGACGTCGGTGACACTCACTGTTCCCTGACTATGTAGAGAGACCGTGTATAGTTCCAGGAGGTTCTCCGTAGATTGAGAGCAACAACGTCTTCAGGACTTTGGCAACTCCCTGTCTTCTGACTATGCACCTTCGGAATGGGTATGATGCTTTAACTGGCTAATATCCCTTCTGTAATAGATTAATTATGTCGTGACATTTACCATTGAATTCCCAGAATGATCTATTATTGCTCCTATTCCATGGTCTAATCCACGGCCTGATCCCATGGAATAACAATAACTATTGCTCCTATTCCATGGTCGAATCCACGGCCTGATCCCATAGAATGGCAATAACAATTGCTCCTATTCCATGGTCGAATCGACGACCTGATCCCATGGAATGTCAATAAACAATTGTATCATCTCATTATTCCGATTTCATGATCGAATTCACGGCTAATCTCATGGAATGATAATAGATAATTTTATTACTCCGATTTCATGATCGAATCCACGGCTGGTCTCATGAAATGGTAATATTTAATTACTCTGATTCTATGGTCGAATCCACGATCCCATGGAATGGTAATATTCGACTCTATTATTCCGAGTGGTCAAATACACGGCTGATCCTATGGATTGATAATAAACAACTATTCACTTTTATTACTCTGTTTCATGAATCATTCTCCACCGAATTTCATAAATTAGTAATAAATACTCAACAATCGGGGATCTGGATCATCACTGAGTAAGCCCCACAAAAATGGTGCAAGTGTACTCGACAATGATGCACGACTGAGCACCCGGATGCACAAAGGAGCATTCAAAAATATGGACAGATGAGGAATCCTACGCAAAACATGAGAAAAACAACAAATAATAATAAAATAATAAAAGGCGCTCAGGGGACGGGCCCACCTGCCGGCCGGCCGTGCCTGGCCGTGGCCGGTCCCATGCCTCTTCCATTATTTTTCCTATTTTGTTATTTTCATGAACTCATGAAAACTCCTTGATTTTAGAAACTTTCCTTGTTTGAGCAAAACTCATGAATTCTCCATAACTTCATGGGTTCATGAAAAATAATATTATAAAATAGAAAAAGGTGTGCGGGACCGGGCAACCTAGCCGGACGGCCATGCCCAATCCGTGGCCGGTCTCACACCTCACAATCCCTAGTTTTTTATAATTATTATTCCCTAAACTCATGAAACTTCTTTGTTTCAACGAAAACTCATGGATTCTCCATAATATCACGGTTTCATGAGAAAATAATAATATAAAATTAGGAAAAGGCGTGTGGGACTGGGCAACATAGCCGGCCGGCCATGCCCTAGACGTGGCCGGCCCCACACCTTGAAATCCCTAGTCTTTTATAATTATTATTTTCCTCAATTCATGAAACTCCTTGGTTTGAGCAAAATTCATGATTCCTTCGTATTTTCTCAAATTTTTCTCGAATCATGAAAAACTAAAACCAACATGGTCACATGACCGGCTATCCTTTCACGGCAATATTAAATGTTAAATTGTCCTTATTTTAATATTTACAAAATATTGATCAATTGAGCATACATGCTCATTCCAACAAAAATCAAGAATTTCAGTCAGGATGAAACTCTTCTGAAAATTCACAATGTTGCTCGAATGCACGTCAGGAAATACTGAAACTCTCAGTACGGAGACGCGGACACCACGAAAACACGTACATGGCTTAATGACCGATCAGAGTCATCCCTAGGGCTTGCACAAAGCCGGTCCCACATAATTTCATAATTCTGACCTAATTTGCTCAATTGCTCATACTGGGCCCAAATTCTCTCCAACTAACCTGGGGATTTGCTCAATCGAGCACCAGCTGGTCCCACACCCCTAAGGGTCGGTTTCATGCCTTCTTGGATGGTCGCTCACTTCTCCATGAATTATGTTTTATCACCTAATGCTCAATCGAGCAACTATTTTTCAATAAATGATGAAACCGACATTTTATCCTCATTCCTTCACCAACAATCCAACTGAGGACCCTGGTGCGTGCTTACTCGAGCACGTGGGAATCACATGGATGTCCATAATCTCATGTGGTCGGTCCCTCCCTTACTCGTGACCAATTTTCAGCAATTTGTCGACTGATAAAGGATTGATCAAAAATTAGGGTTTTGAACAAACGCTCCATGAATTACCATTCTGAGCAAGTTCAAACACTAAATTATATTAATCCAGCGATCAACATATGAATTAATTATACAATATTCAGTAATTTACCAATATTTTAATTAGTATTTTATTGGGTCTCGTCACCAGTAAATAATTCGTCGAATTGAGAAATACTTGCTCAGTTGCTCGAATATTGATCCAACTATCAATATTCAGTAATTTATCAGTAATTCGTCGAATCGAGCAATACTTTCTCAGTTGCTTGAATAACCCACATATATTCAGTAACTCATCAATATTCAACAACTCGTCGAATTTACAGTATTTGCTCAGACGAGCAACATTAACATATATTCATGAATCGCTAAGCATTTGTCAAAAGTGCTCGATTCAACAAAACCAGACTCATTGTCTGATCAGTCAACAACTGACTTACTAAGACACATTTGTCATATAGACTCCACGATTCGTGAGACATCAATCACGTCACAAATGGGGGGATATCAATTAGGGTTTTGGTCTGGCGGTCTACGAAACGTGGATTCATCCACGACGAGAAATGTGTGTAAGTCGTGCAAACGGTTGAAGGAGTAAGAAAAGTAGTGGGTGCACGATCAGTCAAGTCTCCACACGACATGGAACTGACTTTAACACGATCTCTCATTTTCCCACTCTTTCACTCAAGAAACCGTCACACTTACAGGGATCAATGTGTTCACAACTCTGACAGTATAAATAAGTCTCTGAATCCATGATTGAAGGACACAATTACATCATCAGTAATCGTTCATATATAATTTCTCGAGTAACTACTCTCAAGAATTCATCAATCTACCAGAACTTATTCGAACTCAACAGTTCATCAATTTGCAGAAACCTTAAATAATCCACAATCCTTGATCATCATTGATCCCACACAATTCTCAACTTCCCTCCTACAGACCAACCCATCTCCCTCTTTGTGACCGAATTGACTCTGGAACGACCATTGACTTGGTTTAGGACGGAGTTCTACAGATTGATCTCTCGAATCTAAGCACTCCATTTGCAGTGCATCTGTGTGAGGTTCAGCAGTTTGCTCGGTCGAGGAGTCTCGACAACACGTTCGATTCTTTACTTTCCTAAAAAACCAGCAAACCGTTTTCCCCCATCTACAACATGCAAGAATAATAGCTAAAACAAGTATGGAATGAACACTAAGATCATATGAATTATGCACTTATCAGATACTGCTTGTTGTGTTCGGTCATTATTTCAGCAATGACTGTATCAGTGAGATGCTCTATTCGTAGAGGCTTCGCGTCCAACCACTTGGTGAAATATTGCTGAGGTGAGGTTATCCATTCATACCATTTTGAAATAGCTAAGTTGTTGGTGGAGTGAAGCCCCCAGACCATAGCAACATGTTTGAAAATTGATAATATGGGCGCATGGGGGGGAATAAGACTTGCCTAAGTGTGGAACCTTTTGATGAAAACATGCGCATTTTCTTCAGGTTTTTGCGTTAGCTCCATCAAGGCTTTGACTCCCTCCAGATGCTAGAACGATGGAGTATCCTCTATTTCTTCCGAATCAGAGCTTTCTTCAACAGAGAAATATGCAATTGAAGGTGTTGGAGTTACCTTTTCAGCATGAATCCACGTATGTCCGAGGATCGTATCATATCCTGGGTCTTCCCTAATTATGTGAAATTTGGTTTCTGCCCAAGTTGAACAAGTTTTCATTTTGAGAATGATGTAACCATATGCATCCCTGGAGATTCCTTCGTGATATCTGACTGAAACAGGAGCATGAGTGTCTTCTTGTCGAGTGATGCCTGTATCTCTGAGAGTCTTCAAAGGGATAATATTGACAGCCATGCCAACATCGACCAACGCTCTCCTAAATTCGTTTCCTTTGAGATTGACCGTGGTAAGAAGTCCCAAGTCATACATCTCTTTGTCAGTAACCGGAGGTTCAGGTAGTGCTTCTGGAATGGACAGACGTTTCCCGGACACTATATGGTTCAAAGCCGCAAACATGTCCTTCCTTTGAGCCTTTGACAAATAAAGCAGTTCGCAGATGTGCTCAATAAATGAATGAACTGCTTCTTTGACTGGTTGTTCAGAGAGTGTGAAGGTTCTAATTGGGAGAGAATTTTTGTGTACTCCTTCAGTCCCCAGTTCCCCTGAATTAGACTTTTCTTTAAATATGTGTTTCAAAGTTTTGCAGTCACTTGTTGGGTGACTGACATACCTATGAAAGCGGTAGTAGCGTGGACTCTCCATTTCCTCCTCTGTCGGCTCTCTCCTAACAGAAGGTAGTTTGATCGCACCGTCTTGAATCCAGACTTCCAATAACTCGATCACCTATTCGACGGGGAAACGAAAGTCTGGTTCTTCTTGGTTATTCTGCTGACGCTGAGTCGGTGCTTGTGCGTTTTGAGCTTGGTTGTCCTTCCTTAATGTTTTTGTAGGATGGGACGTTGGAGGAGCGTTCTTATGTTGCTGCGCTTTGGCTTTCCTCTTTCATCCTTCAGCAACATTCATGGAAGATTGGAGATTGTACTGCTTTTTAATTAGGCGCCCGATACTTCCTCAAGTTTGCGGTTCCTCGACTTTTGTAGCTTTTGTTCTTTCTAGTAAGGCCAGAGCAGTAGTTGCTGATCGCTTGGATGCTTCATGAAGTTTTGATAAAGTCTGGAACCGGATATTTTCCAGTAAGGCTATGTATACTGGGATCATTCCTTTAATGCACAAGTCCACCAGTTGTTGTTCGGTGACATTCGGGTCATGACAATCCAGGGCCTGGGTTCTGAACCTCTTTACATAGTCGTTCGGATGTTCATTGTTCTTCTTGAAAAAGCGGGGGTCTAACAACACCACCCAATATTTCGGTTAGCAATCTGTATGGACAAACTAGAATATACATTTAAGAGAATCAACAAGACTCAATCAATTAAAAGTATATCAACGAGTTTATATCTCTCTCTTGATTTGATTTCCTCAAACAGAAACTGCGAGTACTAATCAAATACAAGGAATAACTTGGATGGTACCAAAGACCAATATCCAAGTATCAATCAATATCAATCAACAACCGTTAGGTCGGATTCTCCAATTGATT
Source organism: Papaver somniferum (assembly GCF_003573695.1). Lineage (NCBI taxonomy): Eukaryota > Viridiplantae > Streptophyta > Magnoliopsida > Ranunculales > Papaveraceae > Papaver > Papaver somniferum. Next base: position 62,948,847 of record NC_039364.1, on the reverse strand, counting down.
GATCTAACGCACAACATGTATTATTTCAATTATAAAGATAAAACAATATAATGCGGAAATTGAAATAACACAGACACCAAAAATTTTGTTAACGAGGAAACCGCAAATGCAGAAAAACCCCGGGACTAGTCCAGATTGAACACACATTGTATTAAGCCGCGACAGACACTAGCCTACTCAAAGCTAATTTTGTATTGGGCTGCAGTTGAACCCCAATACAAATCTCAAGCCAATCAATCGGATTGTACTCGTACGATAGAAGATGTAAGATCAGATCACACAACTACGATAAAAGTAGTATCGGTTTGGCTTCACAATCCCAATGAAGTCTTTAAGTCGTTAACCTGGTTTTAGAAGAAGAAAAACAAAGGTTAAAGGAGAATCGACTCTAGTACGCAAACTAGTATCACATGTAAGGTGTGGGGATTAGTTTTGCACAATACTACAAGTCTCCTTTATATAGTCTTTCAAATCAGGGTTTTGCCTTGGTAACAAAGCAATCAATATTCACCGTTAGATGAAAACCTGATTCAGATTTAAGCTAATATTTCTCAACCGTTAGACCGAAAACTTAGCTTGTTATACACAAATGAACTATACGCTTCTAGGTTTGTTAACCGTACCCAAACGTGTACATTGTTGTTTCATCAATAGTTAACCAAAAGGTTAGCCATATGAGCATTTCATATCAACCATGTTCTTCTTCACCATAACTAGTTCAAATAACTCAAATGAACTAGTTAGAGAGTTTTTCAATTGCAAGGAAATCTTATGTAACTACACAAGACACAATTGAAACAAAGATGATTTGATTCACTTGAATCGGTTCATGAACTTTTATAGCCACGGTTTGCAAACTGCATTCCTTAGTATTTTTTAAAGTTTAAGTTCAGAAATCATATTCAGATATATAACCTTCTCAAGTTCGTAGACTAGGTTCGCGAACTTAAGACACCGGACAGAGTTTACAAACTCCAGCAGAAAATCTCGGGATGAAAAGTTCGCTGGTTCGCGGACCGGGTTCGCAAACTGGGTTCGCGGACTTAGTCACGCAAGTAGTTTGTCAACTCCATCAGAAATTCTCGGGTTTGAGAACTTCAGAAGTTCGCGGACTGAGTTCGCGGACTTAGCACTTGCCATTCTTCCGGTTCTCTTGATCAACAAAGTTCGAAAACTTTGGTTCAAGGAATAAGACTGATACATAAATGTGTTTCCACAACAATGCTTATTTCCATCATTGGTTATATAATCTAAACTCTTATTTCAATCATTGAAACATTTTTAGAGGACGTTATAGAGTTTTTACACCATTTCTCGTCAAAGCCATTTTCAAAGTGATTGAAACATATCATGACTTTCGTCACTAGGTAAAGATAAACTTGGTCGAAGCGAAAAGCTTACCAACACATATTTCGAGATATATATAGGCGAGGTATACTCGGCTCGAAATACCAAATGTGTATAATCTAAGTCTATATATATAACATACGACTTTTTGTCTCAATAAGTAGGAGATAGAGTAGATAGACTTTTGAGTGACAGATAAGTTCAAGTCTTCACATACCTTTTTGTCGAGAAGTTCCACCGGTTCCTTGAGTAGTTCTTCTACTTGTATGATGAATCGCCATGAAGTCCTTGAGCTCAACTACACTTTCTATCCTAGTCCAAGACTTAGCTATAATAGACTAGAAATCAAGACTTATAGTTTTGATCACTAACATTGAAAAACATGCTTGAGATAGCAACGCATGCGAGTTCGACCGAGCAATGATCTAATAATCTCCCCCTTTGTTAATTTTAGTGACAAAACTATCAATACATATGGAATACAAAGAAGATAAAGAAACTTAAGTAGCTCCTATTCCACATGTCTAATCTTCAACATTCCTCGAAATCTTCGTCACTTCCAAGTACTTCAATGATCCCCAAAGGTTGTAAGTTTAGCATCACCGCTGTTGAAGATCCGTAGATATAACAATGAGAAAGCATCGGTCTCGATCATTATTATACAATGTCATAGTATTATTACACAGCATCAAAGTTCAATTGTATCACAACTTCAACAATAATACTATGGTGATATGTATCACTCCCCCTTGGTTAATACTCCATCTCACACGGAAACCACTCCCCCTTACATAATGACCCAAAGACCATATGTATTTGTAGTGTGAACTACATATTAATTCTCCCCCTTTTTCTCAATAAAATTGGCAAAGGTACAGGAACGGGATCATAATGAAATTTCCATAAGAGACATTTCATGACTAAAAAGAAAGAACACACATCATCTTATTTAGATGCAATCATATAGCCGAAGCTAATAGCATTCATCAAGGAGTTTAAAGATACAAGATAACCCCTCTAAAATTCCACAGCTGCACACCCCTCAAGATATGACCATTAAGCACAAGTTCAAAAGAACTCTCCCCTATTTGATGTGATTCCCGAAAGAACAACAAGAGCGACCTTAATTTCGAAAGAAAAAAGGATTTTATTGGACACCAAAAACCATAAGAATGATTTTTTATATCCAAAGACTCAACCAAATTAATCACAAGTAAAACCCGTGATTAATTTAATCGATATACGCAATCAAATTAAACACAAAAAGTGATCAATTCAATTGTTTGTGCTCAACATAAGAAAACTCATGGAGACACAAAAAATACTCGACTAGATTGGAATATACAACCAAACTAATTACGAAAGTAATCAATTTAATTGTCAATTGTTTTGCTCGACATAAGAAAACTTACTGAGAAATAACTAAATAACCAAACAAGATGATTAATTTAGTTCAAAATGCTCATCATAAAGTACCTTACGGAACAACCAACAAATCTAATAAAAAATAATCAACTTGGTTGTATCGTGCTCACCATAAGACACATTACATATCCTCACAGTAATACATACGAATATGGATCATGGATGATCAATACTTCGGAATACACAAGGATTCATTCTATCTTCAATCATTATTTGCATAACAACAATAATAGACATAATCCTTGAAAATAAAAGATTTTAACCTATCTTCCATCAACATAATTGACAATATAGGTTTAACTTTTGTATTTGTCAAAAGTTCATTCATTTTTTTACCAGTACGTGAATACCGAACACAAACGACTTTACTTTTGACAAAGTATGGGACCTTCAAGTTCACGGACGCAAACATACATATCCCATAACAAGTTGCAATATCACAAATCATAAAGATTAATACTGCAAAAACATCATCCTCCAAATATTTTTAGAATTTAAAATCAATAAACCTAAAAAATAATACAAGAAGATGAAAAATAATAGCTATGTGTAGTCACAATCATTGATATTCAAGCACTAGTTATTCTTCCAACTAAACCAAAAAGAAGACATACTAGGAAACAATTAAAACAAGCTAAATGAAAAAAACTCCATTGTTATTCTGAACACGAACTACGATTATACGGACAGTTCAGAATCCCCACGAGACAATGGGTCTTTGAGCTTGTGATCAACAACATTCCATGAAACATCGGAGAGGTGATTCTCTTTGCGAAGATCATTGATGTGAGACTTTATGAGACCAAGGTCAACATTAACCTTTTCCAACTCAGTTTTCAATGCATCAAGGTTTTCCAAAGTCACAATGAGCTCTTGTTTTGCTTCTCCAAAGTACTTAAGAAAGTCATGAACAAATTCAGCAGAAATCATATCATCCTTTTCAGCATCCTCATGAACATAGGAAAAATAACATGAAGCATTAGGATGATCTTCATCTACAAGGGTTCTTTTCTTCTTGGACCAGCAACACTACTTTTGTCAAGGAATCCTCTTGCAAAACCACCATAGCAAGATGAAGAAGAAGACATTCTTGACAACCCAGAAGTCAACCTAGAGTATGCGTACGTGACTTTCGTAACTCAATAGATTGATATTTAAGGGTCTCTTAGGGACGATATTCTAGGGTTTTCTTAAACCGTTAACTCATCCCAGAACACGGATATCCGTTCGAGTACAACAAGACCCAGAAAAGAAAGACCCACAAACAAAACTTTTGCTACAAACAAAACAAGTTTTGAAAAAACTCCAAGCACAGAAAATCACTTTTGAACAAGTTGTAGCAACAAGCAAGACTCAGAAGAAAACTTCCTAAAGAAAATGACACTATAGACACAAACAATACTTTAAGCATAGTGAGTATGCAATCAAAAAGTTTAGCTATGGACGATAAGAAGATAGCTCAACCTAACAGACGCAAATGCCAAAAGTATACTTGAACACATCTTACTCAACAACGTTTTTTATGAGTAAGCTCTTCAACCCTTGTGATTAATTAGCACAAGTGTGATCCACAAGCTCATCAAGAGATTTGTGTTTAAGGTTAAGTCTCTTTTTCCTCCTGAATCTAGAGAGGGACTCCTTTTTATGTGAGAAATTATCATAAAACTTACTGTCATCAAAATACGAGACATGGTTTGAGTTCTTACCAGAAGAGTTTTGATTTGAGGAGGAGGACAACCTGTTAACAACTTCTTTATATCCTTAAATTAACTCTTTTAGATTATTTCTCAACTCATCAAGTTTCCTTCTTTCTTCTGAACTTCCTTTCTCAACAGGAGCAGGGTTATTTCCAGAGACCACGACATGATCTTTCTTTAGACGATGTTTATTAAGACGTCTGTTTTGTTCTTGAGTGTTTGAGGAACTCATTGAAATGACTTCCCTGGTAACATACACAGGGTAGGTACAAAAACCAATTGGTTTCGTCATACGAATTTCAGTTAAACCTTTAAGAATTAAATCTAAGGTGTGTGGAAGTTGAACCAAGGAGTTTTTCTTCAACCTAGAGGTTCCCTTTTGTTTAACAGACCTCTTTGTCTCACAGAAAAGACATAGTTTCTGATCACCAGAATGATTATATAGTATGGTCTTAATATCATCGTTAGAAGATTTCTTCCCCTCATTTGATGTGCAACATCCTTGAGTGATGATAACTTTAGGCACATCTGTTTTACTCGAATGGACTTTTGTTTTTACTTTTGAGCATGAACCGTCTTTATTTGTGTCATAAGTACTTGGCATATTGGATTGCTCTGAGCATCCTTGAATACAGAGTTTACTCAAGTGATGTTCAATTTCCAAGGCATCTCTTCTAAGTCTAGATTAAAGAGACGTACACGAAGAACGAACTTCAGTATTGCCTTTGGATTTGCAATCTCTTATTACACCAAGTATAACATTGACATGATGCTTCAACCGATTGAATAAATCATCTTGGATTCTAACAAGATTTAGAATCAATTCACTCTCTTCAGGTGAATCCCGTTCATTAATGGAGAGACTCTTATTTGAAGAATAACCAGGAATACACATGTCCGTGTTAGTCTGTCTCGTCAGTACAGAGGGTTCATCTATATTCGAGATTGTAGAACCTTTCTCTTTAATAGAGTTAGACGAGATAGAACTTTTATTTCTGGTGACACGTTTATCAGAGATAGTACTCTTGTCTATAGAGTCAGATCGCTACAAACACAGACTTGTAAGGTCTTAAACGTGTTTGCCTGCTCTGATACCAAAAAGCGGGGGTCTAACAACACCACCCAATATTTCGCTTAGCAATCTGTATGGACAAACTCGGATATAATTTTAAAAGAATCAACAAGACTCAATCAAGTAAAAGTATATCAACCAGTTTATATCTCTCTCTTGATTTGATTTTCTCAAATAGAAACTGCGAGTACTAATCAAATACAAGGAATAACTTGGATGGTACCAAAGACCAATATCCAAGTATCAATCAATATCAATCAACAACCGTTAGGTCGGATTCTCCAATTGATTGATCTAACGCACAACATGTATTATTTTAATTATAAAGATAAAACAATATAATGCGGAAATTGAAATAACACAGACACCAAAAATTTTGTTAACGAGGAAAACGCAAATGCAGAAAAACCCCGGGACTAGTCCAGATTGAACACACAATGTATTAAGCCGCTACAGACACTAGCCTACTCAAAGCTAATTTTGTACTGGGCTGTAGTTGAACCCCAATCAGTCTCCCACTGATCCAAGGTACAGTTATACTCCCTACTCCTCTGATCTCAGCAGGATACTGCGCACTTGATTCCCTTAGCTGATCTCACCCACAATCAAGAGTTGCTACGACCCAAAAATCGCAGGCTTTGACAATAAACAAATCTGTCTCACACAGACAAGTATATCAAAGGATCAATCTGTCTCCCAAAGAAAACCCTAAAGTTTTTGTTCCGTCTTTTGATAATAATCAAGGTGAACATGAACCAATTGATAATCCGGTCTTATATTCCCGAAGAACAACCTAGATTAATCAATCACCTCACAACAATCTTAATCGTATGGTAGCGAAACAAGATGTTGTGGAATCACAAACAATGAGACGAAGATGTTTGTGATTACTTTTTATATCTTGCCTATCGGAGATATCAAATCTCAAGCCAATCAATCGGATTGTACTCGTACGATAGAAGATGTAAGATCAGATCACACAACTACGATAAAAGTAGTATCGGTTTGGCTTCACAATCCCAATGAAGTCTTTAAGTCGTTAACCTGGTTTTAGAAGAAGAAAACCAAAGGTTAAAGGAGAATCGACTCTAGTACGCAAACTAGTATCACAGGTAAGGTGTGGGGATTAGTTTTTCACAATACTACAAGTCTCCTTTATATAGTCTTTCAAATCAGGGTTTTTCCTTGGTAACAAAGCAATCAATATTCACCGTTAGATGAAAACCTGATTTAGATTTAAGCTAATATTTCTCAACCGTTAGACCGAAAACTTAGCTTGTTATACACAAATGAACTATACGCTTCTAGGTTTGTTAACCGTACCCAAACGTGTACATTGTTGTTTCATCAATAGTTAACCAAAAGGTTAGCCATATGAGCATTTCATATCAACCATGTTCTTCTTCACCATAACTAGTTCAAATGACTCAAATGAACTAGTTAGAGAGTTGTTCAATTGCAAGGAAATCTTATGTAACTACACAAGATACAATTGAAGTAAAGATGATTTGATTCACTTGAGTCGGTTCATGAACTTTTATAGCCACGGTTTGCAAACTACATTCCTTAGTCTTTTTAAAGTTTAAGTTCAGAAATCATCTTCAGATATATAACCTTCTCAAGTTCGCAGACTAGGTTCGCGGACTTAAGACACCGGACAGAGTTTACGAACTCCAGCAGAAATTCTCGGGATGAGAACTTCGCCGGTTCGCGGACTTATATCACTAATAGACGCATTTATGTGTCTATTTTATTCTCAATGTTCTGTTTTGTTAGACTCGATTAAATACTTATTGTGTTATTTTATGTTTTTGTAGATGTTTTTGGAAAAATAAGCTCTTGCGGCGAAATTGGCTCGAAAAGTGGTGTTTTACACCCTAGGATAGAGTACTAAAGACACCCCAGAAATGCACCGGAGGAACCCAGAAAAATTACTAAAGGCACCCCAAGGGACATGTGTTATTCGGACTCCAGCAACGGATAAGGGGGCGACCACTGGATAAGGGGTGACGTTCTTCACAAATTCAAAAAAATATTTTGGCGGGAAAATATTTGCTCTTCACTGACAGATTTTCTCGATTGCATTTGGACGTGATTTTGTGCGATTCAATCGCTGAAACTTTGTGGAAACATGTAATATATCATAACAGAGCTGGTATGGGTGATTGTTCGACTGAATTTGGCTGGATAATCACGTGGAAGAAATCAGGGAAACACGGGTTTGAAAATGATATTCACGGATTTTCAGCAAGTTTTATGTGTGCTGCTCGTGTTTGGATGACACTTAGTCATTGAAGATGTGTGTAGAAGCTAAATAAGGGAGTATCAGAAGTTTTTTACGCGTGGAGAATCATTTCAGGGAAGAAAATATTTTCTTTTAACACCGAGTAATGGAGGATCATGGAGAGTTAATGAGCGTGATTTCTTGTCGTTGTTGGGTATAAATAGGTTCCCTGGGTTTCCTAGAAGGGTGTCGAGAGTTTGGGGTCGAGAGGAGGTCCAGAGAAGCAGAAATCAAGAGTTGATGAAACTCTGTTTCTGCTACTGCTGCTAATGAAGAACACCAAGAACACGAAGAACAGACTCGCAAGGACAGTCGTTTATCAACAGTGTCTAAGACGCACAACCGTGGGTCGCAGTGCAGTCTAACCAGTAGCATCAATTGTGTTTTATCGTTCATTCTGTGACGCTTTTTGTGCGTCGCATATTACAGTTTTACACCATTTTCTCATTTTCTCTCCATTGTAAACACCATTTGAGCAATAAAAATATATTTTGAGCGTGTTTTCATCATGAGGAGCTAAAACCCAACACTGGGACGACGGAGGAAGCTGAATTTCATCCTTGGGGTAATTTATTTTATTCTTTTTTATGACTTTTGCATTAATCTAAAATTGAAATATGATTTTAATTAATTGGTTGTTATTTAATTTGATGATGTATGCTTAGCTTAGTTGTTTTGATACATCATGCTTAGGACTTACAATCAATGTTTTAAGAATCTATCTTGGCAAAATCAGAGTCTATGTTAATTTTATTGAGTTTTAATTGTCAAAGAATATATGAATGAACCTTGTGTAGTGAATTCAGCCAAATCCTTAGTCCCAGTACCTCTCACCCATTGTTAATATTTTTGTATATATATTTTTATTAGATCTAAAAATTCCATTTCCTTCACAAGTCTGAAACGAATCCTATTTACTACAACCCCATCAAAAATCAAAAATCATTCACGCAAGTAGTTTGTCAACTCCAGCAGAAATTCTCGGGTTTGAGAACTTCGGCAGTTCTCGGACTGAGTTCGCGGACTTGGCACTTGCCATTCTTCCGGTTTTCTTGTTCAATAAAGTTCGAAAACTTTGGTTCAAGGAATAGGACTTATACATAAATGTATTTCCACAACAATGATTATGTCCATTATTGGTTATGTAATCTAAACTCTCATTTCAATCATTGAAACATTCTTAGAGGACGTTATATAGTTGTTACACCATTTCTCGTCAAAGCCATTTTCAAAGTGATTGAAACATATCATGAATTTCGTCACTAGGTAAAGATAAACTTGGTTGAAGCGAAAAGCTTACCAACACATATTTCGAGATATAGATAGGCGAGGTATACTCGGATCAAAATACCAAATGTGTATAATCTAAGTCTATATATATAGCATACGACTTTTTGTCTCAAGAAGTAGGATATAGAGTAGATAGACTTTTGAGTGACAGATAAGTTCAAGTCTTCACATAACTTTTTGTCGAGAAGTTCCAATGGTTCCTTGAGTAGTTCTTCTACTTGTATGATGAATCTCCATGAAGTCCTTGAGCTCAGCTACACTTTCTCTCTTAGTCCGAGACTTAGATATAATAGACTAGAAATCAAGACTTATAATTTTGATAACTAACATTGAAAAACATGCTTGAGATAGCAACGCATGCGAGTTCGACCGAAAAATACTCTAACGCTTCTGAGACATTCTTCCTAAATCAGAGAGAGTAATCTTCTCTGAGACGAAGAAGTATTTCCGATGAAAAGCATTAACCATTTCTCCCCAGCTAGTGATGCTCCCTGGTGCGATGTTGTTGTACCAAGTATATGCTTTGTGTCATGTGCCACAGGTTTCACTATGCACAACTTAGATTTCTGAGTAGTTACTGGTGGGTTTAATTAACCATTGAATGGGTGTATCATTCTAGAGTCATTTCCTCGAGTCATGTAATGAGTTGAGATGTTTTACTAGACGTTGATACAGTTAGTGAGGATTGGTCTATTAAAGACCAATTATTCTTATCTCCTGAACATGTAATGAAAAACCTTTAGGCTCTGATTTATCAAAGAGAAGGCAGCTTGCTGCTATTTTATCCAAATTCATCTTGTAGTTGTACTTGTTACAATACAATTGGTATCAGACTCCATCCAGGAACCTGTAACCATGGACACCAAATAAAAGCTTCAAGAGATTTCCACCTTCTTTCTCAACATACAGATTCAATCACGGAGATTAAACCTTAGATTCAGTCCTTGGGTACAAAGATGGATCTTATTATCAGTTTACTTTACCCTACTCAATGCTCGAATTAACCTCCAGATCCATCTTCTTCTGAGATTCCTCAACCTAATCGAGATACTTCTATGGAAGGATTTCAGCGGCTGATGCATAATCTCTCTCAGTGAATCTTGTAAGTTCTCTCGTACACCCAAAGTAGATTTTCAGAGATTTAATGGCACTAATCCCCGTGGTTTGGCTCTAAAATGCGAAAGGTATTTCAATTTACATAAACTTCCTGATGATGAGCGTGTTGATATGGCTGCAATTCATTTCGATTCTTCAGTAGATCCATGGTTTTTAAACTATCAGCATGGTAAAGAATTCATTCCATGGGATACCTTTATTCCTGATTTATGTGCTAGATTCGAAGATATTGCTCAAGATAATTATGTTGGTAGTTTCAATAAACTGTACCAAACTACCACTATAGAAGATTACTATGATCTTTGGGAACATTATAAAATCTTTATGGTAGCTAACAATCCTTATCTACCTAAGAGTTTCTATACATTGAGTTTCATTAGTGGGTTAAAAGAAGAGATTCGTACAGTAGTGCAAATGTTCAAACCTGATAATACTGCTACAACTTTTTATTTGGCTAGAATGCAGCAGGCTTCTATGCATCACCAGCCTAAAAACACTAAATCCTTCTCTAAACCATTTACACCCTCACCACTTTCTATTTCTCACCCACCATCTACCATCAAACCTTTTTTCTCTCCCTCCTCTACATTTTCTAAGACCAATACTTCGTCATCATCTCCCATTGTGACTCATCACCCTACTACTCCCACTAAAACCTCACCAAACAATTCTCTTCCTCCTGTTAAGAGACTCACTCATGCACAAATGCAGGTTACAAAAGATAAGGGTTTTTGTTATAATTGTGATGAGTTTTACAGACAGGGTCACAGATGTAAAATTCAACAACTGTTCATGTTGATTGCTGATGAAGACATAGAAGAACATGGGTCATTGTCCACTGAAAAAATCTCTGATGTATCTCCTTCACATTCTGATTCTATAATTGAGATTTCTTTACATGCTTTGAGAGGAAATATTGCTCATGACACTATTAGAATTTCTGGCCATCTCAACAAGCATCCTGTGATTGTCTTTATTGATACAGGCATCACATATAGTTTCATTGATGCTGCCTTAACCTCTAAATTGGGCCTTCATGTTTCTTCAACTGGTCAAATTCTTGTCACAGTTGCTAATGGGGACATCACCATCAGCAAAGGTATCTGCCAACAACTCAACTGGGAAATGCAAGGGCATCAGTTTTTTGCGAATTTACGAGCTCTCCCTCTAGGTGGTTGTGACATTGTTTTAGGGGATGATTGGTTGCGCCAACTTGGTGATGCCACTTTTAACTTCAGTCAGCTGAGTATTTTTTTTCGACATCAAGGCAATCCAATCAAACTTCAGGGTACCTCTTCTAAACCTTCTTCGAGTCTTATTAGTGCTTCTTCCTTAAATAAGTTTATTAAGAGTAATACCCCTACACTCATTGGCCAATTTTTCTCTATTTCTACTCCCCTTTACTTCCACCACTACCTGCAGTCTCTGCTCTTCTAGAATCTTTCTCAGATGTTTTTGCAGAACCTACTGGACTTCCTCTCTCTAGGTCACTTGACCATAAAATTCCATTAAAAACTGGGTCTAACCCAACTTCTCAAAGGCCATATAAATAAATTCCCTTATGTACATAAGTCTGTAGTGGAGTCCTTAGTCTCTGAAACGCTATCCTTTGGTGTGATCCAACACAGCCATAGTCCATTTGCTGCTCTTATTCTCCTAGTCAAGAAGAAGGATGGAACTTGGCGTTTCTGTGTCGATTATAGTAAACTCAATGACATTATTGTCAAAGACAAATTCCCAATTCCTCTTATAGAAGAATTGTTAGATGAGTTGAACGGTTCTATGGTGTTTTCAAAGATATATCTTCGTTCAGGTTACTACCAAATCAGAGTTTATGCACCAGAATTCCCAAAACTGCTTTTCGCACTCATCATGGCCACTACGAATTCAGAGTCATGCCATTTGGGCTTACTAAGGCCCCTGCAACATTCCAAGCCCTCATGAATGAGGTGTTTAATCCATATCTCCGTAAGTTTGTACTTGTATTCTTTGATGATATCTTAGTCTACAGTCCATCTATTGAAGCGTATATGGGAGCATTTTCATCTTACATTAGCTTTATTGAGGAAGCATTCTCTGTTTGCCAAGTTATCCAAATGCTCATTTGCTCAGCCACAACTCGAGTACTTAGACACATTATCACAGCTAATGGTGTTGCTACAGACCCTGACAAAGTTGCAACCATGGTTACTTGGCCACAACCACAAACATCGAAGCAGCTCATAGGATTCTTAGGGCTTATAGGTTACTACCGCAAATTCATTAAAAATTATGGTAATATTTGTAAGACACTAACTGATATGCTCAAGATGGATTCTTTTGCATGGACTGATGCTTCCACTGATGCTTTCTTTGTAATCAAAACTGCTATGACTTCAGCTCCAGTATTAGCCCTACCTGATTTTCTCAGCCATTTACTCTAGAAACTGATGCATGTTCAAAGGGGATTGGTGTTGTGCTTATGCAGAATAGTAAACCCATTGCTTTTCTCAGCAAACCATTGTGTCTGAAGGCATTGGATTTGCCTACCTATGAGAAAGAATTTTTGGCCATTGTCATGGATGTTCAAAAATGGAAGCACTATCTATGCAGTCAGCAGTTTATCATTCATACAGACCATCCGAGTTTGAAGTATCTTATGGACCAGAAATTGTCTACTGTTTTACAACAAAAATGGTTAGTAACTTTGATGGGTTTTGACTATGTCATTAAGTACAAAAAAGGGTTAGAAAATCAAGTTGTTGATGCCTTATCCAGATTTCCTACTGCCTCCGGATCATCATTAACATTATCTCAACCTCAGTGGGTGCAAGACATTCATTCTAGCTATGAATCAGACACAACAACACAACAACTCGTTACTCAACTTAATGTGACTCCAAATAAGGGCAACTATTCTTATACACATGGCATCTTAAGATTCAAAGGGAGACTCTATATATTGGCTCAGGTATTGCACTAAGATCCTCCATATTACATTCCTTGCATGCCTCAGCTGTTGGAGGCCATTCTAGCATCAATGGTACTTATCACATGGCTAGAACCTCTTTCTTTTGGTCTAATATGAAGACTGATATTATTCAACTTGTGATATGTGCCAATGCAATAAGGGAGAAAACTCACTTCCTGGTGGTCTACTATAACCACTTCCAATACCTGACACTGCTTGGAAACACATCTCCCTAGATTTCATAGAAGGACTTCCAATGTCTTTTAAAAAGAATGTAATTCTAGTAGTTGTGGATAGATTAGCCAAGTATAGTCATTTCATCCCTCTTGGCCATCCATTCACTGCCATCACAGTTGCTAAGGAGTTTCTTTCTCATGTGTTCAAACTTCATGGTCTTCCAAGTTCAATTGTGAGTGATAGGGACAAGATCTTCATTAGCCAATTCTGGCAAGCACTATTCAAATCCTTGGGCACCACCCTAAAGCTCAGTTCTTCCTACCACCCTAAAACTGATGGGCAAACTAAAAGAAAAAATGCATGTGTTGAACAGTACTTGAGGTGCATCACAAGTTCTCACCCTAAATAGTGGGTGCCGTGGTTAGATTTAGATGAGTGGTGGTTTAACACCAATTACCACTCCAACCTAAAAATGTCTCCCTTTCAAGTATTGCATGGATATGCTCCACCTCACCTGGTTTTCCCATTCCTTCTTCTACTTCTGTTGCCACTGTAGAAAACTACTTGCAGGAAAGGGACCTTATGCTGCAATTGTTGAAAGAAGAACTCTCAAAGGCCCAAAGCAGAATGAAAATTTTTGCAGATAAAAAGAGGTCTGACAGAAACTTTGAGGTGGGTGACTTAATTTTTCTGAAGCTACAGCCTTACAGGCAGACATCAGTTGCTGTGAGAAAGAACCTCCAGCTTTCTACCAAATATTTTGGTCCTTTTAAAGTTTTACAAAAAAATTGGAACTGTTGCTTATAAACTCAAGCTTCTTGTGGGGTCTAGGATTTACCCAGTCTTTCATGTCTCTCAATTGAAGAAGAAAATTGGGTTACAGGCTGTTCTCTCACCTCAACTTCCATTGGTGGACCATGCAGGCCAGTTTGTAATTAAACATGTTGCTGTTTTAGACACTAGAACTACTGTCATAGGCACATCTCAAATTCCCCAAGTCTTGGTGCAGTGGTGCAACTCAGACCCAGCAGATTCAACGTGGGAGGATGCTGCTCACATCCAAGCTCAGTTTCCAGATTTTATCGTTGAGGACAAGGATCTCTAAATGGGAGGGGCAGTGTCATGTGCCACAGGTTTCACTATGCACAACTTACATTTCTGAGTAGTTACTAGTGGGTGTAATTAACCATTTAATGGGTGTAATCATCCTAGAGTCATTTCCTCGAGTCCTGTAATGATTTGAGATTTTTATTAGCCGTTGATACAGTTAGTGAGGATTGGTCTATTAAAAACCAATATTTCTTCTCTCCTGAACATGTAATGAAAAAACCAAATTACTTCAATTGAAGTTTAGACTCTGATTTATCAAAGAGAAGGCAGCTTTCTGCTATTTTATCCAAATTCAGCTTGTAGTTGTACTTGTTACACTACACTCGGCATGTCAGACACTTCGAGAATTCCTTCAGGCGTACGACATGGTTGTGTTCATGTTTTCCTAATGCTTCCAGGAATCAAGAAACATGTTCTCGGGCATTTCCTGTTCCATTATAGAGTGTAAACGTTATAGAAGTGTAGCCCTTTGGGAGAGGAATTCTTTACGTAGCAGCGGGATACGGAGGTTGGTGACGATGGAAAGATGGTGTCTTGCTTTTCCCTCGATCCTCCAGAAAGCGTTCCAGATCTTCACGAGTGATGAAACTTGTAGACTCCTTCTCTGGTGGGTTATCAGCAGCTTTGCGAACTTCATCATCATCCACCATGTGAATTGGAGAGATTTCGGGATCAACTTCTTTGGCTTTTCCTTTCTCCGAACCGTCCTGAGTTTTCTCTAACATTTTGTCTGTGAGAGTTTTGAGATAATTACATAATTCCTTCTGAGTGGTAGCCATATCAGTTTGATTTTTAGCGAGAATTTCTTGGACCTTCATGAGATCAGCTATGGTAGGCAGATTTTCTCTGATTTCCTTGGAGACTGGACGAAGAGAGGAAGATTTCCGATGTTGGTTTGAGGAGGAGTGGTATCATCAACACCGTTGTTGGAAACAAGAGTAGTTTCTGGGGTACCACCGTTATTGCTAGTGCTAGCATTGTTTGGGTTAGGATTTGTAACTGAACCTGATCTAAGATCAACTATTTTGTGAAAGATTGAGACTAAAATCGAGAGATTAATCTCCCACTGTGGTCGCCAATCTGTAGATGGGGAAAAACGATTTGCTGGTTTTTAGGGAATGGAGAAATGACCATGTGGACGAAGGCTCCTCAACCGAGCAAACTTCCTATCCTCAAACAGATGCACTGCACGAGAGTGCTTTGAGTTCGAGAGATCAATCTGTAGGATTTCGGCCTAAACCAAGATAATGGCCGTTCTAGAGTCAATTCGGTCACAAAGAGGGAAGAGGATTGATCTGTAGGAGGGAAGCTGAGAAGTGTGTGAGATCAATGATGATCAAGGATTGTGAATGTATTTAAGGTTTCTGCAAGTTTTCTGTTAACTGTTGAGTTCGAATAAGTTCTGGTCGATTGATCGAATTCTTGAGAGTGATTGCTCGGATCAGAATTCTTCTGTTTGATGAGAGTTGTCTATATTTCAATCGTGTATTCAGAGACTTATTTATATTGCCAGAATAGTAGACACATTGATCTCCAGTAAGTGTGACGGTTGCTCGAGTGAAAGAGTGGGAAAGTGGGAAATCGTGGTTTAACCAGTTCTAGGTCGTGCGGAGACTTGGTTGATTGTCCACCCACTACTTTGCTAACTCCCTCAACCGCTTGCACGACTTACTCACATTTCTCATCGTGGATGAACACACATGCTGTAGGACGCCAGACCAAAACCCTAATTAATATCCCCCATGTGACGTGATTGATGTCTCACGAACGTGGAGTCTGCAAAGAAGGCGTGTATTTGATTAGTCAATCGTTGACTTGATTAGACGATGGGTCTAAGTATTGTTCGATCGAGCATGATTGTTGAATGCTTTAGGATTCATGAATTGAACATGTCTGTTGGGACGTATAGTTCTCGTATGAATGATATTGATAGTTGAATCAACATAATGAATATTGATAGTCTGAGTAAATATTGCTCGTATGATGAATTGTTGAATATTGATGGTTCTATCAATATTCGATCATTTGATCATGTATTTCTTGTTCAGTGAATAACTAAATATTGATAGTTGAATCAATATTCGAGCATCTGAGCAAGTATTGCTCATTCGATAAATTACTGAATATTGATAGTTGAATCAATATTCGAGCATCTGAGCAAGTATTGCTCATCCGATAAATTACTGAATATTGATAGTTGAATCAATATTCGAGCATCTGAGCAAGTATTGCTCATTCGATAAATTACTGAATATTGATAGTTGAATCAATATTAGAGCGTATGAGCAAGTATTGCTCATTCGATAAATTACTGAATATTGATGTTGAATCAATATTCGAGCATCTGAGCAAGTATTGCTCATTCGATAAATTATTGGTAGCATGACCAAATAAAATATTAATTAAGATATTGGTAGTTGGACCGAATGTTGTATAATTAATCTAGATGTTGATTGCTGGATCAACATAAAATTATTAGTGTTTGAATTTGCTCAAAATTATGATTTGCAGAGCATTTGTTCGAAACCCTAATTTTGATCAATTGTTGATTTACTGAAAATAAGTCAATGAGTGAAAGAGGGACCGGCTATACAGGATGATGGCCGCCGACCAGTGTATCTCCCAAGTGCTCGAGTGAGCATGCACCAAAGTCCTTTGTTGACCAGTTGGTGAAAGAATGATCAAATGATGGTTTAATCATTTTATTAAAATAGCGCTCGTGCGAGCGTTAGGTAATAAAACCTAGTTATGGAGAGATGAGGGACCGACCAAGGGGTCATGGGACCATACCTTAGTGGTCGTGGGACCAGATGACGGTCGATTGATCAAATCCCAAGTTGGTTGGTGAGAGTTTGGACCCAATACGAACAATTGATATCAAATTATGTCAAAATTATAAAGATGTGTGGGACCGGATCATTGCAAGCCTTAGGGCCGTCCTTGGTCGGTCAAGGTAGCATGCCCGTGTCACCACAGTTTCCGTGTCTCAGTCCTGAGAGTTTTGGTATTTTTCTGGTGCACGTTTGAGCAATATTTTGGATTTTCAGAAAAGTTTGATCTTGACTGAAACTCTCGATTTTGCTCGAATGAGCAAGTGAAACTTTGCTCGTGCGACCAATATTTTGAAAATATTAAAATAATAATATTTTAACACTTAACGTGA
This sequence comes from Papaver somniferum, assembly GCF_003573695.1. Taxonomy (NCBI): domain Eukaryota; kingdom Viridiplantae; phylum Streptophyta; class Magnoliopsida; order Ranunculales; family Papaveraceae; genus Papaver; species Papaver somniferum. The sequence goes on along the minus strand of NC_039364.1, from coordinate 62,931,216 downwards.
GTAGCCTAGTCGGTCATGTGAACGTTTGACGTTTTGGCTTTTTCGTGGTTTGAGCAATATTTGAGAAAATATTGAAAAACTAGGGTTTTCGCTCAAACGATGGAATTCCATGAGATGATGGAAATAATAGTGTGAGAAAATAAGGGATTGTAAGGTGTGGGACCGGCCACGGCTAGGGCATGGCCGGCTGGTAGGCTAAGAAAGATACCTACAATTATACTGCAAGTGCACATCGTCTATAATAGACAGGGCAAATACAGGTCGATCCCACAGAGACTAGGGCGGTGTAAAGTTGATTCTAAGGTCTTACTAAAACTGATTCAAACATGAGTGACAAAAGGGTTTTGGTTGTGCGTCGATACGACTAGATGATGTTGATGAAACACAAAGAAGCAAGATTGAAAACAAAACAAAGATAAACTAGGGATTTGAATCCACCCCTGAAAGCATAGAAATTCGCTATTTGATATACTAGTTCTCTTTTCAATCAAGGAGCTATAGAGATGCTAGCCACAAACTACCTTGAAGATGTGATATAATCACATATACAAATGGATGACTTAACCTCAGCAAAATATGTCAATCCCTAGCATTATCCATCTGATTAAAGCATAGATAATCACAAATTGAACTAAATCATTTCATATAGGCTTGAATACATAACAAAGAATTGTTCCAACTACCATGGATGCTTCATATACAAGGTGAGCGTAAATTGCTAGTATTCAGAGATTAAATCATTCTTTTCCTTCAAAACACCATGAAGAACAAGTAAATCAAACGAAGAAATTCTAATTATTAAAGGGTTTCATCTCTTCCCTAGCAGAGATTTTAGAACATAAGAAACATTGAAATTTAAACCTAATTCACTACTGCTAGTTGCTCCGGCTAGTTTGGGCTTAGTTTATTCCTTACAATCCTCCCCCTATTTATACAAGTTTTCTCCCAATCATCAATCCCATCAAACAATAAAATACAATTAGAAAATTAGGGATTTGATGTTTACAAAACTCACCACTGATGCATAATCTTCACGGTATACAACCACCCTATTGTTCACCACAGCCACCCTATTGTTGTCTAATTCAAAATCTAGGGTTGGGCTAAAAATGGAGATAATAGAAAGAGAAAAGAATGACTGATGGATGGTGATGTTTCTTGCTTAGAGAGCGGTACAGCTGAGAGAGGTGGTGTTGAAGGATAGAGAAAACGGTGCTAGGAAAGCACGTGTGAAAATAAGGTAAAGACTTGGTTCCTTCTCGTCTTTGGTCTCTGTACATCAAACTTGATGTTGGAATTCATGAAAATATAAAACCAAGACTTCATCTCCATTTTTCACGCGAGTGCCAAGAGTGGTCTTCCTACATGAGTTAACATTTTGACGTGCGCCACTTGTATGTACTGCTACATGGTTAAGCGATATATACACCATCTTTATGGATCTCCCAATGACATCTTCTACACCATCTGCTCAAGCCCCTGTACAACACAACAACAACGACAAAAAATGAGATTTTTCCGACAAACTTACACGCTAATGAACATATGCACAAAATACAAGATCTGATATAAAATGAGATATTAAAACACTTGGGATGTGATAAAAGACAACAAAATGGCTTACAAATATGCATTATTAGGTACCGATCACACCCCCAAACCTAAATTTTGCTCGTCCACGAGTAAAACAAAATCTAAGAAAAGTTCTAGGACAAATTTTAAGCTCAGATTCCATGAAAGTGATACCTGCATTCAGTTTTAGCTCACAACAATTGGATATGTCAATCTAGCTTTCAAAGACACAATTCTAGCACTGAAACAACTAAGGACATGTGATAAGAGTGTAAAGTGTATCTGCCTTAGACATGCATAGAGAATGATTTACTCTAGGAAGTTATGATTGCAAATTACTAAGAGATAGTTTTTAGGCTAAGAACTGAATTCAAAGCCAAGCTAGTTGTCCGACTTTACGAGAATTGTGAATGTTCACCTAAGAGTTGGTGATATTTCAGCTTACCCGCGTTGTACATCGATGGTTACACCCTCCTTACTTATGACAAGACTATTTACAACATATACTAAAAAGGAACATTGATTGCATATTTACATTGACTGCTCTCTTGATTTGAGGCAAGAGAGAAACACTGACTATAACATTTGAAACATAACAAAATGTTCATCTATTTTTTTTACAATTTTTTTTTTGAATTTTTTTTTTCTTTTTCTTTTTCATTTTCTTTTTCTTTTTGATTTTTTTTTCAACTGATTTTGGAATAACAAGAGATACAAACATAAGATGACACAATAATTTTACTGAAAACAGAAAAATACATGACACTTTTAGCAAGAGGTAGCCCTTTTCGATGCACTCGGTCAAATTCAATGGTTGCTTTTCTTAATGTATCCTCCAACTTCTATCCCAGCCAACCAAAGAACAAGCTAGTTAAGTCTCATTCAGTATTCTAGATGATTGGCAGCCTTCTTAACCTATGAAACACCGACGCTATACACGCTTGGTAGTCGTGCATGTGCAAATTTTCTACATCACATGTGAATTGTGCTAGAATCAGGGGTGCCTCATCATCTATACTAAGAACCCTAAGATATCATATATGGCGCAGGATCACAAATCAAGGCAAATGAGCTCTATTTTTCATTTATTCATTTTTTTTTATGGCAGAGTTCAGTTTCTAAATATAGCACAGTAGGTTACATGGTATTTACTCTTCACCCCCAAACCTAAACTAAACATTGTCCTCGATGTTTCAAAAGATAAATAGGATTGAACAACAACATGCCATTAGAACAATGCTGAGAAGAGAAAAGGAACGAGATTACCAGATTTGACGAAAGAAATAACTGAACTCCAATATTCTCGGCTAGAATCCAACATTTTTCAGCTGAGATCACATTGGATTAGCACAATATATACAAAAGAAATATACAATTCAACTGAGACATTACCTACTGGATTATATACAAGAAAACTTCACCATACACATACAACCTAAAGAGTTGAGGATCAACCCAAAAGATGATGCGGGGAAACATGAATAACCTTACACATATATAACATGAGAGTGCAAGTAAGGCTGCATATGTAAACGAGCTACCCCCAAACCCGAAGTTGTCAACAGATGTGTTTTTGAACACAAAATCTTGTAATTTTAGGGGTGCATCATGCACAAGATCCAACTCAAAATGGACTTTGTTAGGGACGGGCAGAGACAAACATTCCAAATGTGGCTCCTCAAATGTATTATATTTAGATGCAAAATAGTCCATGAGGACTTAGGAGGCACACAGTTCCAATCCTATACTAGGAACTTCCAGAAAAGTTGGTTTCACAATCTTATTACAAATAAAATCTAGGTTGGATGGAACATTATCAGTTTGTGACTTAGGAATAGGCATATCTAAGTTGCTCACATGTGTGAGATCAAAAGCACAATTATTATCAGCCGAATCAACATCTCCTAAGTCATCTAGAAATATTGAAACATGCTCACATTTACAGAAAAAATCCACAATCCCCAAATCAGGATCAACATCGTCCAAAAATTTAGTCTCATGCATGGAAAAATCAGACGAAAATTCATATCGTGACCTAGGAATGGAATCAGACACAACAATTATATCATTAGTGTCGACAGACAATTCAACATTTCCTAAGTCAGGCACAAGCTGTGTGTCATGCTCTCTTTCACAGTTCAACTGCACAATACCTACTCAGTATCCACATCATCCAACAATTCAGCATTACGAATAAGAAAAACAGAAGAAGCAACAACATAGTCTAATGTCTCATAAACACAAGATTCTATAAGAACATTTTCATAAAAAACATGCTCTTCTAAGATTAAATCATTATCATCATCGTTATCATTGTAACAAGGATGCAATTCCCTATTCAAAATCATAGCGTCTCTAGTCCACTCGTTTATCTCTAAATTAGGTTCATATTCAATGTCAATCGCATGAGTAGGTCTAGACACACTATTTTCAGAATTTAGTTCAATATCAGCATCATTGTAACAGGGATTTATCCATCTTGGATTGCAAGTATGAGAGTAGGTATTTTGTGTTTCATAGAAAGCATTAACTGGTCTCACTCTAGACTGCTTCCTGGCTTGCAAATCAAGGCAGTTATTAGTTATGTGACATGTGTTATCACAAGAGATACAAGCATGGAATTCAGTTTGGGCACATGACATAGGTGCAACAAAATTTTCATTTGTACACCTCTCTAGAGCTTCAATTCTCCTAGTTATACATGCGATGCTTGTATCTGAGTCAAAATCAGACGCTATCTCATGAAAATGACCCATATCATGTGACACTGTCCTAGTTTGTCTAAAGGATTCCCATTGATGGGTTTGCTCAGCAAGTTTAGCTAAAAATGACCATGCATCATCCACAGTTTTATCAATGAACTCAACATTACACATAGATTCAACCAAGGCTCGAGAATTGAAGTCTAATCCTTCGTAAAGAATGGAAACCAGTCTCCACTTCTCAAAGCCATGATGAGGACACTCAAACAACAAATCATTAAACCGTTCGAAATAATGAAAAAGTGTCTCTCCATCTAACTGGATAAAACAATTTATACTTTGACGAATGCTCATGATTCTTTGATATGGAAAGAACTTTTTGAAAAATTTTGTTGTGAGTTGGTCCCAAGTGGTGATTGACTGCGGTCTCAGACTGTAAAACCATGATTTGGAACTTTCTTTTAATGAAAACATAAACAAACGCAACTTTAGAGAGTCCTCGGACATATTTTCAAACTGCATAGTCCGACAGATTTGCTCAAACTTTCTTACATGATGATAGGGGTTTTCAGATTCAACCCCTCGAAATATTGGAAGCATTTGTATCATGTTTGCACTCAATTCAAATGGGCCATCAGTCTGGGACAAGACAATACATGATAACTGACTTGTTCTAGTGAGATACATGTACTCATGGAGAGTACGGGGCCGACTGATATCATCACCCATTGTCTCAACTTGGACAGGTGTATCAACAACTGGAAACGAAATGTGTCAACTAGGCTATCTCGGTTAATCCTAACAAGTTGATCGGTTGGGTCACGAGATTACTATCACAACCTAGACATGTTAATCAAATTCTTCGACATTAATTCCCAACTCAAAGAATTGTATGATAAATGATGATGACAATGACAATCAATCAAGGCAAAGAGGTGTCAACATATTTTAGTACGCATCCGCAAGAACATTACTTTACAGGCCAATGATCACATGTAAACAAATATATCATTCCAGTTGTTGTTTTAGAGAACCTTACCTTTGTTGTGTGACCAAGGGTAGGCACCACTAACCTGACTTTTTCTTCCTCTTCTTCGGCTTTGACACCCGTTTGTTGAGCACCTGATAAGCTCAAGAAGGAAATTAGTACCCAGAAATGTAAAGCAATAAGAATAATGAAAAATATAACACAAATAAGACTTATGACCTAGTAGACTACCGAGTAGCTATGACCTCCACTAACAGAAGTATAAAGCTTACCACAAACTTTTAATTATTATGTCTTTTTTTTTTACTAAAACAATGAACTACAAATAACTTACCCTACTACATACGAAGTTTTAAATAAAATGACAAGGTGTAATTATGTACAGAAAAGACTAAATGAAAGCTACAGGTCGAAATGGGCTAAGCTAAGCTAAGAATAGTGAAAATACAAAATATAAACAAGATTACAATCTAAACTAGAACAACAAATCAGTATTAACAATTTTTTTTTATCAAAATGTAAAAACAAAGATATACATACAGATCCCAGCTAAATCAACTAGGTAAAATCCATAGCAAGCACCAAATCTGAAAACCAAAAATCTATGGAAAAATCTAAAAGCTACATTCCACGGGACAAAGAAAAATAAAAAGGAAATCAATACATAAACATAGTCTACCTGAAATGCAAAAGCCTACAGTATAAACAAGAGTTAAACTAAATATAAATTTCAAAATCTATGTAGACAGCTAAACAATAATCCAAAAACTAAAGTGCAATGTGCAGACAATTTCAAATTGAAAAAGAAAACAAATGAGGTGCAGAATGCTTGGATTGATATGTCACAGGGGGACGGTATCATGAGCTACTTCAAACTAATACAGGTTTATACAATTGGTAACTAATACAACAGAATGATGCAGTCAAGGTTTTAAAAAGCGAAAGCGTGGGGAGAAACGATGTCATACCAAAGCGTAAAGCGCGAAGAAAGCGTAAAGCGAAAGCGAGCTTTTTAAAATATATAATAATATATTTAAATAAAAAGTTGTCAACCTAATAAAACTTATAAAAGAAAACTAAGAAGTTCAAACATAATAAAAGGAACAATTTAAACTAAGCATATGACATGATACTGACTATTTTACCCAAGTGTTATTTATCTATACTAGCCACGAATGTCTGCATCATTCATATCATCATGTAGATAGTCATCATCGTCATGATCATCATGCCCCATAGGAAAATCTTCATCGCTGGACAATTCATTTCCTCTTCCTCGAGTCTGAATGGAAGTCCCCCGTCCTCTTGTCTGACTTACAGTATGTCCAGCATGGCTTGCAGTCACTCATCCCCTCTTGCTATGTTGTCCTCTCCCGCTTCCAGCAGATCCAACTCCGACAACTGAATCCCTTTCCCTCATTCTTTGTTGTGCAGGAAGATCACTAGGTTCTGGTTCATCATTTTGAGTTGCGGTATCAATTCCTAGAGATGGAAAGTCTAACTCCTCAAGATCTTGTTGCCAAGTAGTTCGAATCTCTTATGTCACATTAATATCATCTTCCTGGTCCCAGTCATCATCATTTTCGATGTATTCGTTTTCTAGTTCTTGATAGCATCACAAAGCCACTCATCATCACTAGGAATTTCATCAGAAACCAAGATATCTTCATCTTTCTTTCGCATCTTACTCCTTTTCTGTAAACACTTTATCCTCAACTTCTTATTATACATAATATATACTAATGCATTGAGCTTGGCTGTCTGCAACCTATTCCTTCTTTTTATATGGACTTGGTTGAATGTTGACCAATTTCGTTCACACCCCGATGCAGAGCAAGTGAGGCTCAAAATTCTGATTGCAAACCTTTGCAAGATGGGTACGTCCATCCCATAGGATTTCCACCAGAGTGCTATGAAATTTAACTTAACAATTAAAACATTGAACAAACAATCTATATAAAAAGGACACAAACTTGGCACTAAAATTAATTTACGGCTAGCTAATTAGGGGACTCACCAGGTGTTTTCAGCTTCCTAGTTATCTCTGCCTCAAGACGTCCAAAGCATCCCTCCTTATTGCAGTACTTGTCAAGCTCTAAATGGGCATCAGCTAAATCTTCTCTAGGTAATAGTTTTTCCATGACGTTGTAGAGACCATGTCTTATCTCAGTATGATCTGAGAAATCATCTTCATACTGAAATTGGAGATTCAAAAAGTAGCCTGCAGCATGGAGGTCTCTATGCATTTGGAAATCCCACTTCTCATCGATGATGTTCCAAATCTCCCTATACTTGGATACATCTCCATCATACTTTGCTGCTAGAGCTTCTTTTGCCATGTCCATTGCACCATATATAAATTCCATTGCCGGAACGTTTTCTGCGTCAACAAGTCTTAAGACGCCAACTAAAGGCTTCATCTCCTTTAAGGAATAAACCAATCCAGGCCAGAAAGTTTGATCCCTCAGTATAATCTTCTTCACATCTTTTCCATCAGATTTGCTTAACCATTCACAGTTCTTCCACTTATTATAAGTAAACATCTCTTCTAAAGCTTGTTTATTTTGGAGCAAGCTTTGCAAAGTGAGGTTTGCAGTAGCAAAACGTGTGTCCCCAGGACGGATCAGTCCTCTCTTTGTAAAGCTTCTCATCATATCTAGAACGTAACCATGAGAATAAATACAGTTAGCTACCCTATTCGCTTTTAAATACGCGTTTTTCATTTGAGGTAGCTCAAATAGTTTCTCAAGCATCAAATCGATGCAGTGCGCGACACATGGCGTCCAATACAATTTCTTCCTTTTGCGCATCAATAAATTTCCCGCAGCCTTATATGCAGGAGCATTGTCAGTAACAACTTGCACAACATGTTCTTCTCCTACTTCTTCAACAATGGCATCCAACATCTTGAATAACCTGTTGGCATCTTTGACATATTTTGATGCATCAATACTCTTCAAAAACAGTTTCTTCTGGGTTGTTGACAAGAAAATTAATCAACTATCTCTTTCTACCATCTGTCCAACCATCAGACATTATGGTGACATTTGTAGATGCCCATGTCCTCTTAGAACTATCGACCATCTTGTTTGTCGTCTTAACTTCTTCTCTAAGAACCCAAGTACTTAGCTCATACATGGAAGGTTGTTTCAATCCTCGACCATACTCTCCTACTGATCTCAGCATATTAGCGAAGGAAGGACTCTTTGCAACATTAAAGGATATGCCGTTTTCAAAAAAAAACCTTATAATATCCAGACACACATTCTTGCGATGATGTATGCCATTACGAGGTGTAATACGCTGCTGACCACCAGGTTCTTATGCGATGTTGTTCAATAACCTATCCATCGGACCTCTTCTTCCACGATCACTATTACTAGCATTAGGTGGTGACTCAAATCCTAATTCCAGTTCAAATTCAGACTCTGTTTGAGCATGAGAATATGACCCTTCATTAACCATATAATCAAAATTCCATCTTCTAACTACTTTTGAATTCTCACCTTTCTAAATAGATCTAGTATCTCTTGTTTAGTATCTGCGGGTACATCAGGACAAGCATGAACACCCTTACCCCGGGTGTGAGCCAAATGACTCTTAAATCTAGAGATCCCTCCCGTAATAGTTGTATTACAATACTTACAGTGCACGCACACTTCTGGTTTTCCATTTGAAATTGGAACTGGAACATAAGTTCCATGCTTCCAAGCAGCATCTGTTCTCATATGTTTCTTTGCTTTGATAGTACTGCTGCTAGCCATATTTGCAGGCTAGATGATGATGAACACAGAAGAGAAGAGCAAGATTTTGTACTTTGATCACACAACGCAGAAAAAGAGAAAAAGGAGAAGAAGAAGTTGTGGAAGAAGAAACGTTGGACATAAAAAGAGAGATAAGAAGAAGAGGCAGAAGAAGAAACGTTTCTTAAAAAGGGAATAAAAAATTAGGTTTATTAGAAAACGTGAAAAAGGCCTTATTAGGCTTCAAAGCCCAACCTTTTATTTTCTAATATATATCAATTCATAGAGCGGCGCTCTAGAAGCGCCCACGACCTAGAGCGCAAAAAAGCGACCTAAAGCGCGCCCCACAAACGCTTTTTTAAACCATGGATGCAGTTATGTGAATGATTTAAAACAGACAGTTACTGTTATAAAACTAAGATGCTACTAAGTTACAGCTACAGATTATATTAACCAATGAACTGAGAAAGAAAACAAAAAGAAAAAACTAATAAATATGCTAAGGAAACTTACATGACTAGGATGCAGGTGATAGGAAAACTGAAAGGAACTTAACTAGATGAGGTTATGACTGAAAAATTGAAACTACTACTAATAGGATGCAATATATATACAAACAAACTACACTAATAAGACTAGATTATCAAAAGTAAAACAGAAAGAAAGGAATACTAAGTAACAGAAACACTGACAGAATAATACATGACTACTGCGAGCTAAGAAAGTTTAAAACAACTGAGATTCGATAAACAACTATATGATGTGGATAATTGCAGATGAAACTGACTCATACACTAATTTTTGACTTACCTAAATATAAAAGAAAAGATACAGCTAAGAATGGAATGACAAAATCTTACAAGTTACATCAACTGATATCAAATAAACTTAGCTACAGCTAACAACAACAGAAAAAACGAAAAATATGAACACATATATACAAGGCTAAGCTAAAAATCAGTAAAGTAACGAAGAAACTTCAGCTACACCGCTACCGAGTCCCCGGAAGCGGCGCCAAAAACTTGGTAGGCTAAGAAACATACCTACAATTATACTGCAAGTGCACAACGTCTATAGTAGACAGGGAAAATACGGGTCGATCCCACAGAGACTAGGGCGATGTAAGGTTGATTCTAAGGTCTTACTAAAACTGATTCAAACATGAGTGACAAAAGGGTTTTGGTTGTGCGTCGACACGACTAGATGATGTTGATGTAACACAAAAGAAGCAAGATTGAAAACAATGCAAAGATAAACTAGGGCTCTGAATCCACCCCCTGAAAGCATAGAAATTCCCTAGTTGATATATTAGTTCTCTTTTCAATCAAGGAGCTATAGAGATGCTAGTCTCAAACTACCTTGAAGATGTGATAATCACATATACAAATGAATGACTTAACCTCAGCAAAATATGTCAATCCCTAGCATTATCCATCTGATTAAAGCATAGATAATCACAAATTGAACTAAATCATTTCATATAGGCTTGAATACATAACAAAGAATTGTTCCAACTACCATGGATGCTTCATATACAAGGTGAGAGTAAATTGCTAGTATTCAGAGATTAAATCATTCTTTTCATTCAAAACACCATGAAGAACAAGTAAATCAAACGAAGAAATTCTAATTATTATAGGGTTTCATCTCTGCCCTAGCAGAGATTTTAGAACATAACAAACATTGAAATTTAAACCTAATTCACTACTGCTAGTTGCCCCGGCTAGTTTGGGCTTAGTTTATTCCTTACAATCCCCCCCCCCTATTTATACAAGTTTTCTCCCAATCATCAATCCCATTAAACAATAAAATACAATTAGAAAATTAGGTATTTGATGTTTACAAAGCTCACCACTGATGCATAATCTTCGTTGTATACATACACCCTATTGTTCACCTCAGTCACCCTACTGTTGTCTAATTCAAAATCTAAGGTTAGGCTAAAAATGGAGATAATAGAAAGAGAAAAGAATGACTGATGGATGGTGATGTTTCTTGCTTAGAGAGCGGTACAGCTGAGAGAGGTGGTACTGAAGGATAGAGAAAATGGTGCTTGGAAAGCACGTGTGAAAATAAGGTAAAGACTTGGTTTCCTTCTCGACTTTGGGCTCTGTACATCAAACTTGATGTTGGAATTCAAAATGGCTTACAAATATGCATTATTAGGCACCGATCACCGGCCGGCTAGGCGACCAGGTCCTGTGACACCCTTCCCTATTTTTTGTTCGATGCAAGTATGGAAAAACTAAAAGTTTCGCTCAAACGAGGGAGTTTGCTCAAATGAAGGAGTTTCCATGAGATGAGGGAGACAAAATAAAATAATAGGAGAGGGGGGTCGGCCGGCCGGTGGGCCCGGTCCCACGCCTCTTGTTTATTTTATTTAATATTATTTTCTTCATAAGTTCCTCTTTTATCCATATTTTCGAACGTTCGTTCGTGTGTTCAGGTGCTTGTTTGTGCATTATTGTCAAGTACACTTGCACCATTTTCTCGGGGCTTACTCGGTGGTGTCCCAGACGCCCAATTGTTGAATGATTATTACTAATTCATGAAATTCGGATGAGAATGATTCATGAAACGGAGTAATAAAATGAGTTGAGTATCTATTACTAATCCATGAATCCAGCTGGGGATTCAAGGAACATAGTAATGAGATAAAGTGGTGTGAATGGGGAAAAACGATTTGCTGGTTTTTACGGAATTGAAGAGTCAACCGTGTGGAGACTCCTTGAACCGAGCGAAATGTTGAACCTCACACAGATGCACTGCAAGAAGGGAGTGCTTTAAGTTCGAGAGATCAATTTGTAAGACCCCGGCCTAAACCAAGAACAATGGACGTTCTAGAGTCAATTCGGTCACAAGAGAGGATGGATTGATCTGTAGGAGGGAAGCTGAGAAATGCGTGAGATCAATGGTGATCTGAGATTGTAGGTGTGTTGTGAATTCAGCGTGAAAATACTCTGAATGATTGAATTTTGCTCAATTGAGAGTATTTCTGTGAGTTTGTGTAGACGAAAGATTGTCTGTATGAACTTTGATGAGAAATTGCTCGTTTTGGCGAATGTTGTTCGATTGTTCGAAAAACCTCTTTTTTCAATCAGGATTCAGAGACATTTTATAATGCCGGAGTTGAAAACACCATGACCCCATGAAGTGTGACAGTTGCTGGAATCAGAGAGTGGGAAATGGGGAAATCGTGTTAATACCAATTACTCATCGTGCGGAGACTTGGTTAACTTTCCACCCACTACTTTGCTGACTCTTCCAACTGATTGCACGACTTGCTAGTTCGAGCAAATATTGTTCTTTTGATGAATTGTTGGTAGCTGGACCAAATAAAATATTAATTTAAGTTACTGACTGCTGGGTCGAGCAAAATAAATATGAACATCAATCATGGAATCAACATAAAATTATCAGAGTGTTCGAATCTGCACAGAATCACGTTTCTGCAGAGCTCTGGATTCAAAACCCTAATTTTACCGAAATGATGATTTATTGCAAATCAACACGGGACCAGCTACATGGGATGACGGGTTCACCATATAACGCCCAAATGCTCGAATGAGCAAAAAATACCAATGTCTTTTGAGGACCAGTTGGTGAAAGAATGATTAAATGCTGGTTTGATCATTTACTGAAATAATGCTCGTGTGAGCAACAAATCATAAAACCTGATGTAGAAAATATGAGGGGCCGACCAAGAGGTCATCAGACCGGCTCTTGATGGTCGTGGGACCACTAGATGATCGTTTGAGCGAACTTCCAATTGTTTGGAAAGAGTTCGAACCTAATATGAGCAACTGAGCAAATTAGGTTAAAATCACTAAAACATGCGGGACCAGATGTTTGCAAGCCTCAGGGTCACCCTTGGTTGGTCGAGGGGATTTTCCCGTGTCACCATAGTGTTCGTTCTTCAGTCCTGGAATTTTGATATTTTTTGATGCACGTTTGAGCAACATTTGTTGAAAATATGCAAAATCCATGGTTTTGCTGAAATCGGCAAAAATACATGAGATGATGAAAATAATAAATAAACAAGGAATCACAAGGTGTGGGACCGGCCACGGCTAGGGCATGGCCGGTCGGATGACACGCGGTCCCACATGCTTTTCCCAATTTTATGTATTTTTCTCTGATTTAAGAGAAATTCCATGAAACTGGAGAGTTTGGCGAAATTAGGGAACTTCCATGAGATGAGAGACATAAATTAAAATATAAGATAGGGAATGGGAGTGTGGGACCGACAATGGCCGTGGCATGGCTGGCCAGCCAATGGGCGCGGGCCCCAAGGCACTCTTCCCAATTTTATGTAATTTTGATGATTTTAGATAATTTTTCATAAAATCAAAGGGATTTGTTGAAAACCAAGATATTTTGTTCAAATCAGAGAGTTTTCATGAAATCAGGAAACCAAACATCAAATAATAATAAAATAATGGGCGTGTGGGACCGGCTAGGGCATGGCCGGCCGGCTAGAGCCCGGTCCCACAAGTTTTCCTAATTTTATTTAATATTCTCCATGATTTTAGAGAAAATACATGAAATTAGGTAATTTTAGGGAAAATTCATAAAATCAAGGAATTTTCATAATTTGAGAAGGAATAATAAAATAATGGGGTGAGGTGTGGGACCGGCCACAGCCAAGGCATGACCGGCCGGCCGGCGGTCCCGCGACACCTTTCCCTAATTTTATTATTTTTTGATAAAATCATGTGATTTTGATAAAAATACACGAAATTAGGTAATTTTCATGATTTTAGGGAAAATTCATAATATCAAGGAATTTTCATAATTTAAGAGAAATAATAAAATAATGGAGACGTGAGTTGTGGGACCGTCCACGGCCAAGACATGGCCGACTGGTGCTCGGTCCCGCGATACCTTTCCCTAATTTTATTATTTTTTGATAAAATCATGTGATTTAGATAATTTCTTTGAAATAAAGGAAATTTGCTCGAACGAGAGGATTTTCATGAGATCGTGAAAATAGTAAATATATGGTAAAATATAAAATTGGGCGCGGGACTAGTCACGGCATGACTGGTGAGCCTAGTCCCTTGGCGCTTTTGTTTAATATTTTATTATTATTATTTTCCCTTCCTATTTTGCATAGGTTCCTCGTTCGTTCGTTCGTATTTTTAAAATGCTCGTTCGTGCATTCAAAATGATGGTATGTGTATTATCTGCTAATTACACTTGCACCATTTTGTCAGGGCTTATTCGATGCCCAGATGCCTGTTTCGTTGAATATTTATTACTAACTTGTGGAATTCTGTTGGGAAGAACCACAGATTGAAGTAACGAAATATAACGAGGAATCGTAGAATATTGCTGAATATTCAGGCGATTAATTCACGACTCTTAGAATATTGCTGGATATTCAGACGATGTCTCGTAGAATATTGCTGGATATTCAGACGATTTAAGATAATTAATTGCTGGCTCTGTACTAGAAGGGGTTCCTGTCTAGGAGCATTAATTATCTTAGGATTGAGCAATATGAACTTGCTGGAGTGTCATATTCCTCTTTCATAGTCGGGGAAAATCTGGTTACATCCCGAAGACGTTGTCGCTCTATACTAGCATACATGTTGTCTAGGAGCCGCCCAATCTTTCGATTCTATACAGTATGAGATGTGTCGTGGCCTCAGCTGAGAGACTGCACATCTTCATCTTCTCTGAGAGACTTTCTCCATCAGAGGTGGCATGAGCTTTCATGCACAGAGACATGAGTCTCGATACTCATCCGATTGCCGGATCCGGAGTAATTACTGAAATTGCTCAGTATTCATGAGATGTGACGTGGCTTCAGCTGAGAGACTACACATCTACACATACTCTGAGAGACAGCCTTCTCAGTCAGAGATTTATGACATGAGCTTTCATGCTTTAATGAGAGACATGAGTCTCAATACTCATCCGGTTGCCGAATCTGGAGTATAGTTTTACAATTCTACCCTTTGTCGAAAATCCACCATCTACAGTGGTGATCACCACGTTTCCACTATGAGGGGAAACTGGACACGCCTTCACCCACTATCTCATTGTTGTTAACGTCCGTTCTTCCCTGACACATTTTCGTAATGGTAGCGTTGCACGCCGCACGCTGTAAACCTCAAGACTAATACCCCAGTGAGCATCCCCCAGTTTGTGACATGTTTGATATCTCGAGTCGTGGGACTCGTCGCTGAAAGCAGCACACGGTGCTTTTTGGTTAAATTATTTGTGAAACCAATATTTATAAAGCATTGTTTATAATCGATGTATGTAAAGCATCGCTTTCGAATAAGCAGCTGAAAATAATCGATGTGCTATAAGCATCGCTGTTTTTGAGCTCGATCGAATCAGTCACGGATTGAGCGTCTTAAAAGTAGAACGACCAGCCATCTTTGGGTGATCGTTTGAGGACCCTATGGTCGAGATGTCATTGGTCGATTTCTCCCTGTGGAGGAGGGATGGCCGACGATCACAATGCTACTTTGTTGGCTTTTTGAAAATAAATCTACACCATCCAACTAGGCTGGCGAAGTTGGATGGACGAGATGATTTGCGACAGTTGTATATTGTCGTTGACATAATTTTAGGGTTTAGGGGCCGCGCGGCCAACCTTGTTTTGGCCAGTCGAATCAAAGCGTTGGGCGTTGATTCGAACAGGCCAATTGGTCATGTATAAAGACGAGCCTCTGGTGAATATGCTGACATCTCCCGGGCCATCTAAAGTTAAATCTAATCCACCCAAATCGGTTGGCGAAGATGGGTGGTCACGATCGATTTGCAATAGTAATACGTTGCCGCAAACACCAATTAGGGTTTCAAAGCAGCCACGTCCACCCTGGTTCAATCGAACGATTTGGTGTGTCATTGACTCCCCATGAGCAAGTCGATTGGTCGGGGATAATATTGGGCCGGTGGTGAACGCATTGGCACCTCCTTGATCGTTTGGAACGCGATTTAAGTCGTCCAAATAGGCTGGCGAAGTTTGACGGGTATGATGGTTTCCGACAATAATATACTGGCGCAACCCAAAATTAAGGTTTTGAAATAGCGTGTTTGTCCTAGTTCGGGAAAACGATTAATACACTATAGGCTTGTCACGGGCAGGTCGATCGACTAAAGGGGAAGTTGGGCCGTCAACGAACATGTCGGCACTTACTTAATCGCTTGTGGGAAAATCCAAGCCGTCCAACTAGGCTAGCAAAGTTGGACGGTTGTGACGTTTCTGAGACCGTTTTGTCCAGTCTAGCGCGTTTGAGCTCTCCTCTTCGACAGCGCGATCACCCATGTTTGGGCTAATCGTTCGAAACACTTGTGAATGAACAAAATAGGACTCGATTGACTAGGGCACTACTGAGCCCGCCGATGGTCAATACGGTGATTGCCTAGTTCTGCCAGGAGTAGTCTATGCTTGCTAAATTGCGCGGCCAAATCATGTGGTCGTGATCATTTTTGAGACTGACATGAACACTCTAAATTTTCCTTAAGGATTTAAACGCGTTCGATCGCGCTTACGTTCAATTAAAAGGCGTGCAAACACGCTAATGTCTTTTTCAGAGGGTGGTGCAGCCTACACGAGTGTTTTCATGCGAATTTAAACACCGACACTTCGGGAGATTCGTGCTACTCTGCTGCGAGTGAACATTAATCGTCATTTCATGCCAACATTGAAAGTTCAGCTGGGGAACATAGCATGGGAAAATAATAGGCGGGCCATGCATTAGTAAATAATGCGATAAGTTAAAGTTTACAGAATATCTGGGATTGTTGCTTCATGCACCATTCTGATAAATTTCATAAACATGTTGAATTGCTCAATGCATATGTAAGTAAAGAGGTATGAACACTCGTTACTTTTAAATGGCCTTTATTCATTTGCAGGATGACAACGCTAGATATAGGGTTTTACAATTTTGCCCCTGAACTGAAAACCACCATCAACAGGTTTACAAATTCAACAACTCAAGTATGGAATTTACTTATCTCAAGAAAAATATGAAAAAATATTTTTTCAAGATTCGGTCTTGATAAGTCTGTAGATGGTGGATTTTTAAGAAAGGACAAAACCGTAAAATCAAGATACTGCATGCTTCTGACACGGCTTTCAGGCATGTGATGATTCATATTTTACGAAGCCATGATGAATATGTCTTTCGAAAAGCCTCCACTAGCTGAGCGTTCGATCCCTGGCATTTCATTGTGCCTTGTATGTAGAATAACGTAATTGGGCGGTTCTCCGTAAGATTGAGAGCAACAACGCCTTCAGGACGTCGGCGATACTCACTGTTCCCTGACTACATGAGAGAGACCCCCCTCTACATAGAAGAACGATTGGGCGGTTCTCCTTAAGATTGAGAGCAATAACTCCTTCAGGACGTCGGTGACACTCACTATTCCCTGACTATGTAGAGAGACCGTGTATAGATCCAGGTGGTTCTCCGTAAGATTGAGAGCAATAACGCCTTCAGGTCGTAAGCGAACACCCGCGACTCCCTGACTATGCACCATTCAGAATGGATGTGACGTTAATATCCTTTCTGCAATAGATTAATTTTGTCGTGACATTCACCACTGAATTCCCAGAATAATATATTCTCCTATTCCACGGTCGAATCCACGGCCCGATCCCATGGAATGGCAATAAACAATTATCTTTTGCTCCAATTTCATGATCGAATCCACGGCTTGATCTCATGGGATGGAAATAAATAACTATATTATATTATCTTGTTACTCCGGTTTCATGATTGAATCCACGGCTGATCTCATGAAATGGTAATAGGTAATTTTATTATTCCGAATTCATGGTCGAATCCACGGCTGATCCTATGGATTGATAATAAAAAACTATTTACTTTTATTACTCAGATTCATGAATCATTCTCCACTGAATTTCATAAATTAATAATAAATACTCAATAATCGGGCATCTGGACTACCACTGAGTAAGCCCCATAAAAAGGGGCAAGTGTACTCGACAATGATGCACGAACGAGCACCCAAATGCACGAATGAGCATGCGAAAACATGGAAAAATGAGGAATCCTGCATAAAATAGGAGAGAGAAAATAATAACATTAAAATAGTGGAGAAGCGCCCATGGGTCGGGCCCACCGGCCGGCCGGTCGTGCCTTAGCCGTGGCCGGTCCCATGCTTCCTCCATTATTTTTCCTTATTTTTGTTGCTTTCATGAACTCATGAAGACTCCTCCATTCGAACAACTTTCCTTGTTTGAGCAAAACTCATGGTTTCTCCATATTTTCATGGTTTCTCCATATTTTCATGGTTTCATGAAAAATAATAATATAAAATAGGGAAAGGTGTTGCGGAACCATGCAACTTAGCCAGCCGGCCATACCCTAGCCGTGGCCGGTCCCACACCTTGCAATCCCTAATCTTTCCTAAATTGTTTTTTTTCCCAGCTTGTGAAACTTCCCTGTTTCAGCAAAAATCATGGTTTCTCCATATTTTCTCAAATATTGCGCAAACCATGAAAAGCCAAAAGTCAACATGGTCACACGACCGACTAGGTCACTCACAAAAGTATATTAAAATATTTTTATTTTAATATTCACAAAATATTGATCAAACGAGCATACTTGCTCATTCGAGTAAAATCGAGGATTTCAGTCAAAGATCGAACTCTTCTGAAAATCCAAAATATTGCTCGAACGCACATCAGAAAATACTGAAACTCTCGGTACGAAAACACTGACATCATGGTAACACATGCATGCCTTCTTGACCGACCAAGGTCATCCCTAGGGCTTGCACAAAGCCGGTCCCACACGTTTTCACACTTTTGACCTAATTTGCGCAATCGCTCATATTGGGTCCAAACTCTTCACAACCAAATCAGAGTTTTTGCAAACGCCCATCAGCGGTCCCACGACCACCAAGGGCCGGTCTCATGCCACCTTGGTCGGTCCCTCACTTTTCTATAATTAGGTTTTATCACCTAATGCTCAATTCAGCACTATTTCAATAAATGATGAAACCGGCATTAATCGTCATTCCTTCACCAACTGGCCAACTTAGGACCCTAGTGTACGCTCACTCGAGCAATTGGGCATCATATGGAAGTCCACAGTCTCATGTGGTCGGTCCCTCCTTCGCTCATGACCTATTTTCAGCAATTCATCGACTAATGAGCAATTGATCAAAAATTAGGGTTTTCGAACAAACGCTCAACAAATCATTATTCTGAGCAAGTTCAAACACTAAATAAATTTATGTTGATCCATCAAGCAACATGCGGATTAATTATATAATATTCGGTAATCTACCAATATTTTAATTAATATTTTATTGGGTCACATCACCAATAAATATATAATTCGTCGAATTGAGCAATACTTGCTCAGTTGCTCGAATATTGATTCACTATCAATATTCAGTAATTTATCAGTAATTCGTCGAATTGAGCAATACTTGCTCAATTGCTCGAATATTGATCCAACTATCAATATTCAGTAATTTGTTGAATCGAGCAATACTTGCTCAATTGCTCGAATATTGATCCCACTATCAATATTCGGTAATTCGTAGAATCGAGCAATACTTGCTCAATTGCTCGAATATTGATCCAACTATCAATATTCAGTAATTCGTAGAATTAAGCAATACTTGCTCAGTTGCTCGAATATTGATTCACTATCAATATTCAGTAATTTATCAGTAATTCGTCGAATTGAGCAATACTTGCTCAATTGCTCGAATATTGATCCAACTATCAATATTCAGTAATTCGTCGAATCGAGCAATACTTGCTCAATTGCTCGAATATTGATCCAACTATCGATATTCAGTAATTTGTCGAATTGAGCAATACTTGCTCAATCACCCAACTATCAATATTCAGTAATTCGCAATACTTGCTCATTGCTCGAATATTGATCTAACCATCGATATCCAGTAATTCGTCGAGCAATACTTTCTCAGTTACTCGAATGTTCTACTGAGCAATTCGTCATTCATGCTCAATTCAACAAATGCTAGACTCATTGTCTAATCAGTCAACGTGACTAATCAAATACACGTTTGTCATGCAGACTCCACGATTCTTGAGACATCAATCACATCACATGGGGGATATCAATTAGGGTTTTGGTCTGGCGTCCTACGGCACGTGGATTCATCCACGATGAGAATGTGAGTAAGTCGTGCAACGGTTGAAGGAGTTAGCAAAGTAGTGGGTGGACGGTTAACAAAGTCTCTGCATGACCTGGAACTGGTTTCACCACGATCTTCCACTTTTCCACTCTTTCACTCAAGAAACCGTCACACTTACAGGGATCAGGGTGTTCATCATTCTTGCAATATAAATAGGTCCAAATCGAGGACAACAGAGGAGGATCATCATTTGTCAACAACTCGATTAGAACTTATTCACAGAACTCAACTTCAACAGTTCATCGATTTGTATAAACCTTCAACACATCCACAATCCTTGATCATCACTGATCCCACACAATTCTCAGCTTCCCTCCTACAGATCAACCCATCTCCCTCTTTGTGATCGAATTTACTCTGGTTCGGCCATTGACTTGGTTTAGGCCGGAGTCCTACAGATTAATCTCTCGAATGTAAGCACTCCCTTTGCAGTGCATCTGTGTGAGGTTCAGCAGTTTGCTCGGTTGAGGAGTCTTGTCCACACCCTCGATTATTCACTTTCCTAAAAAACCAGCAAGCCGTTTTTCCCCGTCCACAGATTGGCGACCACAGTGGGAGATTAATCTCTCGGTTCCAATATCTCATTTTTCACAAAATGGTTGATCTTAGGTCAGGTTCAGTTACCAATCCTAACCCAAATAATGCTAGCACTAGCAACAACGGTGGTACTCCAGAAACCGTTCCTACTTCCAACGATGGTGGTAATACTACTCCTCCACAAACTAATATTGGAAGTAATACTCTCTTTGCTCGGTCTCCCGAAGAAATCAAAGAAAATCCACCCACTATCACCGATCTCATGAAAGTCCAGGAAGTTCTCGCCAAAAATCAAACTGATATGACTACTACTGAGAAGGAGCTGTGTAACTACCTCAAAACTCTCACTGATAAGATGTCAGATAAAACTCAGGAGAAGGGAAAAGACAAAGAAACATCTCCAACGGATCCCGAAGTCATTCCGGTCCCTGACAATGATGAAACCCGCAAACCTGCAGAACCTGAACCTGCCAGTTTCATCACCCATGAAGACCTGGAACGCTTTATGGAGAATCGGGGAAAGAGCCATACACCGTCCGTGCACCGTCATCAACCTCCATATACTGCTGCTACGCAAAGAATCCCTCTCCCAAAGGGCTACACCTCTCCAACATTCACACTCTACAATGGAACGGGGAACGCACGGGAACATATTTCTCGATTCCTGGAGGCGATAGGAGGAGAGCACGAGCACAACCATGTTGTCCATCTGAAAGAATTCTCAAAATCTCTGACGGGCAGAGCGTATACTTGGTACAACAACATTGCACCTGGGAGCATTGCTAACTAGGGAGAAATGGTTAACACCTTCTACAGGAAAAACTTCCTTGTCTCTGAGCAGATTACTCTTTCTGACTTAGGAAGGATGGCTCAGAAGAATACCGAACATCCGAATGAATATGTGAAGAGGTTTAGAATTCAAGCTTTGGATTGTCATGACCCTAATGTCACTGAACAACAACTGGTGGACTTGTGCATCAATGGAATGATCCCGGTCTACAGAGCCTCGCTAGAAAATCTCCGTTTCCAGACTTTCTCAGAGCTTCATGAAGCAGCCAGACGATCAGCGACTACTGCACCTACTTTACTGGAAAGAGCAAAGTCTGCAAGGACGAGGAGCCTCGAAGCAGCCGACTCCTAGTCAACAATCAGTACAATCTCCAGCCTTTAAAAAAATATGTTGCTGAAGGGAGCAAGAGAAAATCCAAAGTGCAGCTATATAAGAACGCTTCTCCAACATCCCAAGCTCCTCCGAAAGTGCAAAGAAAGGATAACCAATCTTGCACAATCCTCGACCCGGCATCAACGAACGGGGAAATGACCAAACGGGGACTCAAACTTCCATCTTTCCACTGAAGAAGTGATCGAGTTACTAGAATTATGGGTCAAGATGATGCAATCTACTGTTCATCAGAGAGAGCCAACTGAAGAAAAAAATGGAGAATCCCAGGTACTGTCATCTTCATAGATTCATCAATCATCCAACAAGAAACTGCAATAATTTAAATCACATCTTTAAAGAAAGGTTAGCTTCAACTGGGGACTGAAGGAGTAGACAAGGATCATCTCCCAATCAGAACCTTTACATTCTCTGAACAACCAGTCAAAGAAGCAGTTCAATCGTTGATCGACCATATCTATGAAATTGCTCTATCTGTCTAAGGCACAAAGGAAAGACATGTTCACAGCACCAAATTACATTGTGTCAGACGTCTGTCTATCCCAGAAATACTGCTTGAACATTCATGCACATACAAGAAGATGCACGACTGGGGACTGCTTACCACAGTCCATCTCAAAGGAAACAAATTCGGAAGAATGTTGATCGATGCTGACACCGCCATCAACATAATTCCACTGAAAACCTCAGAGCTGCAGGCATCACTCGACAAGAAGCTACTCGTGATCCCATCTCAATCAGAGACCTTAAAGATCGAAAATACTTATGGATACATCACTCTCAAAGTGAACATAAGTTCAACAAATCAAGTTCCACATAATCAGGAAGATCCAGGATGTGACATGTTCTTTAAACAAGCGTGGATCCACGCTGAAAAGATGGCTACTGACAAAGCGCCTTTGGTTGCACATCTCTCCAACAAAGAAAGTTGTGATCTAGGAGATTTGGCGGACATTCCATCATCAGAGCACTTGAGGGAATTTCGAACTTTGACGAGGTTGAAGCAAGAACCTGCAAAAGATGCATAGACATTCATCAAGAGGTTCCACACTCAGGCAAGTCTCATTCCTTTTATGTCTGTGTCATTTATTTACTCACATGTTATCCTAGCATGGGGACTCAAATGCTAGCAACTCTGCAAGACGTTATGAATGGTAGCTTCACCGTGTTAGTACTTTACCAAGTGGTTGAATCTGAAACTTCTCCGAGTCGAGTATTGAGACATTCATTACTGAGATGATGTCTGGAAAACAACACTTTGGGCGTTTTTCCAGCCTTGCAGGAGTGTCCATGTGTTCCACAAAATCATAAAGCTTTGATGGTTGCACAAGTGTTGAATCCCACATCCGCAACGAAAGGAATGCTGAATCAACAGAAGATACTGGGCCGAGACGATCAAACCTAAGACACTCGATGCTTAAGGAATATACTGCAACGCTCAAGCATCTAAGAAGCATTCAAGTTGTACTCCAATCTAAGAGTACACCTTCGTTAATGATACCTCTTGATTCAACACAAATATCTTGACAATGATTCAACACCAAGACGATGAAAGTGTAACTGAATAAGTCTTCATTATCCCATGATAAGACTTCTGAAGCAGATGCAATGTCATTCATCCATGTATGACACAAACTCCTTCAACATACACTGGGGACTTGATCTTATTGTAATTTGCAACCTGATGTGATTCCATGAAACTTCATCGACGGGACTCCTCTACATTACAGATCACTGCACGACTGGGGAACTTCCTCTCTTCACGACAATGAAGACCGGTGCTGCCATCTTCCACAACAACGCCGATTCACTGATGAAGCCAATTCACAGTAAAGTCATATTGTTCAAGAGAATTCTGGATGATCAGTACACCTTCATCTTGGGAATGCTCAACTCACCAACTAGTTCGTGAATGTAAAGTCTCACTGGATGGAGGAGCAAAGATTATGTTGATAATCATGGTTCTAGTCTTTTCGGTCTCTGGAGCAACTTCAACCACGGTATCAACATCAACAATAATCTCTAGAAGAACACCATACATGATATCAGCATCAACAAGGATCTCTGGAGCGTAATCAGTCGTGATCTCAGCATCAACAACGGTCTCAGGAGCAACATCCTCTTGATAGGTCTTCATCAACTAACCATTCTCTAAAGTGTTACACATGAAGCAAACTTCTCCAAGAACTAATGATTCATGTCAAGATGTGCAGGCATGATAACATGTTCACATGAAAGTATCCCCAAAGTTTGCACGACTGGCGAACACAATCCAAAGTTTTCTACTATATGTTCTCATCGCCTTTACAAATGAGATACGACACACTTCAGTCCATGGGTTTACAAAAACGTACCAATGAGTGAGGAATGGGACAATACTTCCTCAACGAAAGATTTTCGCCTATGCCTCTTCTACAACATACCAAAAGGGCGCATTAATCGGACATACGAGCTGAAAGATATGTCCTTGTCTTCAGGTCTACAAAATCTGAAAAAGTTGTACGGGATTGCAAATTACAAATGTGCACGCTTCATTGGCTGACCTCTACAACTCCAAATTGAGTGATTATTTTCTCATGTGATAACTCAGTATCTTAGCTTCAAAAGTTGAGGTCAAGCATTGAATTCCGACGTCGTATCGTATGAGGCTTCTACAACTTCCAGAGCATACAACGCGCAAGCAGAAATTCGTGGACGGGATTCATAACTTCCACAGTCGATCGGTGTCTACCATCGCTAAATCCTTCATCAAGGTACCTCCAACTTCGACCACCTAGATCTTTACATCAATTTTTCTACCCGGGCCCTCTATCTAGGTCTTGCTAGAAGAAGGGAAAACGAAAAAGAGAGATTCAACAAAATACTGGGGACTGACGGTCCACTGATCATGACGATCAATTTCACAATCCAAGACTCGTGGTGCCGGGTTCTCCAGTGCTAATCAATCATCGTGAAAGGAATGCTACCACCGGGACATGCCACCATGGTCATTATACCATCCCCTCTTGAGAACAACCTCAGTTATGGTCCCGTGACCAGGGTTTCAGAAGTGATGTTTCTACGACTGACAGAAACAAGATGGCACATAAGCACCATGGACATGTATCAATCAAGGGGTCCTGATATCAAATGAATCAATGACATTAAATCCTTCACCAACCGTTCAAGACACGAGCGACTGGTCTAAAGACACAACATGAGTGTTTTACAACAAGCTCGTCTAAGATGATTTTACACTGTCCCGCCCAAAGCAGCAAGATGGGAGAAACTGGTAAAGAATTTATGGGTGGGTCATATACTATTCTCTTCATATGGATGTCCTCTATAACATATCCAAAATTCCCAGCAATTGAAGAAACAAGCAAAAATATGTGTCCATAACTTTGGACTGCATGATAGCTGAAAATTTCCAGAAAACCTTCTGGAAGTTTATTGTTTCGCTAATTTCGGCCCTTAAACGTGCTCAAAAGACGAAAATATTCTTTGATAAATCTTGTAAATTTCCTGGACATGAGGATACATGGGTAGATCGCGAAAATCCGACATCGGACAAAGATTCTACAACAATTTCAATGAAGACCTAACTTCTGAATTTTCTGATGACGAATTATGACGAAATTCTTCATTCATCCACTTCAGGAGCTACGCCATCAACGCAAGGCCGCACTTCATCTTCAGCTGATAGTCTCACTTACTGAAGTTAACAGTGTTTTTGCTGATGAGATATGAGCTTTTCATCTTCAGCTCTTTTTTTCTATGACATTTCATCACGTCTCTGCTTTCTCTCCGCACCTGCTAATACCAAGAAAGCATATATCTTAGCACGGAAGACTCCCAGATGATCGAGAGACATAAAATGCATCAACTTCCAGAGTCTCTGAAAGGTTGATTCACCTCGGCCTGCAGAAGTCTTCATCTTTGACTTGATATTTCTGGAGCTTTCCCCGGAAGATCCTGAAGACTGGTTGTAACCAGAAGTCACCACTATCTGAGGCGAAAGACAAGGAGTCATGGATATACAAACAAAAATACGCGTTAAAATGGTAGTCCTCAACTCTTACCTATTTATGGTTTCACGAACTTAGTGATAATAACGTAAAAACTTCGAAAAACTTGCTCGCTTCTTCAAACCTGCCAAGACGAGCAAAATTCATTATTTAAAGTCAACACTTGACTTTTCATGAAACTATGAATAATTCACATAACCTTTCATGTGAACATTCGCTGATTTTCTACATGTGTGCATACACTATAAAATCACCGAACTCATACATGCATTATTTCATCACAGATACAATTGTTTACTTTCAAGAATTGCTCAAAAATCATAAATTGATTTTCATAAAACCGTGAACAACCTACGTAAATTTTTACTGTGTGAACATCTACTGATTTTCCAAGAAATTGGACAGACGTCCATTCTACAATTGTGAAAACTCAGACATTATTTCACCATGTATGACTGTCTACTTTCAACAGTTGTTCAAAATCAAAACATTGATTTTACAGAAAATATTTTTAACGTGAAACTCACGTAAATTTGAAAATATATATTTTGTTCCCCCGTGCGAGCATCCGTCTTTGAAACAAGAGCATATTTTCGAAAATAAAAATTTTCATGAAAGCTCATGGGTACAATTTTATTATTAACAAACACATCTAAAAAAAACAACAAACTTTTCTCTCGTACGAGCATCCAACTTTGAAACGAGAGTTTATTCCACTTCGTGAAATATCACATATTTAAAAAATAAAAATTTGGTTTTCGTGACAAAATTTTATGTCATTAGACTCAGGTCTATTTTGTTTGTTTCTTAAACTAACGAACGAACGTATGTTCCTAAAACAAGGATTTCCTTTTTTGGGCCGAGCCCGTAAACACTAAACTGACCAAAACTGGACTTTCAACCGGCCAAATCAGCGGTGTTCCATCTCCTCATGCTCGCGAGATGACCCTCTATCACACTATCAGTGTCCTCACCCGAACATTTTCTCGTACATGACACCATTGGAGCAAATCGAGAATTCTGAAAATGCCTTTGTAGACCGAGTTCAACCACTGATCTCGTCGACTGAAAATCACCATTTAATGCTTACTGCAGAACATGACTGTTCTCCACTAATCAGGGGACTTAATGTAGATGATGGATTTTTAACAAAGGAAAAAAAAATGAAATCACGATACTGCATGCTTCTGACACGGCTTTCAGGCATGTGATGATTCACATTTTACGAAGCCATGATGAATATGTATTTCGAAAAGCCTCCACTAGCTGAGCGTTCGATCCCTGGCATTTCATTGTGCCCTCTATGTAGAATAAGGTAATTGGGCGGTTCTCCGTAAGATTGAGAGCAGTAACGCCTTCAGGACGTCGGTGATACTCATTGTTCCCCGACTACATGAAAGAGACCCCCCTCTACATAGAAGAACGATTGGGCGGTTCTCCGTAAGATTGAGAGCAATAACGCCTTCAGGACGTCGGTCACTCACTGTTCCCTAACTATGTAGAGAGACCGTGTATAGATCCAGGCGGTTCTCCGTAAGATTAAGAGAAATAACGCCTTCATGTCGTAAGCGAACACCCGCGACTCTCTGACTATGCACCATTCAGAATGGATGTGACGCTAATATCCTTTCTGCAATAGATTAATTTTGCCGTGACATTCACCACTGAATTCCCAGAATGATCTATTCTCCTATTCCACGGTCGAATCCACGACCTGATCCCATGGAATGTAAATAAAAAATTATGTTTTGCTCCAATTTCATGATCGAATCCACGACTTGATCTCATGGGATGGAAATAAACAACTATATTATATTATCTCGTTACTCCGGTTTCATGATCAAATCCACGGCTGATCTCATGGAATGGTAATAGGTAATTTTATTATTCCGAATTCATGGTCGAATCCACGGCTGACCCTATGGATTGATAATAAAAAACTATTCACTTTTATTACTCAGATTCATGAATCATTCTCCACTGAATTTCATAATTAGTAATAAATACTCAATAATCGGGCATCTGGACTACTACTGAGTAAGCCCCATAAAATGGTGCAAGTTTACTCGACAATGATGCACGAACGAGCACCAAAATGCACGAATGAGCATGCGAAAACATGGAAAAATCAGGAATCCTGCATAAAATAGGAAAGAGAAAATAATAACATTAAAATAGGGAAAGGTGTTGCGGGACCGCGCAACTTAGCCAGCCGGACATACCCTAGCTCTAGACGGTCCCACACCTTGCAATCCCTAATATTTCATAAATTGTTATTTTTCCTATCTTGTGAAACTTCCCTGTTTCAGCAAAAATCATGGTTTCTCCATATTTTCTCAAATATTGCACAAACCATGAAAAAGCCAAAAGTGAACATGGTCACACGACCGACTAGGTCACTCACGAAAATATATTAAAATATTATTATTTTAATATTCACAAAATATTGATCAAACGAGCATACTTGCTTATTCGAGCAAAATCGAGGATTTCAGTCAAAGTTCGAACTCTTCTGAAAATCCAAAATATTGCTCGAACGCACATCAGAAAATACTGAAACTCTCAGTACGGAAACACGGACATCATGGTAAAACTGGCATGCCTTCTTGACCGACCAAGGTCATCCCTAAGGTTTGCACAAAGCCGGTCCCAAACGTTTTCACACTTTTGACCTAATTTGCGCAATCGCTAAAATTGGGTCCAAACTCTTCACAACCAACTCAGAGTTTGTGCAAACGCCCATCAGCGGTCCCACGGCCACCAAGGGTCGGTCTCATGCCACCTTGTTCGGTCCATCACTTTTCTATAATTAGGTTTTATCACCTAATGCTCAATCCAACACGATTTCAATAAATGATGAAACCGGCATTAATCTTCATTCCTTCACCAACTGGCCAACTCAGGACCCTGGTGTACACTCACTCGAGCAATTGGGAATCACATGGACGTCCATAGTCTCATGTGGTCGGTACTTCCTTCGCTCATGACCTATTTTCAACAATTCGTCGACTAATGAGCAATTGATCAAAAATTAGGGTTTTCGAACAAACGCTCAACGAATCATTATTCTGAGCAAGTTCAAACACTAAATAAATTTATGTTGATCCATAAAGCAACAGGCGGATTAATTATATAATATTCAGTAATCTACCAATATTTTAATTAATATTTTATTGGGTCACATCATCAATAAATAAATAATTCGTCGAATTGAGCAATACTTGCTCAGTTGCTCGAATATTGATTCACTATCAATATTCAGTAATTTATCAGTAATTCGTCGAATTGAGCAATACTTGCTCAATTGCTCGAATATTTATCCAACTATCAACATTCAGTAATTCGTAGAATCGAGCAATACTTGCTCAATTGCTCGAATATTGATCCAACTATCAATATTCAGTAATTCGTAGAATCGAGCAATACTTGCTCAATTGCTCGAATATTGATCCAATTATCAATATTCAGTAATTCGTAGAATCAAGCAATACTTGCTCAGTTGCTCGAATATTGATTCACTATCAATATTCAGTAATTTATCAGTAATTCGTCGAATTGAGCAATACTTGCTCAATTGCTTGAATATGATCCAACTATCAATATTCAGTAATTCGCAATACTTGCTCAATTGCTCGAATATTGATCCAACCATTGATATCCAGTAATTCGTCGAGCAATACTTTCTCAGTTACTCGAATGTTCTACTGAGAAATTCGTCATTCATGCTCAATTCAACAAACCCTAGACTCATTGTATAATCAGTCAACGTGACTAATCAAATACACGTCTGTCATGCAGACTCCACGATTCGTGAGATATCAATCACGTCACATGGGGGATATCAATTAGGGTTTTGGTATGGCGGCCTACGGCACGTGGATTCATCCACGATGAGCATGTGAGTAAGTCGTGCAACGGTTGAAGGAGTTATCAAAGTAGTGGGTGTACGGTTAACCAAGTCTCCGCACGACCTGGAACTGGTTTCACCACGATCTTCCACTTTCCCACTCTTTCACTCAAGAAACCGTCACACTTACAGGGATCAGGGTGTTCATCATTCTTGCAATATAAATAGGTCCAAATCAAGGATAACAGAGGAGGATCATCATTCGTCAACAACTCGATTAGAAATTATTCACAGAACTCAACTTCAACAGTTCATCAATTTGCAGAAACCTTCAACACAACTACAATCCTTGATCATCATTGATCCCACACAATTCTCAGCTTTCCTCCCACAGATCAACCCATCTCCCTCTTTGTGACTGAATTGACTCTGGAACGGCCATTGACTTGGTTTAGGCCGGAGTCCTACAGATTGATCTCTCGAATCTAAGCACTCCCTTTGCAGTGCATCTGTGTGAGGATCAGCAGTTTGCTCGGTTGAGGAGTCTTGTACACACGCTCGATTCTTCACTTTCCTAAAAAACCAGCAAGACGTTTTCCCCATCCAGAAAGTCAACTCCAAAGCTTACTCCTATGCCTACCACGGGTAAACTACATAGAGATGATAAAGGTGTAAATGTGGATCAAAAACTTTATCGATCTATTATTGGAAGTCTTTTGTATCTCACTGCCACGAGACATGACATTTCTTTGTTGTTGTGCTAGGTTTCACGCAAATCCAAAGGAATATCATCTTGCCGCCACAAAGAGGATCATACGCTATATCAGGCACACTGCGGGTATGGTCTTTCTTACACTTTGATACTAACACTGACCTTACTGCCTATTCAGATGCCGATGGGGCAGGGGGTGTGGAAGACAAAAAAAGTACATCAGGGGGATTCTACTATGTAGGGATGAATCTTGTAGCTTGGCATAGCAAGAAACAAAATTCACAATCTCTTTTGACATATGAAGCAGAATATATTGTTGCTGGTTCATGTTGTACTCAACTTCTATGGATGAAACAAATGCTTGCTGATTATGGAATTGATTCTGGAATGATGAAGATCTTTTGTGATAACTCAAGTGTGATTCACATCATTGAGAATCCTGTTGAGCACTTAAGAACTAAGCACATAGACATCAGGTACCATTTTATTCGAGATCTTTATGAAGATGGTACTATCACTATGGAATTTGTACCTTCTGAACAACAATTGGATGATATTCTCAGCAAACCATTAGACACTGCCACGTTCCAGCACCTACGACAGTCTATTGGTGTTGTTCGGGTTCATTAGCTCCTCATAACTCTTGCCCCTGCTTTTATCTCGATATTTTGGGCAATTGAGTTTGGAACTCCAGAATAGTGTCAAGTCTTGTTTGCATTTGTTTTTAGTAGATATGTTTATGTACAGTATCCTAATGTTTGTTAGAAATCCTTCTTTTGTTGTGAAAGTAAGGTCGCCTTTGTTGTTCTTTCTGGAATGACATTTTATGGGGGAGAGTTCTTTTGAACTTGTGCTTAATTTCCAAATCTTTGTGGGGAGTGCGGCTGTGGAATATTATAGAGTTATCTTGTATCTGTATAAACTCCTTGTGGTGAATGCATTTAGCTTCGGATTTATGATGGCATCTAAATAAGTTGATATGGTATTCTCTTTTGGTCATGAAGTATCTCTATGAAAATTTCATGAGGATCCCACTAGTTTTCGTACCTTTGCCAATTTATATTGACAAAAATGGGGAGAATTAATGTGTAGTGTGATACTACAAATATATATGGTTTACCGATCATTATGTAAGTGGGAGTGGTTTTCATGTTGAGATGAAGTATTGACTAAGGGTGAGTGATACATATCACCATACTATTGTTGTAAAAGTTGTGATACCATTTAACTTTGATGTTGTGTAATAATACTATGACACTATATAACAAAGATTGAGAGCATTTGTTTTCTCATTGTTATCGCTACGGATCTTCAACAACTATGATGCTGAACTTACAACCTTTAGGATCATGGAGTACTTGGAACTGACGAAGATTTCGAGTCGCGTTGAAGATGCCAAGGAGATCAAACATTTGGATGAGAAGCTACAATTTTTATTTATTTTGTAATCCATATGTATTGATAGTTTTATTACTAAAATTGACAAAGGGGGAGATTGTTAGAGCACTTCTCGGTCGAACTCGCATGTGTTGCTATCTCAAGCATGTTTGTCAATGTTAGTGATCAAAACTATAAGCCTATTTATAGATATCTCGGACTAGGACATAGTTTGTGTAGTTGAGCTTAGACTTCACGGCGCTTATCACTTGAAGACGAAGAACTACTAAGGAGAGCTTGTGGAACTTCATCGACAAAAGGTATGGTGGAGACTTAAACTCATTTATCACTTGGAAAGTCTATTTCTGCTATATCTCCTATATTGAGACATAAGTCATGTTACAATATAGTTTTCTCTATACACATTTGAGATTTCGAGCAGAGTATATCACGCTTACATATTTCTCGAAATATGTGTTGGTAAGACTTGGAATGTTTCAATAATGATTATTTCAATATCTTGGAAATTGCTTTGATGCTAATAGTGTGTGAAAATGGTTATTGTCATTATAGAAGAATGTTTCAATGATTGAAATAAAGAGTTGATAATGTAACCATCTTTGGATATAAGCATATATAGAGTGTTCGCACATTAGTGTGTAAATGCATAAACCGAGAACCAAGTGTATGCATATGTGTGTATACCGAATTGGTGAAGGAGACAAGATAAGTATGCGTACCCGTACGCATACTGGTAGAAGTTTTCGAACCGAAAATATCTGCTGAGTTTGGGAACTACAAACTCCTAAACTAGTCACCTTAAGTATGCGTACCCGTATGCATACTGGCGGAAGTTTTCGAACCGAAAATTTCTGTTGAGTTTGGAAACTTAACAAACTCAAATCTGGTTTCTTAAGTACGCATACCCGTACACATACTTAAGCTGGTTATTTTATCAAATCGGTCTGTTCATGAACTTAAACATTTAAATCATAAGGATTGCAATCTTTGCAAACCGTGGCTATAATGTTCATGATTGATTCGAGTGAATCAAACCGATTTTGCTTCAATTGTGTTCTTGTATAAACCCATGAGAATATAGCAATTGAACAACTCTTTAACTAGTTTCATTTGAGTCATTTGAACTAGTTATGGTTAATATGAATAAGGTTGATATGTGAGTAATCATGTGGCTAACCTCGGTTAACTATTTGTGAACCAACATGGTGTACAAGTTTAGGTACGGTTACATAAACCTAAATGAGGGTACATTTCATTTGTGTGTAACAAGCTAAGTTCGATCTAACGGTTGAAAGATATTAGCTTGGTTGAATCATGTTTTTCATCTAACGATGATTATTTAATGCTTTGTTACCAAGGTAACTTGGATTGCAAACCCTGATTTGAAAACTATATAAAGGAGAACTCTAGCAATTGGGAAACCTAATCCCCACACCTCATGTGTGCTACTAGTTGCATAACTAGAGTCGATTCTCCTTTAACCTTAGGTTTCTTCTCGAGACCCTATAGGTTAACGACTTGAAGACTTCATTGGGATTGTGATTCCAGACCCAACTATTCTCTTTGTAGTTGCGTGATCTGATCTTGCTGTTTCTATCGTGATTGAGTGCAATTGTAAAATTGGCTTGAGATTTATATCTCCGATAGGAAAGGTAGAAAGTAATCACAAACACCTTCGTCTCATCATTTATGATTCCACAATAACTTGTTTCGCTAGTCGATTAAGTTTATTGTGAGGTGATTGATAATACTAGGTTGTTCTTCGGGAATATAAGTCTGGTTTATCAATTGGTTCCTATTCACCTTAATTTATCAAAAGACGGAACAAAAACTCTTGGGCATTTCTGTGGGAGACAGATATATATTAAATCCTATAGACTTTTCTGTGTGAGACATATTTGTTTATCAAGTCTTCGACTTTGGGTCGTAGCAACTCTTAGTTGTGAGTGAGATCATCTAAGGGAATCAAGTGCGTAGTATCCTACTGGGATCAGAGACGTAAGGAGCGCAACTGTACCATGAATCAGTGTGAGATTGATTAGGGTTCAACTACAGTCCAGTCCGAAGTTAATTGGTAGTAGGCTAGTGTCAGTAGCGGCTTAATACAGTGTGGTGTTCATCAGGACTAGGTCCCGGGGTTTTTCTGCATTTGCGGTTTCCTCGTTAACAAAATTCGGGTATCTGTGTTATTTCTTTTCTACATTATATTTTGTTATATAATTTAAATTTCACAGGTTGTGCGTTAAGATCAATCAATTAGAATATCCAACCTTGGGTTTTTGATTTACATTGATTGACACTTGAACATTGGTCATTGGTATCGTTCAAATACTTCCTCCTATATTCAATTGGGCTCGCAAGTTTCTATTTGTTGATTGTGGATTGAATTAAGAGTTAGAGATATTAAAATCTTTGATATACTTTATTCTAGATTGAGTCTGACTGTCTAGTTAATTATTTAGAAAGTGTATTGGAGTAAGTCTTCTCAGATTGCCAAGCGAATTGTTAGGTGTGGTTGTTAGACCCCCGCATTTTCAGGGTTATTTTCTAAAAACGGTTTATTCTTGAACTAACACATATATAAACTAAAGAATGCATATTTGCAAACCACGGCTATAATGTTCATGAATCGATTCGAGTGAATCAAAATCGTATTTGCTTCGATTGTGTCTTATATACTTCTATGAGATTTACGCAATTGA
This sequence comes from Papaver somniferum, assembly GCF_003573695.1. Lineage (NCBI taxonomy): Eukaryota > Viridiplantae > Streptophyta > Magnoliopsida > Ranunculales > Papaveraceae > Papaver > Papaver somniferum. Next base: position 62,896,659 of record NC_039364.1, on the reverse strand, counting down.
ACAACTCTCTAACTAGTTCTTTTGAGTCATTTGAACTAGTTGTGGTGAAGATGAATAAGGTTGATATAAAAGTGCTCATATGGCTAACCATTGGTTAACTACTGTTGAACCAACGACTTTTACACGTTTAGGTACGGTTACAAAAACCTAAATGAACGTGCATTTTATTTGTGTATAACAAGCTAAGTTCGATCTAACGGTTGAAAGATATTAGCTTGAATCTAATCAGGTTTTCATCTAACGGTGAATATCGAATGCTTTGTTACCAAGGTAACTTAGATTGCAAATCCTGAATTGGAGACTATATAAAGGAGAACTCTAGCAACCGGGAAACCTAATCCCCACACCTCCTGTGTGATACTAGTTGTATAAGCTAGAGTCGATTCTCCTTTAACCTTAGGTTTCTACCGAGACCATGTAGGTTAACGACTTGAAGACTTCATTGGGATTGTGAAGCCAGGCCCAACTATTTTCTTTGTAGTTGCGTGATCTGATCTTGATGTTTCTATCGTGATTGAGTGCAATCATAAGATTGGATTGAGATTAATTTCTTCGATAGGCAAGATAGAAAAGTAGTCACAAACTTCTTCGTCTCATCGTTTGTGATTCCACAATATCTTGTTTCGCTAGTCGATTAAGATTATTGTGAGGTGATTGATATTTCTAGGCTGTTCTTCGGGAATATAAGTCCGGTATATCAATTGGTTCATGTCACCTTGATTTATCAAAAGACGAAACAAAACTCGTAGGTATTTCTGTGGGAGACAAATTTATCTATTAATGTAGACTTTTCTGTGTGATACAGATTTGTTTATTAAAGTCTTCGACTTTGGGTCTTAGCAACTCTTAGTTGGGGGTGAGATCAGCTAAGGGAATCAAGTGCGTAGTATCCTGCTGGGATCAGAGACGTAAGGAGTAAAATTGTACCTTGGATCAGTGTGAGATCGATTGGGGTTCAACTACAGTCCAGAACGAAGTTAGTTTGTAGTAGGCTAGTGTCTGTAGCGGCTTAATACAGTATGTTTTCAATCTGGACTAGGTCCCGGGGTTTTTCTGCATTTGGGGTTTCCTCGTTAACAAATCTTCTGGTGTCTGTGTTATTTCTTTTCCGCATTATATTTTGTTATATAATTGAAATATCACAGGTTGTGCGTTGAATCGATCAATTGGTAAATCCAACCTTTGGTTGTTGATTGAAATTGATTGATCCTTGAACATTGATCTTTGGTACCGTTCAAGTTAATTTCTCTTGTATTCAATTAGACTCGCAGATTTCTATTTGCTTGAGTAAGTATTGAATCGAGAAATTGAAATATAACTCTTTGATATACTTTTTATTAAGATTGAGTCTGATTGTCTAGTTGATTCTCTTAAAAGTAAATTGGAGTTAGTACATACATATTACTAAGTGAAATATTGGGTCAGGTTGTTGTACCCCCACTTTTTGAATTGGTATCAGAGTAAGCAACACACAGTTAAAGTCCTGATAAGTCTGTGTTTGTAGCAATATGACTATATGGACAATAAAGTCTCTATAAACGCTTCACCAGGAATAAATTCTGATCGTAGAGAATGTTCTGAAAAACTTGTTATTCTCCAGAAAAAGTTGGATGAACAAATCCAGATCAACTCTGGTCTTGTTTCAGAAATTGCAGTGTATAAGGATTTGAAATCTGTCAAAATTTCTTCAATGAATTTGAATAACTCTGTTTATTCTTCTCTGAAGAATGGTCGTAAGTCAGATGACAAACGAAGTCTAGGATTTGTGAAACCTGATAGGACTCGGAACTACTCAAACGAGATTAAAGATGTTGGTCCATGTATGTTCTGTGACTCTTGCAATCACTTTCAACATACATGTATGTCCTTCCGGAAAAGTATAAAAGTTGCAAGTAATCTTCATAAGAAAGCTGAACAACTGTTTGGTTCTCTAAAAGGATGTACAAAACTAACAAGAAATCCTAAACATGATAGTAGTGTTAGTATGGGAGCTTTTGCTTTAAAATCAGCATCGCCCTTTCAATGGTTTCTTGATAGTGGATGTAGCCGACATATGACTGGTGGTATCTCGTGCTTTGTTACTTCAAACGACTATGAAGGAGGTCCGGTAACATTTGGAGATGGGAGTTGCTGCTACATAAGCAAGAAGGGGACGATCGAACTTCCCGGCGTACCTGAAATCCATGATGTAGTATACGTAAAAGGCATGTCTGCAAACCTTCTTTCTATTAGTCAAATCTGTGACAAAGGCCATAGAGTTGTCTTCAATGCGAATGGATGTGACATTGTAAACAAAGCTGGGAAAGTAATTTTTCAGGGAACTCATGGTAAAAACAACTGTTATCTTATGGATACTCAGTTCAGTAATTGTTGCAATTTGACTAAGGTGGAATCTACACATTTTTGACATGAGCGTTTTGGTCACATCAATTATCGTCTTCTAACTAAGATCATTATTAAGGAACTTTTTAGAGGCGTTCCCAAAATCAATGCAAAGATTGATGGTGTATGTGGTTCCTGTCAAAAGGGTAAACAAACGAATGTTCACCATAAATCATCTCAAGATATTATCACTAAAGCTCCACTTGATTTAATTCATATGGACCTCTTCGGACCTATTCAACAACCCACGGTTGCGGGTAAGAAGTACGCTTTAGTTATGGTGGATGATTACACCAGATTTACTTGGGTTGCATTTCTATCTCATAAGAATAAAACCCTTGATGAATTCAAGATTATTTTTAATAGAATCCTAAACGAACCAGGTCGCAAACTAAAGAAAATTAGAAGTGACCAATGGAACTGAATTCAAGGACACTAAGGTGTTTGAATTTTGTGACGAACTAGGGATTATTCAACAATACTCACCACCCATTACTCCTCAAGCTAATGGATTCTCAGAAATAAAAAATAGGAACATTCAGGAAATGGCCAGGGTAATGCTCCATAACAAAAACTTACCGTTAAGGTTTTAGGGAGAAGCTTTCTTCACAACATGTTATTTGATCAACCGTGTCTACCTACGGTATAAAACCCTAAACACTCCTTATGAGTTGTGGTACGGTAGAAAACCCAACTTACACTATCTCAGAGTGTTCGTAAGTAAGTGCTACATTCTAAAAGATCGAGAATAGAGAGGGAAATTTGGTACTAAAAGTGATGAAGGTATCTTCCTTGGCGATAGTCGTGGTTTTCGAGTGTTTAATGTCAGAACCCAAGTTATGATGGAGTCTGCTAATGTTATTATTGATGATATTAGTAATTTTCATCATGATAATCCTCCTGCTGAATTGCCTCCAACTGAGACAATTGAGAAAGTAAAAGAAATCCCAGAATCAGTTGAAGTCATCCTAACTGTTACTGATCCTGGTATTTCTAGTGACGAGGAGAAGAGCACTGATCAGGCTACTCATTTTGAACAAGAAAGTGTCCCTCCTCGACACCTCTGGGTTCAAAGGAATTATGATCCCAACAGTATTATTGGAGGTAGAGATTCTACTGCTAAGACAAGAGGACAACTTCGAAATATTTGCAATTTTGGTTGTTATCTTTCACAAGTAGAACCAAGAAATATTGATGAAGCTCTTAGTGATCCATTTTGGGTGAATGCAATGCATGAAGAGTTAAATCAATTTCAAAGACAAGACATATGGGAACTAGTACCTTGTCCCTCAAATATCAATATTGTTGGTACCAAATGGATATTCAAGAATAAGTCTGATGAATTTGGCACAATTGTCAGAAATAAAGCCAGACTTGTCGCTCAAGGATATTCACAGATTGAGGGTATCAATTTTTACGAAACCTTTGCTCATGTGGCATGCCTTGAGTCCATTCGGTTGTTATTAGATCATACTTGTTTTCTCAATGTTGAGCTGTTTCAAATGGACATAAAATTCGCGTTCCTTAACGGAAATTTAAAGAAAGAGGTCTATGTCGCTCAACCTAAGGGTTTTGAAAACCCTGACTTCCCAGATCATGTCCTTAAGCTTAAAAAGACATTACGTGGGTTAAAACAAGCACCTCGTGCCTGGTTCGAAAATCTAAGTACTTCTCTTCTTAGGAAAGGTTTTTCGAGAGGCGGAGCGGATAAAACCTTGTTTACCAAGTGGAGTGGGAAAGATGTTGTCATTTCTCTAGTCTATGTAGATGATATCATCTATGGTTCAACTTCTGAAAAACTTGAAAAAGATTTTCAAGTCTCTCTTGGGAAAGAATTTGAAATGAGCAATGTTGGTGAATTAAAGTTCTTCTTAGGATTAAAAATTCAACAACATAAGGATGGAATTTACTTATCTCAAGAAAAATATGCTAAGGATCTTGTCTCAAGGTTCGGTCTGGCACCTATGCCCACCACTGGTAAACTACACAGAGATGAGAAAGGAGTAAATGTGGATCAAAAACTGTATCGATCCGTTATTGGTAGCCTTTTATATCTTACAGATACTAGACCTGATATTGCATTTAGTGTTGGTTGTTGTGCTAGATTTCAGGATAATCCAAAGGAATCTCATCATGCAGCTGCAAAAAGGATCATACGATATGTTAATCACACGGTCGGGTATGGTCTATATTACACCTTTGATACTAACACTGATCTTTTTGCCTATTCAGAGCTGATTGGGGAGGATGTGTGGAAGACAGAAAAAGTACGTCAGGGGGTTTCTACTATGTAGGACTGAATCTTGTGGCCTGGCATAGCAAGAAACAAAGTTCAAAATCTTGTCTACATATGAGGCAGAATATATTGTTGCTGGCTCATGATGTACTCAACTTCTCTGGATGAAACAAATGCTTGCTGATTCTGGAATTGATACCGGAATAATGAAGATCTTTTGTGACAACTCTAACGCGATTCGAATCACAGAGAATCCCGTTGAGCACTCAAGAACTAAGCACATTGATATAAGGTATCATTTTATTCGAGATCTATATGAAAATGGTATCATAAATATGGAATTTGTGCCTTCCAAACAACAATTGGATGATATTCTCACCAAACCATTAGATACTGCTGCATTACAACACTTACGACAGTCTATTGGTGTTGTTTTGGTTCATTAGTCATTTCTAACACTCTTTCCCCTGTGCTTATCTCGATCTATTGGGCAATTGAGTTTGGAATTCCATTAGGTATTGCTTCAATTTTACATTTGTTTCAGTAAGTTGATATTTAGTCAGTTTTTTTTTTTTTGAAAGTAAGGTCGCTCTTGTTGTTCTTTCGGGAATGAAATTTTATGGGGGAGAGTTCTTAATTAAACTTGTGCTTAATTGCCAAATTTTTGTGGGGAGTGCGGCTGTGGAATATTATAGGGGTTATCTTGTATCTTTATAAACTCCTTGATGAATGCATTTAGTTTCGGCTATATGATTTCATCTAACAAGTTGATATGTGCTTTCTTTTGGTCATGAAATGTCTCTATGAAAATTCCATTAGGATCCCACTAGTTTTTGTACCTTTGCCAATTTTATTGACAAAAAGGGGGAGAATTAATGTGTAGTTCACACTACAAATACATATGGTTTTAGGATCATTATGTAAGGGGGAGTGGTTTTCATATGAGATGAAGTATTGACTAAAGGGGGGGGGGGGATACATATCACCATAGTATTGTTGTCGAAGTTGTGATACAATTAAACTTTGATGTTGTGTAATAATACTATGACACTGTATAACAATGATTGATAGATTTTGTTTTCTCATTATTATGGCTACGAATCTTCAACTACGATGATGCTGCATTGAATATCTTTGGAATCATTGGAGTACTTGGAAGTGACGAATATTTCGAGTAATGTTGAATAACAAGGAGATCATGCATGTGGAATAGAAGCTGCAAAGTTTATTTATTTTGTATTCCATATGTTTTGATAGTTTTGTCACTAAAATTGACAAAGAGGGAGATAGTTAGAGCACTTCTCGGTCGAACTCGCAAGCGTTTCTATCTCAAGATTGTTTGTCAAGTTTAGTTTCCAAAACTATAAGTATTGATTTCTAGTCAACTTATAGCTAAGTCTCGGACTAGGATAAAAAGTGTAGTTGAGCTCTAGACTCCACGGCGTTCATCATGCAATGAAGAAGAACTACTCAAGGAACTGGTGGATCTTCATTGACTAAAAGGTATATGGAGACTTGAACTTATCTATCACTCAAAATCCGTATTGCTATATAGACTTCGATTATGCACATTTGCTATTTCGAATCGATTTTATCTCGCTTATCTATTTCTCGAATTATGTGTTGGTAAGCTTTCGCTTGGAACTGACGAAGATTTCGAGTCGCGTTGAAGATGCCAAGGAGATCAAGCATTTGGATGAGAAGCTACAATTTTTATTTATTTTATAATCCATATGTATTGATAGTTTTATTACTAAAATTGAAAAAGGGGGAGATTGTAAGAGCACTGCTCGGTCGAACTCGCAAGTGTTGCTATCTCAATCTTGTTTGTCAAGTTTAGTTGCCAAAACTATAAGTCTTGATTTCTAGTCTACTTATAGATAAGTCTAGAACTAGGATAAAAAGTGTAGTTGAGCTCTAGACTCCACGACGTTCATCATGCAAAGACGAAGAACTACTCAAGGAACTGGTGGAACTTCATCTACTAAAAGGTATGTGGAAACTTGAACTTATCTATCACTCAAAAGTCTATCTAATCTATCTCCTATCTTGAGACAAAAGTCGTATTGCTATATACACTTCGAATATACACATTTGCTATTTCGAGCCAAGTTTATCTCGCTTATATATTTCTCGAAATATGTGTTGGTAAGCTTTCGCTTTGGCCAAGTTCATCTTTACAAGTGACGAAAGTCATGTTGATTATTTCAATATCTTAAAAATCGCTTTTATGAAAAATAGTGTGTGAATAACCTCTATTTAACATCCTCTAAGAATGTTTCAACGATTGAAATGAGAGTTTAGAATATATAACCTTGAATGGATATAAACATTGTATGTGAAGTCATATTTGTGTTAGTCCAAAATCCTTGAACTAAAGTATGCGTACTTTACTGTTCAGGATGTCCGGAAGCTAAGGCTGCGTACTGTCGGAAGTTCACATCCCGTGAATTTTTGATGGAGTTTGTGAACTGAAAACAAACTCAATCCGGGTACTTAGGTATGTGTACCGGTATGCATACTTGAGTGGGTTATTTTCTAAAAAAGATTTATTCGTGAACTAAGACATATATAAACTAAGGAATGCATATTTTCAAACCGTGGCTATAATGTTCATGAATCAATTCGAGTGAATCAAAATCGTTTTTGTTTCGATTGTGTCTTATATACTTCTATGAGATCTAAGCAATTGAACAACTCTCTAACTAGTTCTTATAAGTCATTTGAACTAGTTATGGTGAAGATGAATAAGGTTGATATGAAAGTGCTCGTATGGCTAAACATTGGTTAACTACTGTTGAACCAACAAATGTTAATGTTTGGGAATGGTTCATAAACCCAAAATTGGACATTTCATTTGTGTGTAACAAGCTAAGTTTTCGATCCAACGGTTGAGAAATATTAGCTTGAATCTAATCAGGTTTTCATCTAATGGTGAATATTGATCAATGCTTTGTTACCAAGCTAACATTGATTGCAAACCCTGATTTGAAAACTATATAAGGGAGAACTCTAGCAACTGGGAAACCTAATCCCCACACCTTACGTGTGATACTAGTTGCATATCTAGAGTCGATTATCATTTAACCTTTGGTTTTTTCTTCTAAACCAGCTTAACGACTTAAAGACTTTATTGGGGTTGTGAAGCCAGACCGATACTACTTTTCTTGTAGTTGTGTGATCTGATCTTGCATCTTCTATCGTTACGAGTACGATTGTAATAATTAGCTCGAGATTTTATATCTACGATTGGCAAGATAGAAAAGTAATCACAAACACTTCGTCTCATCGTTTGTGATTCCACAATATCTTTTTTCGTTGTGTCGATTAAGATTATTGTGAGGTGATCAATAATACTAGGCTGTTCTTGGGGAATATAATACCGGTTTATTGATTGGTTCCTGTTCACCTTGATTTATCAAAATACGGAACAAAACTCGTAGGTATATTCGTGGGAGACGGATTTATCTATTACCGTAGACTTTTCTGTGTGATACAGATTTGTTTATTAAAGTCTTCAACTTTGGGTCGTAGCAACTCTTAGTTGTGGGTGAGATCATCTAAGGGAATCAAGTACGTAGCATCCTGCTGGGATCAGAGGCGTAGGAGCATAGTTGTACCTTGGATCAGTGTGAGATTGATTTGGGTTCAACTACAGTCCAGACAGAAGTTAATTTGGAGTATGCTAGTGTCTATAGCGGCTTAATACCGTGGGTGTTCAGTCTGGACTAGGTCCCGGGGTTTTTCCGCATTTGCGGTTTCCTCGTTAACAAAATTCTGGTATCTGTGTTATTTCTTTTTCGCATTATATTTTGTTATATAATTGAAATATAATAGGTTGTGCATTGTTCAATCAATTAGAATATCCTACCTTTTGGTTGTTGATTTAAATTGATTGACACTTGGATATTGGTCTTTGGTACCATCCAAGTTATCTCTCTAGTATTTGATAAAGACTCGCAGATTTCTATTTGCTTGAGCATATATCAAATCGAGAGATTGAGATATAAACTCTTTGATATACTTTTTATCTAGATTGAGTCTGACTGTCTAGTTGATTCTCTAGAAAGTATATTGGAGTTTGTCCATATAGATTGCGAAGCGAAATATTGGGTATGGTTGTTGTACCCCCACTTTTTCAAGTGAGAGAAATACTCCTTCTCTGCGTAACCCAATTAGTTGTAACAAACTAACCGAGTTACAAGAGGAGTTTAAATCTCAGTCGTCTGAGTATATCACCTCAAAGCATGAATCAATTCATTGCTCAATTCCTGATACCTCCTATCAAGATAGTAGTATTGTCTTCTGTTATGGAAAAACTAGGACGTCTCTTTTTACCAAAAGAGTTTCCCTTTGCAGTACTCAAAACGATCTGCATAAACTGTCTTTTTCACGTCGTAAATCAAGAAATAAGAAACACAAAATTACTTGGGCTTTCTTAGAGTTTCTTGGTAAATTTGTAAAAACTGACTCTTGGGTTCGTCTCAACATTGTCAAACGCAAGAGTTGTTGGAAGGAAACTCTTTCTTGGTGTCATGGTGCGGAAGGGTGTGTCTTTGTGAATTTCCTGGTAGAGTTTTTTTGAGCCTTACTCCAATCTTCCTTATGGATTGTTCTACCACTATTCATAAAACACAAACAAGTCCTTGTCACACACGTACAGTTTACTTACCTGAACCCGTATCCCATGTGTGACTGTGTCATGTTCCAGAACGAACTAAACCGGTTTGTGGTCTACCACTTAACAGTTAAAAAGAGAAGGAACTCTCTTCGTTCACCTCGCCTCTTCTTTATCAGTTCATGAGCAAAATAGGAGAAACTCAAACAGTTCGTGAACTTCTGATTTTCATAACCTCATTTCTCAACCGTGTTGGGCGTTCTTGGTATCTTTGTTTTCACAACAAGAATTCACACCACGTGTTGATTCTTGTTTCTATTTTAATTGCTATTCCAAAGTTCTACCATTTGCATCATTTTGTGTACCAAGTAAGTCTCTCAATTTCACTTTGTGAATTAGTTCGTCATTATGAGTTCTAGGAAGATACATAGCTGTGGTGAATGTTTGAATGCTCAAACTCATGATAGAACCTTTCATGATCCAATCTTGAGAATTAGGTTCGTGAACACTAAGGCTCGTGATTACTATGTGGAGTATAGTACTAAGAAGCCTATTATTGAAAAGATTTGTAATACCGTTGAACTTAGAGTAGATGGTCTCCCTAGGTTTTTTGAGAATCATGAATGGGGAATTATTCACCGTCCCATGGGTACTGCCTATATGGAACTGACAACCCAATTTTATGCAAACCTTCATGAGCCTAATTATATTAATTGCACCTTCAAGACCATTGTTGAAGGAAAAATATTTGTTGTGGATCGTCAAGTTATTGCTAATCTCTTGGACTTGACTCATGTTGGTGACTTTTTCTTACCTCTCCTGAGCACTTGAGACCCTGTCCAAATGTGCTCTCAAACTTTCTTCTTGCAAGGGATGTTTCCTGGAATGATGGAAATATTGATGTTCATGATGCAGCACTGTTCCATAGAGCTGCCGGAAAATTACTAGTAGCTAACTTGATGCCCAACACAATTGACAAACAACTATGGACCAAGCCTCTTGCTGAACTGGTTTATTATGTTGTTGAAGGGAGGAACATTGATTTCTGCGTCCTGATTATTCGTCAGATGATAAGTGCCAGATAGATTTCAAGGAATACTCCTGGGTTTCCTTGTCTTATCTCAAGGATCTGCAGTCAATTTGGCATTGTTGCTATTAGGACCAATCTTGGATGTCCAAAGGTCTTAACCATGAACAGTATTGCAAAAAATGTCCAGAGCTCCCGCAACACCCAACTCTGAACTCTCTCGTCTCCAGCAAGAAGTAGAGATTTTGAAAGAGCAATTGGATTATGCAGAGACAGCCCATTCTGAACTGACTGAGAAATTTTATGAAATTGCTAGAGATTATATTAAGTAACTAATCTCTGTACTTGCTGTTGATGGGTTACTTATGTTGACTACTATTTATTGTTATCTGTTAAATTTCTTATGTTGAACTTAAGTTATCTCTATGGTTATGTAATAACTTTAATGGCACTTTAGCCTTGAATGATCTTTTTCTTTCAATTAAACTGCTAAATGTGCTAAGTCCATAAGGAGTACAGATGAACATGGTCAAAAGTTAAGTCTGTCGTATGTCGATATGCAAGTATTGATAAAAGATTGAATGAACTTTTGACAAACAAAAGTTAAGCCTTTTATGTCATTATGCAAATATGGATGGAAGAAAGGATGAGCTTTTGTTTACAAAGATTAAGTCTATTATATGTCATTGTGCAAATAGAGATGAAAGATAGAGTATTGATCTTCCTTGATTCATATTTCTTATGTATATATTGTGCGGCTCCGTAAGTTCTCTTATGTTGAGCATTTTCGATTAAATTAATCATGGGTTCTCTTGTGGTTAATTTAATTGAGTATTTTGGATACAAATTCATGTTTCATGTGATTTGTAATGTCCAAAGAAATCCTTCTTTTCTTGTGAAAGTAAGGTCGCTCTTGTTGTTCTTTCGGGAATACATTTTATGGGGGAGAGTTCTTAATTGAACTTGTGCTTAATTTCCAAATCTTTATGGGGAGTGCGGCTGTGGAATATTATATGGGTTTTCTTATATTTTTATAAAATCGATGAATGCATTTAGTTTCGGCTATATGATTGCATCTAAAAAGTTGATATGTGATTTCTTTTGGTCATGAAGTGTCTCTATGGAAATTTCATTAGGATCCCACTAGTTTTCGAACCTTTGCCAATTTATTGACAAAAAGGGGGAGAATTAATGTGTAGTTCACACTACAAATACATGTAGTTTTCGGATCATTATGTAATGGGGAGTGGTTTTCATGTGAGATGAAGTATTGACTAAGGGGGAGTGATACATATCACCATAGTATTTTTTTCAAAGTCGTAATACAATTGAACTTTGACGTTGTGCAATAATACTATGACACTTTGTAACAATGATTGAGAGCTTTTGTTTTCTCATTGTTATGGATAAGGATCTTCAACAACGATGACGCTGCATTGAATATCTTTGGAATCATTGGAGTACTTGGAAGTAACGAAGATTTCGAGTAATGTTGAAGAACCAAGGAGATCATGCATGTGGAAGAGAAGCTGCAAAGTTTATTTATTTTGTATTCCATATGTATTGATAGTTTTGTCACTAAAATTGACAAAGGGGGAGATTGTAAGAGCACTGCTCGGTCGAACTCGCAAGCGTTTCTATCTCAATCTTGTTTGTCAAGTTTAGTTGCCAAAACTATAAGTCTTGATTTCTAGTCTACTTATAGCTAAGTCTCGGACTAGGATAGAAAGTGTAGTTAAGCTCTAGACTCCACGACGGTCATCATGCAAAGACGAAGAACTACTCAAGGAACTGGTGGAGCTTCATCGACTAAAAGGTATGTGGAGACTTGAACTTATCTATCACTAAAAAATCTATCTACTCTATCTCCTATCTTGAGACAAAAGTCATATTATTATATAGACTTTGATTATACACATTTGCTATTTCGAGCCGAGTTTATCTCGCTTATCTATTTCTCGAAATATGTGTTGGTAAGCTTTTGCTTTGGCCAAGTTCATCTTTACAAGTGACGAAAGTCATGTTGATTATTTCAATATCTTGAAAATCGCTTTGATGAAAAATAGTGTGTGAATAACCTCTATTTAAGATCCTCTAAGAATGTTTGAACGATTGAAATGAGAGTTTAGAATATATAACCTTGAATGGATATAAACATTGTATGTGAAGTCATATTTGTGTTAGTCCAAAATCCTTGAACTAAAGTATGCGTACTTTACTATTCAGGATGTCCCGAAGCTAAGGCTGCGTACTGCCGGAAGTTCACATCCCGTGAATTTTTGCTGGAGTTTGTGAACCGAAAACAAACTCAATCCGGGTACTTAGGTATGTGTACCAGTATGCATATTTGAGTGGGTTATTTTCTAAAAACGATTTATTCTTGAACTAAGACATATATAAACTAAGGAATGCGTATTTGCAAACCGTGGCTATAATGTTCGTGAATCAATTCGAGCGAATCAAAATCGTTTTTGTTTCGATTGTGTCTCATATACTACTATGAGATCTAAGCAATTGAACAACTCTCCAACTAGTTCTTATGAGTCATTTGAACTAGTTATGGTGAAGTTGAATAAGGTTGATATGAAAGTGCTTATATGGCTAACCATTGGTTAACTACTGTTGAACCAACTAGTTGTACACGTTTAGGTAAGGTTACACAAACCTAAATGGACGTGCATTTCATTTGTGTATAACAAGCTAAGATTCAATCTAACGGTTGAAAGATATTAGCTTGAATCTAATCAGGTTTTCATCTAACGTTGAATATTGAATGCTTTGTTACCAAGGTAGCATTGATTGCAAACCTTGATTCGAAGACTATATAAAGGAGAACTCTAGCAACCTGGAAAACTAATACCCACACCTCCTGTGTGATAATAGTTGTATTAGCTAGAGTCAATTCTCCTTTAACCTTAGGTTTCTATCGAGACCATGTAGTTTAACGACTTGAATACTTCATTGGGACTTTGAAGCAAGACCCAACTATTTTCTCTGTAGTTGCATGATCTGATCTTGTTGTTTCTATGTATTGAGTACAATTGTAAAATTGGCTCGAGATTAATTTTTCCGATAGGAAAGATAGAAAAGTAGTCACAAACATCTTCGTCTCATCGTTTGTAATTCCACAATATCTTGTTTCGCTAGCCGATTAAGATTATTATGAGGGGATTGATATTTCTAGGATGTTCTTCGGGAATATAACACCGGTATATTAATTGGTTCATGTTCACCTTGATATATCAAAAGACGGAACAAAACTCGTAGGTATTTTTGTGGGAGACAGATTTATCTATTCCTTTAGACTTTTCTGTGTGATAGAGATTCGTTTATTAAAGTCTTAGACTTTGGGTCGTAGCAACTCTTAGTTGTGGCTGAGATCAGCTAAGGGAATCAAGTACGTAGTATCCTGCAGTGATTAGAGACGTATGGAGCGCAACTGTACCTTGGATCAGTGTGATATTGATTGGGGTTCAACTACAGTCCAGACCAAAGTTAGTTTGTAGTATGCTAGTGTCTATAGCGGCTTAATACAGTGTGTGTTCAATCTGGACTAGGTCCCGGGGTTTTTCTGCATTTGCGGTTTCCTAGTTAACAAATCTTCTGGTGTCTGTGTTATTTCTTTTCCGCATTATATTTTGTTATATAATTGAAATATCACAGGTTTTGCGTTGAATCGATCAATTGATAAATCCAACATTTGGTTGTTGATTGAAATTGATTGATCCTTGAACATTGATCTTTGGTACATTTCAAGTTAATTTCTCTTGTATTCAATTAGACTCGCAGATTTCTATTTGCTTGAGTAAGTATTGAATCGAGAAATTGAGATATAACTCCTTGATATACTTTTCTTAAGATTGGGTCTGACTGACTAGTTGATTCTTTTGAAAGTATATTGGAGTTAGTCCATACAAATTGCTAAGAGAAATATTGGGTGAGGTTGTTAGGCCCCCATTTTTTCACGATCTAACGGTTGAAAGATATTAGCTTGAATCTGAACAGGCTTTCATCTATCGGTGAATATTGAATGCTTTGTTACCAAGGTAACTTAGATTGCAAACCCTGATTTAGAGACTATATAAAGGAGAACTCTAGCAACTGGGAAACCTAATCCCCACACCTCCTGTGTGATACTAGTTGTTTAAGCTAGAGTAGATTCTCCTTTAACCTTAGGTTTCTACCGAGACCCTGTAGGTTAACGACTTGAAGACTTCATTGGGATTGTGAAGCCAGACCCAACTATTTTCTTTATAAATGCATGATCTGATCTTGCTGTTTCTATCGTGATTGAGTGAAATCATAAGATTGGCTTGATAATAATTTCTCCGATAGGCAAGATAGAAAAGTAGTCACAAACATCTTCGTCTCATCGTTTGTGATTCCACAATATCTTGTTTCACTAGTCGATTAAGATTATTGTGAGGTGATTGATATTTCTAGGCTGTTCTTCGGGAATATAAGTCTGGTATATCAATTGGTTCCTGTTCACCTTGATTTATCAAAAGACGGAACACAACTCGTAGGTATTTCTGTGGGAGACAGATTTATCTATTCCTGTAGGCTTTTATGTGTGATACAGATTTGTTTATTAAAGTCTTCTACTTTGGGTCGTAGCAACTCTTAGTTGTGGGTGAGATCAGCTAAGGGAATCAAGTGCGTAGTATCTTGCTGGGATCAGAGACGTAAAGAGCGCAACTGTACCTTGGATCAGTGTGAGATTGATTGGGGTTCAACTACAGTCCAGACCGAAGTTAGTTTTTAGTAGGCTAGTGTCTGTAGCGGCTTAATACAGTGTGTGTTCAATCTGGACTAGGTCCCGAGGTTTTTCTGCATTTACGATTTCCTCGTTAACAAACTTCTGGCGTCTGTGTTATTTTTCCGCATTATATTTTGTTATATAATTGAAATATCACAGGTTGTGCGTTGAATCGATCAAAATCCAACCTTTGGTTGTTGATTGAAATTGATATATCCTTGAAAATTGGTCTTTGGTACCGTTCAAGTTAATTTCTCTTGTATTCAATTAGACTCGAAGATTTATATTTGCTTGAGTAAGTATTGAATCGAGAAATTGAGATATAACTCTTTGATATAATTTTTATTAAGATTGAGTCTGACTGTCTAGTTGACTCTCTTAAAAGTATATTGGAGTTAGTCCATACAGATTGCTAAGCGAAATATTGGGTGAGGTTGTTGTACCCCCACTTTTTCACTGTTGATGGTGGATTTTCGGCAAGGGATAAAATCGTAAAATCATGATACTGCATGTTTCAGACCCGGCTTCAGGAATGCATGTGACGATTCATATTTTAGGATCCGTGAACCGTTTTCACGATCTCTGACTGAGCGAACGTGCCTCCCAGAGCTATGATGAATATGTATCTCGAAAGGCCTCCCAGCTGAGCGTTCGATGCTTCACACATTTCATCATCACCTCTACGTAGAATCAAAATGATTGGGCGGTTCCCTGGACATAATGTTTGTTAGGGAGCTTAACGCCTTCAGAACGTCATGTTGCACGTTGTTCCCTGACTATGTAGAGAGACCGTGTATAGAATATTAATGATTGGGCGGTTCTCTAGACATGATGTTTGTTCGAGAGCTTAACGCCTTCAGGACGTTACGCCACTCGTTGTTCCCTGCCTATACACCCCCTCAGAACGAGTATGATTCTTCAATTATCTCATATCTCGATTCTGCAGATAGATTAATTCTAGTGTGTCATTCATAAACCGAATTCCTAGAAAATAATCTATTTATCTCATTACTCCGTTCAATGGATGATCCCCAACTAGATTCCATGGTTTAGTAATAAATACCCAATTGTAGATGGTGGATTTTCGACAAAGGGTAGAATTGTAAAATTATACTCCAGATTCGGCAACCGGATGAGTATTGAGACTCATGTCTCTCATTAAAGCATGAAAGCTCATGTCATAAATATCTGACTGAGAAGGATGTCTCTCAGAGTACGTGTAGATGTGTAGTCTCTCAGCTGAGGCCACGACACATCTCATGAATACTGAGCAATTTCAGTAATTACTCCGGATCCGCCAATCGGATGAGTATCGAGACTCATGTATCTGTGCATGAAAGCTCATGCCACCTCTGATGAAGAAAGTATCTCAGAGAAGATGAAGATGTGCAGTTTCTCAGCTGAGGCCACGACACATCTCATACTGTATAGAATCGAAAGATTGGGCGGATCCTAGACAGCATGTCTGCTAGTATAGAGCGACAACGTCTTCGGGATGTAACCAGATTTTCCCCGACTATACAAGAGGAATATGACACTCCAGCAAGTTCATATTGCTCAACCCTCAGATAATTAATGCTCCTAGACAGGAAGCCCTTCTAGTACAGAGCCAACAATTAATTATCTTAAATCGTCTGAATATCCAGCGATATTCTACGAGCTATCGTCTGAATATCTAGCAATATTATACAAGTCTTCAATTAATCGCCTGAATATTCAGCAATATTCTACGATTCCTCGTTATATTTTGTTACTTCAATCTGTGGTTCTTCCCAGCAGAATTCAACAGCTTAGTAATAAATATTCAACGAAACAGGCATCTGGGCATCGAATAAGCCCTGACAAAATGGTGCAAGTGTAATTAGCAGATAATACACAGACCAGCATTTTGAATGCACGAACGAGCATTTTAAAAATACGAACGAACGAGGAACCTATGCAAAATAGGAAAGGAAAAAAATAATAATAAAATGTTAAACGAAAGCGCCAGGGGACTAGGCTCACCAGCCGGCCAGTCATGCCGTGACTAGTTCCGCGCCCAATTTTATATTTTACCATATTTTTACTATTTTCACGATCTCATGAAAATCCTCTCATTCGAGCAAATTTCCTTTATTTTAAAGAAATTATCTAAATCATATGATTTTATAAAAAAAACAATAAAATTAGGGAAAGGTGTCGCGGGACCGAGCACCAGCCGGCCATGTCTTGGCCGTGGCCGATCCCACACCTCACGTCTCCATTATTTTATTATTTCTCTCAAATTATGAAAATTCCTTGATTTTATGAATTTTCCCTAAAATCATGAAAATTACCTAATTTCATGTATTTTTATCTAAATCACATGATTTTATCAAAAAATAATAAAATTAGGGAAAGGTGTCGCGGGACCGCCGGCCGGCCGGTCATGCCTTGGCCGTGGTCGGTCCCACACCTCACGTCCCATTATTTTATTATTCCTTCTCAAATTATGAAAATTCCTTGATTTTATGAATTTTTCCTAAAATTACCTAATTTCATGTATTTTCTCTAAAATTATGGAAAATATTAAAAAAATTAGGAAAACTTGTGGGACCGGGCTTTAGTCGGTCGGCCATGCCCTAGCCGGTCCCACACACCCATTATTTTATTATTATTTGGTGTTTGGTTTCCTGATTTCATGAAAACTCCCTGATTTCAACAAAATATCTTGGTTTTCAACAAATCCCTTTGATTTTATGAAAAATTATCTAAAATCATCAAAATTACGTAAAACTGGGAAGAGTGCCTTGGGGCCCACGCCCATTGGTCGGCCGGCCATGCCACGACCATTTCCGGTCCCATACTCCCATTCCCTATTTTATATTTTAATTTATGCCTCTCATCTCATGGAAGTTCCCTAATTTCGCCAAACTCTCCAGTTTCATGGAATTTCCCTTAAATCAGAGAAAAATACATAAAATCACATAAAACTAGGAAAAGCATGTGGGACCGCGTGTCAGCCGGCCGACCATGCCTAGCCGTGGCCGGTCCCACACCTTGTGCTTCCTTGTTTATTTATTATTTTCATCATCTCATGTATTTTTGTCGGTTTCAGCAAAACCATGGATTTTGCATATTTTCTCCAAATGTTGCTCAAACGTGCATCAGAAAATATCAAAATTCTCAGGAATGAAGCACGGACACTATGGTGACACGGGCACATCCCCTTGACCGACCAAGGGTGACCTTGAGGCTTGCAAACAGCTGGTCCCGCATGTTTTAATGATTTTAACCTAATTTGCTCATATTAGGTTCGAACTCTTTCCAAACAATTGGAATTTCGCTCAAACGACCATCTACTGGTCCCATGACCATCAAGAGCCGGTCTCATGACGTCTTGGTCGGCCCCTCATATTTTCTACATCAGGTTTTATGATTTTTTTCTCACACCAGCATTATTTCAGTAAATGATTAAACCAGCATTTAATCATTCGTGAAGCTACCAACAATTCATCAAAAGAACAATATTTGCTCGAACTAGCAATATTCGCTCGAACCGGCAATATTTATTCAATTAACAATATTCGCTCAGACTAGCAATATTTTCTCAAATCAAAGAATATTGGTTCAACTACCTATATTCAACAATTTAGCAACACAGTTTTGCTCGTCTTAGGTTAAATGATACCTCGTCTCAGCAGACACATTAAATTCATGAGTTTCGAAACATTTGCTAATCATGTTCAACTCAGCGCTACATGGACTCATCGTCCCATAAAGTCAACAACTGACTCCACAATCACGAGATTTCAATCGTGTCACATGGGGGGATATTAACTAGGGTTTTGGTCTGGCAGTCTACGACACGTGTGTTCACCCATGACGAGAATGTGAGCAATTGAAATCAGTTGGAAGAGCCATCAAAGTAGTGGGTGGAAAGTTAACCAAGTCTCTGCACGATGAGTAATTGGTTTTAAGACGATTTCCCCATTTTCCACTCTCTGATTCCAGCAACTGTCACACTTCATGGGATCATGTTGTTTTCAACTCCGGCATTGTAAAATGTCTCTGAATCCTGATTTAAAAAAGGAGGTTTTTCGAACAATCAAACAACATTCGCCAAAACGAGCAATTTCTCATCAAAGTTCATACAGACAATCTTTCGTCTACACGAACACACAGAAATTACTCTCAATTGAGCAAAATTCAATCATTCAGAGCATTTTCACGCTGAATTCACAACACACCTACAATCTCAGATCACCATTGATCTCACGCATTTCTCAGCTTCCCTCCTACAGATCATCCCATCCTCTCTTGTGACCGAATTGACTCTGGAACGACCATTGTTCTTGGTTTAGGACAGGGTCTTACAGATTGATCTCTCGAACTTAAAGCACTCCCTTCTTGCATTGCATCTGTGTGAGGTTCAACATTTCGCTCAGTTCAAAGAGTCTCCACACGGTCGACTCTTCAATTCCGTAAAAAACAGGAAATCGTTTTTCCCCATTCATAGATTGGCGACCACAGTGGGAGGTTAATCTCTCGGTTGCAATCTCACGATTTCAAAAAATGGCTGGTCTAGGTGTAGGTTAGTTACAGGTTCCAACACAAACGACGCTAGTACTAGCAACAACAATAATGACAATCAGATTATCCGGGAAACGATTCCGGCCTCCAACACTGATGGTGGTGAAATTACTCCTCCTCACACTGAAGGTCATCCCTGTTCGGTCGACACCCTAAAGAAGTCAGAGGAAATCCATCACCTACCATTGATGATCTTATCAAAGTGCAGGAGACTCTCGCAAAGAATCATACTGACATGGATGCTACACAGAAGGAGCTGTATAATTATCTCAAAACTCTTACTGATAAGATGACAAAGAAGACTCAAGAAAAGGGAAAAAAGAAGGAGAAATCCTCAGATGCTGCTGATCCTAAAGTAATCCCAATTCATACAGTGGATGATGATGAAACTGGCAAAGTTGCAGATTCGTCAACAAAGGAACCATCAAATTTCATTACTCGGGAAGACGTTGAACGCCTTCTGGAGAACCGTGGAAAAGACAAGACATCACATGTCCATCGTCACCAACCTCCTTATCCTGCCGCTACGCAGAGGATTCCCCTTCCAAAAGGTTACATTTCTCCAACTTTTACTCTGTATGAAGGAACTGGCAATGCTCGAGAACATGTCTCTCGTTTCCTCGAAGCCTTGGGAGAGCATGAACATAACCATGTTGTTCGCCTCAAGGAGTTTTCAAAATCCTTGAAAGGAAGAGCATACACCTGGTACAACAACATCGCACCGGGGACTATCAACAATTGGGGAGAAATGATCAACGCCTTCTACAGGAAGTACTTTTTCGTGTCAGAGCAAGTCACTCTCTCTGATCTTGGAAGAATGTTCTAGAGGGTCAGTGAAAATCCCAATGATTACGTGAAAAGATTCAGAGTCCAGACCCTGGACTGTCATGACCCAAATGTCACAGAGCAACAGCTGGTAGATTTTTATATCAACGGCATGCTCCAGGTTTACAGAGCTCTATTGAAGAATCTTCGATTCTAGACTTTCTTAGAGCTTCACGAAGCCGCAAAGAGATCGGCAACCACTGCTCCTGCCCTGTTAGAAAGAGCAAAGTCCACAAAGACTGAGTAATCACGTGACACTCGAGGAAACAGACGCCTGATCAACAAGCAGTACAACCTGCAGCCTTTGCAAACGCTGCTGAAGGGAGTAAGCGCAAGGCAGAATCCCTGAACAAGCATACTGTAGCTCCTCCAAAGATGCAAAAGAAGGACAAGCCAGAGACACAGGCTCCTGGCCACCGCACAGAAGCTCCTGATGATGCACCTGATTTTCCTCTCCCCATTAGAGAAGTGCTCGAACTATTAGACACCTGGATCCAAGATGGTGCAATCAAATTGCCATATGTCAGGAGAGACCCAACTGAGGAAGACATGGAAAATCCTCGTTACTGCCGATTCCACAGGTTCGTCAATGACCCCACAAGTAGCTGCAAAGTTTTGAAACGCATATTCAGAGAAAAAGTTGAGTCAGGAGAACTTAAACTTGGAGCCAAAGGAGTACACAAAGATCCTCTTCCTGTCAGGAATTTCTCCATTTCTGAAGCACCAGTCAAGGAAGCGGTTCAGTCATTGATAGATCATGTCTGTGAATTGCTCTATCTGTCAAAAGCACAAAGGGGAGACATGTTCATAGCTTTGAACCACATAGTGACTGGGAAACACCTATTGATTCCAGAAGTACCTCCTGAACCTTCAGCCACCGACAAAGAACTGTATGACTGGTGACTGCTCACCACCGTGCATATTAAAGGAAATGAGTTCAAAAGAGCATTCGTTGATGTCGGCACCGCCGTCAACATCATCCCTTTGAAAACTCTCAGAGCTGCTGGCATTACTCGACAAGAGGCTACTCATGCTCCCATAGAAATCAGGGACCACGAAGGAATCTCCAGAGATGCATACGGCTTATCCATTCTCAAAGTCACAGAGAATTTGGTCTGCACTGAGACAAAGTTTTACATAATTCTAGAAGATCCTGGATATGATATGATCCTTGGAAGAACTTGGATTCATGCTGGAAGGGTAATTTCAAAGCTTTCAACACGCTCTGTCTTCGACAAAGACTCCAAGTTGGAAGAGGAAACAGAGGACACCCCACCGTTCGATCATCTGGAGGAAGTAAAAACCTTGATAGGACTTACGCAAGAACCTGGGGAAAATCCACATACCTTTGTCAAAAGGTTTCGAGCTCAGGCAAGTCTTATTCCTTTTCGTGCTCCAGTATTACCAATGTTCAAATATGATGCTTTGATTCAAGGACTTCTCCCTACAAACGATTTAGCAATTACCAAAAGTTATGAATAGACATCTTCACCCCGCCAATATTATACCCAATGGTTGGGTTCAGAGCTTCTCCAAGTCGGTCATTCTATCAAGAGGTTTATTGCTGAAGACCTGGCTAAGCACGACAGACAGTA
Organism: Papaver somniferum; assembly: GCF_003573695.1. Lineage (NCBI taxonomy): Eukaryota > Viridiplantae > Streptophyta > Magnoliopsida > Ranunculales > Papaveraceae > Papaver > Papaver somniferum. Next base: position 62,874,666 of record NC_039364.1, on the reverse strand, counting down.
TGCTGGGTACTCTCCTCTACATGAGTGCCCATACGTTCCACAACCATGGAATCAACAAAAGATATTCAAGGCGTGAACTACTAAGCCAAACAAATTTGAGGAATGAAATTTGGTTCTCAAGGCGGCTAAACGAGATCTCCACTCCGCAAGGAGCTCCAATAGGGAAGGACCATTTATGGTTGCTAAGTCCATAACTGGAGGATACAAAAAATTGGTCAAGACGGATGGCAGAACCCTGCCAGTAATTCACGAGAATTAGCTTAAGGCGTTTGTCTGAAATTATTGGGTATTTAAGGTACTGAGCGTTTGAGCACTCATGATGTCTGATTTGGCATTTAGGATTTTCTTTCATTGTATTTCAATTCCTCCAAAACGGTTGCAATACTTGCAATCAGTATTTGAATTCAGCAATTTATCAAAAATTCAGTTCATTTTACTTAAAGGAAAATCTCAATCAAATCCAAAAGAAAATCCTTAACCATCTAGCAATCCAAAACCAGCTAATATCAAAACCCAAATGAAAACCTCACATCTCTCAAAAGTTCAGAAATTCATGGGATTATGGAAACGAAACTAAAGAAAACCATCGAAGAAAGATTCCTGCTCCTCTGCCTCCTCCAAGACTTTCATAGCCGTCTTTCCCACCTCCAGCTTCCTGGTTAGATCATCAACTTCATTCATCTTCTTCAACACGACATCACTGGTAGGGAAGGGAACATCGCCCTTTACTGCTTTTCTGATAACTTCATGTCTTTGACGGAGCCACTTCAGATTGAAGCCAACATCTTCATCATTCTTCAAGTTGTATTCCCAATCAAAGAGTACATCTTGAGTAACAACATTTCTGGCAGTAATCCGGATATCATCTATGACACGCAAGATAGCCTCCACTTGTTTCGTCAGAAAATAACTGCGTTCTGGATCCCGAGTGACAACAATGTGTCCATACATTTCCCACAGTTCCTTGTACATAGCAGCATATCCGATAGGAACGCTAAATCCTCCAACAAGCTGGTGATACGGGAGTAACTCACCAAATTGAGGATCAAAGGAAATCCCTGCAGTCGGATACTCATGCACTATCATCTAGTTCTCAACTACTGGAGCAGCATCGGCGATCATAGAGACAATTTCAGAAGAAGTAGCTTCCGCTATTTCGGGTTCGGGTTCCACCGTCTGAGGCACAATTAGAGTTTCTTCTACCTCCACGGCATCAAAGACCAGCGCTTCATCATCTTGAGGCACAGATATGGAAGTCTTGTCACCGAAAACTCCTGTATTTCCCAAACCATCATTACTGGATTCATAATTCCCAACTTCGTTATTCGGCACCTAATGCGAAGATTACATGGGATTAGAATGATTCAAGGATTGAAATCCAATATGATTATAAAATTAAGAAAGTAAGTGAACTAACATCATCTAATTTCCTTATCATGCATCTAAGACGTGTACAAGTAGCATCAAAGTCATGAAACACGTTTTCAAAGAAACTCAGCTGAAGAAATTTTATACTGCCTTGTGTTCGATGACGAACTGGGAGCAATTGGTATGGATTCTATAGTTGGGTCATATACCATTCTCTTCGTATGGAATTCCTACACAACATGTCAAAGGTTCATGACAATTGGGCGAACGATCTAGGAGATGTGGTCAAAACATCGGGCAACATGCAATCTGAAAAAAGTTCTGAAAGTCTCCTGGAAGTTTACTATTTCGTCTTTTTCAGGCCCTAAACGTGCTCAAAATTTAAAATCTTCTTTGATTAGCTTGGAAATTTCCTGGGCTTGAGGATACATATGAAGATATTGAAAATCCGACTCCAGATGAAGATTTTACTGCGTTTTTGGTAAAAAAACTGGGTTCTGAATTTTCTGACGACGAAGTTCGACCAAGTTTTTTCATATATACACATAGATTCTCATTCATTCATACACAAATCAGCACTTTCATACTTCTATGAAGAGGGTACAGGGTATATACTTACTTTGGAGGTCTCCGAAGTACTCGAGGAATTATGATCGTCCGTATTAACGACAAGGGGTTCATTACTTCTATTTGGCTCTGAATCTTTGGAAGCGCCTTCATCTATATTCTCAGAGGAAGGTCGAACATCAAAACTTTCTGCCTCCATGATGACATCCTCCTGGACATATTATCAAGTAATTAGCATCTTCACATGAAACTTTTATGTCCGATGGTAAAGGAAATTACTCACGACGACTTCTTCTTCAATGCTCAAATCAGAAGTCGTCTGCTCAGCAGCAGAGAATCGAAGACCGTCAATACTAGACGGAGCAAAGTCCTGTAACCAAATAACAAATATTGGTTTTGAGATCCTGATAATGCGGATGGAAGAAGTCACAGCGGAATAATATCAACAACTCACCAAAAAGGCGACTGGGGACTTTATGGTGTTGGGCAACAACTTGCAATTCTTGCTCCTGCCTTCTCCACCGTGGGCAATTGCCTCCGCCTCTGAGAAATTCACTTCAATTCGAGGTCTCACAGCACGACCCTCCTGCAAAAGAAATTGATGTAGTAATTAAAGACGATTATATGAGTTGTATGAGGAATATGCAAAAGAATACATACCGATGAACCTCCTGGAGATGTCTTTCGTTTGTCACCACCAGAAATATTCCTTAGTCTGGGACAAGGGGCACTCATCTCAGAAGAAGGGGGATCATTCACTAAAGGTTGGGAGGCCGTCACATAATTCTCGTTCAAAACAGAACCGAATAGTAGCACGAGGAGTCACCAATTTCTTTTGAGTGACCGTCCTGGGATTGATCAGAAGGAGATATACCAGGGACTTGGGACGATTTTCGGGCTCCTGAACCTCAAAGAAAGCGTCATCTATGTTTGGGACATTCTTGACTCCAAGTGTTTTCATCTTCCTCACCAACGGAAGTCTCATCCGTGCATGTTTCCTCTATGGAGATATCATCATCTGCACACCTTTCATTTCTGGAAGCGTCATTGGCTGGAGAATCAGACATCCTCGCAAAGCTGCTGTGAAATCCAAACAATGTTTCAGTCATCCGTGAATTCAATAAGATGATAGAATCATGCAAATTAAAACTCCGGTGTCTACGAACGGTAAATATTGAACTCTTACCTCTTTCAATTTCACTAATAATAGTGGTTGCAATACAAAAGTTAACACACGAAATCAATTCGTTCCTTGAAACCTGCAATAACGAACAACACTTCATTAGTTCATGGAAAATGATTTTCTCATAAAATCATGTACATAATTTTCATAACGTGAACATTCACACAACTAAACTATGATATTTACAATAAGACATGACTTCATCACAAATAAGTTGTATAGTTTGAAGGTTACTCAAAACCCATGTCTTGATTTTACAAAACAATAATTAATGAAATTTGTTCATATAAATTTTCAGAATTTATCTAATAAGAACAAATCCATGTGAATAAAATACGTCATCATGTTTCACATAAAATATGTCACGGCTACATGTAAAAAAAAAATCTATTTTCCTTCGTATTAGTGTTTTATTAAAAACGAAGGTTTATGCTAGTTTTGTGAAAGCTCACACCTATTGTGATAAAATACCAACTCTCATGAAAGCTCATAAATAAAGTTTTATCGCTGGACATAAGTTTACATACATAAAAATATATATGTATATTTTCCTCGAATAAACATTATCCTTTAAAACGGAGTTTATTTCGGTTTTATGAAAGCTCACATCTATTAAGGTAAAATCTTGGTTCACATGAAAGATCATACACTAAGTTTTATCACTGGACCAAAGTCCACATATATAAAAAAAAATCTCTCATAAATCAGGGATTTTTATTAGTTTTCATAACTAACGATCGAACGAACATACGTTTGATAAAACAAGGGTTTTCTATAAAACCCACATCAACATATACACATGTATAGGATTTTGATATGTTGAAAGCATGAAACACTCATAGAATCATTAAACATCTAAAAAAAAATTGGACGCACCTGGTCGGCGCCGGCCGGAAGTTGGCCGGACGGTGCTTGCTCCGGTCAGACGGACGATGACGCTCCGGCAAAAATCCTTCCTGCTCCTGTCAAGCTCGGACGTGAAGGTGATGAAGAGGATGGTGTTCGTGGGAAGAAGAATTAAAAAAAAGAGAGAGAATTAATCCCTTTTATACCCAATTTTATTTCCAAAACCTAATTCCATAAGGATTTCCCTTTTGGGCCCGACCCGTGAATCCTAAACCAACCAAGGTTCCACCATCGAACCAGCGGTTCTACACAGTTTTATGTTCACTGGATGACGCTCTATTATGCCCTAGAGGTTTCCGTTCAAACCATGGTTTGCTCATTCATTCGAAATTCGGTAATATCTTATCTTATGACTAAGTTCAATTACTTATTTTTATTTATACCTGGAAATTTACCATTAAATGTTGATTGAGGAACATGACTGTTTCTCACTAAGCAGGGGACTTAATGTAGATGGTGGATTTTCGACAAAGGGTAGAATTGTAAAACTATACTCCATATTCGGCAACCAGATGAGTATTGAGACTCATGTATCTCAGTAAAGCATGAAAGCTCATGTCATAAATCTCTGACTGAGAAGGATGTCTCTCAGAGTACGTGTAGATGTGTAGTCTCTTAGCTGAGGCCACGACACATCTCATGAATACTGAGCAATTTCAGTATTTACTCCGGATCCGGCAATCGGATGAGTATCGAGACTCATGTCTTTGTGCATGAAAGCTCATGCCACCTCTGATGGAGAAAGTCTCTCAGAGAAGATGAAGATGTGCAGTCTCTCAGCTGAGGCCACGGCACATCTCATACTGTATAGAATCGAAAGATTGGGCGGCTCCTAGAAAGCATGTCTACTAGTATAGAGCGAAAACGTCTTCGGGATGTAACCAGATTTTCCCCGACTATACAAGAGGAATATGACACTCCAACAAGTTCATATTGCTCAACCCTCAGATAATTAATGCTCCTAGATAGGAAGCCTTTCTAGTACCGAGCCAGCAATTAATTATCTTAAATCGTATGAATATCCAGTAATATTCTACGAGCCATCGTCTGAATATCCAGCAATATTCTACGAGTCGTCAATTAATCGCCTGAATATTCAGCAATATTCTACGAGTCGTCAATTAATCGCCTGAATATTCAGCAATATTCTACGATTCCTCGTTATATTTCGTTACTTCAATCTGTGGTTCTTCCCAGCATAATTCCACAGGTTAGTAATAAATATTCAACGAAACAGGCATCTGGGCATCGAATAAGCCCTGACAAAATGGTGCAAGTGTAGTTACCAGATAACACACAGACCAACATTTTGAATGCACGAACGAGCATTTTAAAAATACGAACGAACGAGGAACCTATGCAAAATAGGAAGGGAAAATAATAATAATAAAATATTAAACAAAAGCGCCAGTGGACTAGGCTCACCAGCCGGCCAGTCATGTCGTGACTAGTCACTCGCCCAATTTTATATTTTACCATATTTTTACTATTTTCACGATCTCATGAAAATCTTCTCGTTCGAGCAAATTTCTTTTATTTCAAAGAAATTATCTAAATCACATGATTTTATCAAAAAATAATAAAATTAGGGAAAGGTGTCGCGGGACCGAGAACCTGCCGGCCATGTCTTGACCGTGGCCGGTCCCACACCTCACGTCTCCATTATTTTATTATTTCTCTCAAATTATGAAAATTCCTTGATTTATGAATTTTCCCTAAAATCATGAAAATTACCTAATTTCATGTATTTTTATCTAAATCACATGATTTTATCAAAAAATAATAAAATTAGGGAAAGATGTCGCGGGACCGCCGGACGGCCGGTCATGCCTTGGCCGTGGTCGGTCCCACACCTCACGTCCCATTATTTTATTATTCCTTCTCAAATTATGAAAATTCCTTGATTTTATGAATTTTTCCTAAAATTACCTAATTTCATGTATTTTCTCTAAAATTATGGAAAATATTAAAAAAATTAGGAAAACTTGTGGGACCGGGCTTTAGTCGGTCGGCCATGCCCTAGCCGGTCCCACACGCCCATTATTTTATTATTATTTGGTGTTTGGTTTCCTGATTTCATGAAAACTCCCTGATTTCAACAAAATATCTTGGTTTTCAACAAATCCCTTTGATTTTATGAAAAATTATCTAAAATCATCAAAATTACGTAAAATTGGGAAGAGTGCCTTGGGGCCCGCGCCCATTGGCCGGCCGGCCATGTCACGGCCATTGCCGGTCCCACACTCCCATTCCCTATTTTATATTTTAATTTATGTCTCTCATCTCATGGAAGTTCCCTAATTTCGCCAAACTCTCCAGTTTCATGGAATTTCCCTTAAATCAGAGAAAATACATAAAATCACATAAAACTGGGAAAAGCATGTGGGACCGCGTGTCAGCCGGCCGGCCATGCCCACACCTTGTGATTCCTTGTTTATTTATTATTTTCATCATCTCATGTATTTTTGCCGGTTTCAGCAAAACCATGGATTTTGCATATTTTCTCCAAATGTTGCTCAAACGTGCATCAGAAAATATCAAAATTCTCAGGACTGAAGCATGGACACTATGGTGACACGGTCACATCCCCTTGACCGACCAAGGGTGACCCTGAGGCTTGCAAACAGCTGGTCCCGCATGTTTTAATGATTTTAACCTAATTTGCTCATATTAGGTTCGAACTCTTTCCAAACAATTGGAAGCTCGCTCAAACGACCATCTACTGGTCCCATGACCATCAAGAGCCGGTATCATGACCTCTTGGTCGGCCCCTCATATTTTCTACATCAGGTTTTATGATTTGTTGCTCACACGAGCATTATTTCGGTAAATGATTAAACCAGCATTTAATCATTCTTTCACCAACTGGTCGTCAAGAGACTTTGGTATTTTTTGCGCATTCGAGCATCTGGGCGTTATATGGTGAACCCGTCATCCAATGTAGCCGGTCCCGTGTTGATTTGCAATAAATCATCATTTCGTAAAATTAGGGTTTTGAATCCAAAGCTCTGCAGAAACGTGATTCCGTGCAGATTCGAACACTTTGATAATTTTATGTTGATTCCATGATTGATATTCATATTTATTTTTCTCGACCCAGCATTCAGTAACTTAAATTAATATTTATTTGGTCCAGCTACCAACAATTCATCAAAAGAACAATATTTGCTCGAACTAGCAATATTCGCTCGAACCGGCAATATTTATTCAATTAGCAATATTCGCTCAGACTAGCAATATTTGCTCAAATCAAAGAATATTGGTTCAACTACCAATATTCAACAATTTAGCAACACAGTTTTGCTCGTCTTAGGTTATAGTGATACCTCGTCTCAGCAGACACATTAAATTCATGAGTTTCAAAACATTTGCTAATCATGTTCAACTCAGCACTACATGGACTCATCGTCCCATAAAGTTAACAACTGACTCCACAATCACGAGATTTCAATCGTGTCACATGGGGGGATATTAACTAGGGTTTTGGTCTAGCATTCTACGGCATGTGTGTTCACCCACGACGATAATGTGAGCAAGTCGTGCAATCAGTTGGAAGAGTCAGCAAAGTAGTGGGTGGAAAATTAACCAAGTCTCCGCACGATGAGTAATTGGTTTTAACACGATTTCCCCATTTCCCACTCTCTGATTCAACAACTGTCACACTTCATGGGATCATGGTGTTTTCAACTCCGGCATTATAAAATGTCTCTGAATCCTGATTGAAAAAAGGAGTTTTTTCGAACAATCGAACAACATTCGCCAAAACGAGCAATTTCTCATCAAAGTTCATACAGACAATCTTTCGTATACACGAACTCACAGAAATTACTCTCAATTGAGCAAAATTTAATCATTCAGAGCATTTTCACGCTGAATTCACAATACACCTATAATCTCAGATCACCATTGATCTCACGCATTTCTCAGCTTCCCTCCTACAGATCAACCGATCCTCTCTTGTGATCGAATTGACTCTGGAACGACCATTGTTCTTGGTTTAGGCCGGGGTCTTACAGATTGATCTCTCGAACTTAAAACACTCCCTTATTGCAGTGCATCTGTGTGAGGTTCAACATTTCGCTCGGTTCAAGGAGTCTCCACACGGTCGACTCTTCAATTCCGTAAAAACCAGCAAAACGTTTTTCCCCATTCACAACCACTATTTACACAACTCCACTTCTCCATTGCCTAATCACCTCCACTTCCTACGAGATCAGAGTGTGCTCGAACATGCCTTGTATAAATAGGATTTTCAACCTATTCAAACAGGAATATAGAAGTGTTATCAACACAAGTAGCCAGAAACCATTTTCTGATACAAGTCATAAAACAACCACACCTTCATAATTCAACATTCTGATCTCAAACACCTTCTTCACTTCCCTCCCTAAGATAAACCCTTCTCATTCACCTTGTGACCGAATTGAATCTGGAACGACCATTTCTTGGTTTAGGCCAGAGTCTTACAGATTGATCTCTCGAATCTAAAGTACTCCAGTGCAGTGCATTTGTTTAGGGTTTGTATTCTTTTCTCATCAACACAACCAAATTTACCAAAAACAGCAGAATCAGTTTTTACCCCAAAACAACTGACGACCACAGTGGGAGATTAATCTCTCGGTTGGAAGATCAATGTTCAAATTCATTTCAAATTTCTTGAATTCAAGAAGTTGGATTTTAGGTCTACAACACATTCGTTAACCCAATTTCACTTCAATCACCAATCTCTCTATAATGCATCCCCGCCAGCCAAACTCTCCGAAAGTCATGAATGATCGAAGTGCAATCACCATAGAAAACATGGCTAGGATGTTAGAAGATGTCCTCGCAAATCTGGTTGATATCGCCAAACGGCAAACCGAGACGCTTTGTCTTTTAAGAAGTGTGATAAACCGGTTATGGAAGGAGTCGGCAAGCATTCGCCCGGAGAATACCATCAACGATAAAGATGACATCGGATCTTTATCTGAAGTCCGTGCTTCCGCCGACAGTGATGCATATAGAATATGTAACCACATTGGACATGAGAAGAAAGGAAATGATCAACGAAGCCCAGCCGGCAGCAAAGAGCCAAAACAGTTTCACAGAGAAAGGGACTCGCCAGGAGAGTCACAATACCTGCGGAATAAGAGCAGGGAACCAGCTTATGAAACTCTATTGGAGAGTCTATATCTCAAGACCCTTGCAGAAGTTCATAAAGATGTTAAACAGTCCACATCCACGACCGCCCCGACTTTACAGAGCAGAGAAGCGCCTAAAGAAGGGGAAATTTTCCAAGACCTCCATGGAGACAAGAGATTCACTAATAAACCGTGCTCGGTTCAACCGTGTCGCAGCGATGAGGTCATCGATGCAGGGACCTCGAGAGAAGTTGCACTTTAGCAAAACCGCCAAGCTAAGCGACCTGCGTTTATGTCAACACATACTCACGTCTCAACTCCACTCTCGAAACGACCCTCGTATCAAAGCCCGTAGGATTTCTCACGACAACAGCTGCAATCACAAGAAAATCTAGACCCAGGGTACTCGCATTTCCCATTTCCCATGAGGAAGGTTCTGGAGCTGCTAGAAGTTTGGGTGAAAGACGGAGAAGTTCAACTACCTCTTGTATGGCGTCCACCAACTGACCAGGAGATGATTGATCCGAGATATTTCCATTACCACAGATTCATCCATCACCCTACCAGTGAATGCAACGGCTTGAAACACATTGTCTGGGAGAAAATTAATGCAGAGGAGTTACATCTATGAACTAAGAATCTTCCCTTTCTCCACAAGTCAACGTGTGTAGTTTCACAGGAGAGATCGAATCATCTGGGGACTTTTCATTAGCGGAGGCGTGTTGCAATAACTAGCAACTTGGATTTTTAGCAATTATGGAGAGCTCAATTTCGTTCACTGGAACCTCGTCTTCAAGTAAGTATAGTTAAACGATTATTTGTGCGAGAGATCTTTTGGAAATTTGCTGGGGACTCGACGCACACGTCTCATTTTGAGAATGGAGTTAATATCATTCTCAATATCTATGTTATATTTTCCTCTACATATTTCCCTTTTCGTGGTTTGCAATTTTCATGCAACATGCACAATTTCTCTAGGTTGCATTACTTGTATTCAAAAAATTAAAATTTCAGTCTGAACAGTCGACCCAAGCATAATTCCTTTCAGAAAAGTACTCATGAATTATCCCAACAACAAATTCAAATATCTTCATAAAAGCAATCACTTGCTAGTTCAAAACCAAAAAAAAATCAAACCATGAAAGGAATTCCTCACGTCACTCAAATACACCTAAAAATAAAGGAGAAAGCATAAATAATTCAAGGGAAATCGTCCAGCAATAACTCGTCCTTCTTGGCAAAGGCGTCTTTCATGTTTTGGAGAGCAGTCTGCTTCAGGTTCAACTCCTGGGACAATTTCTCGATTTCTGCCTCTTGCTGAGTGATAAAGTCCATGGAGGGAACATCATCCATTTCACCTTGCATCTCTTGGACTTTAGAAAATCCTTCACAGAACCAGGAGGCATTAAAATCAAACTTTACAAACACGTCTCGATGGAATTCCCAGCTTTGAACTACCTCCTCAGAAACGGTGCGTCCAGTCACGCTGCACATATCATGAATAGAAGATAGGGCCTCTTCAATGTGCTTGACCAATGAAAAGAGACTCTTAATCTTCTTGAAAGTAGCAATGTGGCCTTGTTTCTTCCATATTTTGGTGTACAACTCCGCATACTTAGCCGGCACGCTGAATCCTCCAACCAACACATGGTCTGTGTAAGGGGCGTCAAATGGGGGGTCAAAAATGGCTCCAACGACAGAATGTACAACTAATGCCGTATCATTTCCGAGAGTTTTTTTGGGGACGGACACATCTACAGCCATATACGCAATGTCTCCGTTCTCATCAGGAGGGGCAGAAGTGTTCTCTGCATCATCAGCCACCTCCACTTCAAGATTGTTCTCTATGGCGGTCTCCTCCTGCAATATCATTGGTTAATATTTGTTTTACGTCAATAAATAATCATCACCAGAGAATATGTAGAAGACGTACCATTTCAGGCTCGCTAGGAAAGTTAGATCCTCTACTACGCTTAGAAACGCTTCCTTCATCACCGTCAGAGCCCGAATCTTCTTCGTCCCCAGTTTCCTCTTCGAGAGACTCAGTATCACCAGATATCTCTTCTGTAGACACCATGTTGTATCTACGAGCGAGTCTAGCAAAAGCATTTACATTCCCAAAGCCCTGATTTTAAAGAAAGGATGTGTTCAGTAAGACTGCTTCAAAACAGAAAATTCAGACTATTTGGGAGAAGGCACGTACGCACCTGAATATTAGAAGAGTTGAAGATTACCGGAGCAGTCGGAGTCTTTCGAGCGCCACCTGCATGTCCCTTTGACCGCGCTTCTTTCTCCTGGAGACCACGCTCACCTTGTTTAGAACTATGGTTTCGTTTACCCGAGGGAAGCTGTTTCAACAACTTATGTTGTTTCAAGATCTTAGAAGAAGGCCTGTCACGCGGGACTGTCACAACATTTTCCGTAAATTTTTGAAAATCCAGGAACTCTTCTCTCCAGAAATCATTATACTTACTAGTCGCCACTGGTTTCCTTCCTGGGAGCAAGAATGGAAATCTCTTCTTTGCGGCGAAGAGGTTAGTGTCAAAAACCAGCAGAAAAAGCTCCGTTGGAGGCATGGGCGGACGAAAAAACGGAATACCCTGATCAAATCCCATGTGACGAGCGGCTCTATCAATATTATACGGAACTACAGTAAGGGATTCATTAAAGAAGGACGTAACATATCTTGGCATGCAGCTTCGCATAAATATGATCTCTCCAAGACTCATTTTCTCTCAAGTGTGCAACAACATATCTGGAACAACGACAAAGGTCTTTGGCTGGACCACAGAAGAATGAACCGGTGCCCAAGGGCGAAAATCTATGGCATGCACATTATCGAAAAAATCGATAAGCTTCAACCCAGGCTTTGGACGCCTATTCTGCCAACGAAGAATTCTGGAACCTCCATATAAACTGGAAAATAAAATCGAGGGACAAGAGAATAACCTTTAAAGTGCTCCCATAAGCATGCCTGGAGAAAAGTGATATGAATATGTGACTCCACCTTCATATATCCATTGGAAACGTACATGTCCGCTGCCAGGGAATCCAGATGAGAGTACAAAGACCTAAGGAACAAACTACCTAGGGGAAGCACTACGCCTTGCGCCAGCTTAATAGCAAACATGATTAGTTTCTCTCTTATGGTCTTCTTACCAGAGCCATCATCAAAAAAATCTCTAGACAACCACAGGGATAGAAACGCGACAACACTGAGTACATCATCCAACACCTGCCCGCTTTCGGACGCGTAGGAAACCATCCAGACACCCACCAAGTGTAAAAACATTTTTCATCACATTCCTTCTCGTTATATCCCCCCGCCTTCTTAACTAGAGCGGTGAACATCACCTTCTCTTCAGCAGACAACTCAAAGTGAAGATTTTCCGCAACTGGAAGACTCAACAAAGTGGCTACGCTTTCTAAATTAATAGTCATTTTCCCCCATCTACCATCGAGAGATGAAAGTGATCAAACCTGCAGCGTCTTTCCTGATGTGAAGTGTTGCAGACGCCATGATAGCCTCAACGATCTGCGCCTTAGCCAAATTGTTTTTGACACACTCATTTACCAGCATGTGCCTCATCCATCCTTCATAAGAGCGTAGCGGAGTATGACAAATCTTGAAATCAATAGGAGAAGCCGGAAACTCTTTCTTTTGAAGACAGAATCTCATCACACGCACCGGAGAAACTGACGGAGTATCCTCTTCATTCTCTGAACCTGTGAGGAGGATTATCTTACGACCAGGATGAATTCTAATGTTCGGATAAGGCATGATGAAGAGCTCATCATCTACATTTGGCATATCTTTGGCATTGCTAGCACATACTGGCTTGGCGGTAGAAGCATTTCCGGGTGACATCTTAACAAGAACTTCTCTGTTCACTTTCAAATAACTACAATGAAGCACAATGGAAAAGAGTCACCACTTCAGGCTAAAAGGGGAATCATGCACACAATCTTTTATCAAAATTCAACATGGTCGCTAATGGTCGAAAGCTCATGGAAGAAGAAGTGTGTGGATGAACAAGATAGCAAGAACGATTAAAAAAAAAGCCGCGGGATAAACGTCCACAGCGGGTCGAATAAGGCTGTCACATGCTCGATTATCCTCCTGGTCGTCACATGCTCGATCATCCTCTTGGCCGCGGAACGGTCGCACGCAGCCAGGGCCCAATAGAGTCTTCACCCACTCGGGCGGAAAGAACAAAAAAATTTGTCGCGGGCGTTGCACCCATGTTGTAACCTAAAGCCAGGTATCGCATGCGAAAAAAAAAGGAGCAAAGGAGCACATGGACGACATCTACCTAGGGTTCTTTGCTCGTTTTATCGGTAATTCTAGCAATATTAACCACCCTGCTATTGACTCTATTAGTAAAGTTCACTACAATGTTACCGACAAAGAGATATCATTCATAATGGGACGATTTTTTAAGATCAAGAGAGCAAGCATGCAGCGTCTACCTATGGTTCTTTGATCGTCTTGTTGGTGATCATAGTGATGTTATTATCGATATTATTGTTGAAGATCATTACAATATTACAAACGGAGAGATATTATTCGTATGGGGATGGGTTTCAAGTTCAAAGAAGCTACACCTAAAATTAGGGTTTACATCCACAAAAAAAAGAAACGAAGAAGAAGAGAAGGAAGCACGTACCTTGCTGGTCGCGGATGCTCCAACGACTGACGACGACGAAGAGAGCACAGCTGCCACAAAGGAAATTCGAACGAGCAAATTAAAAAAAAAAGAGGAGAAGGGGTCGACTCCCTTTTATATAAGTGTGTTTGCGGAATCCAGTTGGGAGAAGGACTCCTCCTTTGAGCCGAACGCAAGAAAGGGCAGTTGGGCCCACCAACACTCCATGGCCACGCCGGTATCGTGCACAGACTGGTTGGTGGCGGAAGATCGAGCTCCTCCGGGTGAAATTTCTTTATCTTGTCTTTTACATTATGTACGTCACCATCTAATGCTCACCCCGCAATGGCATTATCATTACGTGCTAAGCAGGGGAGTTAATGTGTGGTTTTTAGTTCAGGGTCAAAATTGTAAAACCCTATATCTTGCGCTGTCATCCTGCAAAGGAATAAAGGCCATTTAAAAGTAACGAGTGTTCAGACCTCTTTACTTACATATGCATTGAGAAATTCAACATGTTTATGAAATTTATCAGAACGGTGCATGAAGAAACAAACCCAGATATTTTGTAAACTTTAACCTCACATTATTTACTAATGCATGGCCTGCCTAGTATTTTCCCATGCTATGTTCCCCAGCTGAACTTTCAATGTTGGCATGACATGACGATTAATGTTCACTCGCAACAGAGTAGCACGAATCTCCCGAAGTGTCAGTATTGAAATTCGCATGAAAACACTCGTGTAGGCTGCACCACCCTCTGACAAAGACATTAGCATGTTTGCACGCCTTTTAATTGAAATTAAGCGCGATCGAATGTGTTTAAATTCCTTAAGGAAAATCTAGACTGTTCATGTCAGTCTCAAAAATGATCATGGCCACATGCTTTGGCCGCGCGATTTGGCAAGCATAGACTACTCCTGGCAGAACTAGGCAATCACCGTATTGACTACCGGCGGGCCCGCTAGTGCCCTAGTCAATCGAGTTCTATTTTTTTCATTCACAAGTGCTTCGAATGATTAGCCCAAACATGGGAGATTGTGATGTCGAAGAAGAGAGCTCAAACGAGCTAGACCGACTAAAACGGTCTCAGAAACGTCACAACCGTCCAACTTCGCTAGCCTAGCTGGACGGATTGGATTTTCCCACAAGCGATTAAGGAAGTGACGGCGTGTTCGTTGGCGGCACAACTTCCCCTTTAGTCGATCGACCTGCCCGTGACAAGCCTATAGTGCGTTAATCGTTTGCCCAAACTAGGACAAACACGCTATTTTAAAACCCTAATTTTGGGTTGCGGCAGTATATTATTGTCGCAAACCATCATATCCGTCCAACTTCGCCAGCCTAGTTGGACGACTTAGATCGCGTTCCAAACGATCAAGGAGGTGCCAATGCATTCACCACCGGCCCAATATTATCCCCGACCAATCGACATTCTCATGGGGAGTCAATGGCACACCAAATCGTTCGATTGAACTAGGGTGGACGCGACTGCTTTGAAACCCTAATTAGTGTTTGCGACAACGTCTTACTGTCGCAAATCAATCACGACCACCCATCTTCGCCAACCGATTTGGGTATCTTAGATCTAACTTTAGATGGCCCAGGAGATGTCAACATATTCACCAGAGGCTCTTCTTTGCACATGGCCAATCGGCCTGTTCGAATCTTCCAACGCTTTGCTTCGACTAGCCAAAACAGGGTTGGTCGCGCGGCCCCTAAACCCTAAAATTGTGTCAACGACAATATACAACTGCCGCAAATCATCTCGTCCATCCAACTTCGCCAGCCTAGTTGGATGGTGTAGACTTATTTTCAGAAAGCCAACAAAGTAGCATTGTGATCACCGGCCATCCCTCCTCCACATGGAGCAATCGACCAATGACATCTCGACCATAGGGTCCTCAAACGATTACCCAAAGATGGTTGGTCGTGCTACTTTTAAGACGCTCAATCCGTGACTGATTCGATCGATCTCAAAAACAGCGATGCTTCTAGCACATCGATTATTTTCAGTTGCTTATTCGAAAGCGATGCTTTACATACATCGATTATAAACAATGCTTTATAGGTTTCACAAATAATTTAACCAAAATGCACCGTGTGCTGCTTTCAGCAACGAGTCCCACGACTCGACCCACTTATTCGAGACATCAAACATGTCACAAACTGGGGGAAGCTCACAGGGGTGTTGGTCTGGCGGTTTGCATCGTGCGGCGTGCAACACGCCCATTACAAGAACGTGTCAGGGAAGAACGAACGGTTAACAACAATAAGATAGTGGGTGAAGGCGTAACCAGTTTTCCCTCATAGTGGAAACGTGGTGATCACGACTCTTTACACAACTCCACTTCTCCATTGCCTAATCACCTCCACTTCCTACGAGATCAGAGTGTGCTCGAACATGACTTGTATAAATAGGATTTTCAACCTATTCAAACAGGAAGACAGAAGTGTTATCAACACAAGTAGCCAGAAACCATTTTATGATACAAGTCATAAAACAACCACACCTTCATAACTCAACATTCTGATCTCAAACACCTTCTTCGCTTGCCTCCCTAAGATCAACCCTTTTCCTTCACCTTGTGACCGAATTGAATCTGGAACGACCATTTCTTGGTTTAGGCCAGAGTCTTACAGATTGATCTCTCGAATCTAAAGTACTCCCGTGCAGTGCATTTGTTTAGTGTTCGAATTCGTTTCTCATCAACACACCCAAATTTACCAAAAATAGCAGAATCAGGTTTTACCCCAAAACAAAACCCAAAAAGAATTTTAATTCACCAACATTGCTCATTTCAAACTCCGTACCAAGACAGACTTGAAAATCTTTTGCAAGTTTCTCCGATGTTGATCCATAGATGATATCATCTACATAAACTTGAGAAATTACAACATCTTTCCCACTAAATTTGGTAAACAATGTTTTATCGGCTCCACCTCTTGAAAAACCTTTCCTAAGAAGAGAAGTAGTTAGTTTTTCAAACTAGGCACGAGGTGCTTGTTTTAACCCGTACAATGCATTGTTGATTTTAAGAACATGATCGGGAAAATTAGGGTTTTCAAAACCCTTAGGTTGAGCGACATAGACTTCTTCCTTTAAGTTTCCATTTAGGAAGGCGGATTTAATATCCATCTGAAAAAGCTTAACCTTAAGAAAACAAGCATGATCTAATAATAATCTAATGGACTCAAGACGTGCCACAGGAGCAAAGGTTTCGTCAAAGTCAATCCCTTCAATCTGTGAATATCCTTGAGCGACAAATCTAGATTTGTTTCTGACAATGATGCAAAATTCATCAGACTTGTTCTTAAATATCCATTTGGTACCAATAATATTTATATTTGGGGGACAAGGTACGAGTTTCCATACATCTTTTCTTTGAAACTGATTTAACTCTTCATGCATTGCATTTACCCAAAAAGGATCACTAAGAACTTCATTAATATTCCTAGGCTCTACTTGCGATAGATAACAACCAAAATTGCAAATATTTTGAAGTTGACCTCTCATCTTAGCAGTAGAATCCCTACCTCCAATCATATTGTTGGTATTATGGTTCCTTTGAACCCAAAGGTTTCGTGTGGTGAAAGTTTCTTGTTAAAGAGGAACAACCTGACTAGGACTTTTCTCCTCATCACTAGAGACATCAGGATCAGCAACCGTTGGAACAACTTCTTCTGATTCTGAAGTTTCTTTGATTTTCTCAATTGTCTCGGTTGGAGGAAATTCAGCAGGAAAGTCATCATGATGAAAATTACTTAGATCATCTATGATAACATTAGTTGATTCCATCATGACTTGGGTTCTGAGATTAAAGACTCGGAAACCATGACTGTCAGATGCATAGCCGAGTGTTGATGGTGGTTTTTAGCTTAGGGTTAAAATCGTAAAACCGCACATCTAAGATGACGTCACTATGACCATTTAGCACATTTATTGAATCGATCAGCATGCCTACGTAAGAATTACTGGGGTACCTTTTTTTTTACATGAGTCATGTTCCACGACAGAACCCTTAACATTGACAGACATCATCTATGCCATACCCTAATTCTCATGCTACCGCGCCAAGGCATGCCAACCATGCCAGCCGCACCACTGTGCCAATGGCATGCCATGCCAGCCACGTCTTCGCGCCAAGGCATGCCAACCATGACAGCCGCACCACTGTGCCAATGGCATGCCATGCCATCCACGTCTCACGCCAAGGCATGCCAACCATGCCAGCCGCACCACTGTGCCAATGGCATTTCATGCCAGCCGCACCACTGTGCCAATGGCATGCCATGCCAGCCACGTCTTCACGCCAAGGCATGCAAACCATGCCAGCCGCACCACTGTGCCAATGACATGTCATGCCAGCCACGTCTCCGCGCCAAGGCATGCTAACCATGCCAGCCGCACTACTGTGCCAATGGCATGCCATGCCAGCCACGTCTTCGCGCCAAGGCATGCCAACCATGCCAGCCGCACCACTATGCCAATGGCATGCCATGCCAGCCACATCTTTGCTCCAAGGCATGCCGACCATTCCAGCCGCACCACCGTGCCAATGGAAAACCATGCCATCCACATCTCCGCACCAAGGCATGCTAAACATGCCAGCCGCACCACTGTGCCAATACCAAACCATGCCAGACACGTCTACCGTGCCAAGGCATGCCAACCATGCTAGACACACCATGCGCCAATGGCATGCCAAACCCTTGGCCCCACCTTGCCAAGCCAACCGCACCTTTCCTTGGACCCAACCATGCTAGCCGTACTATGCGCCAATGGCATGCCAAACCCTTGGCCCCACCATGCCAAGCCAACCGCACCTTGCCTTGGCCCCACCATGCCAAGCCAACCGCACCTTGCCTTGGCCCTATCATGCTAAGTCGTCCGTGCCAAACCCTTGTCCCCACTATGCCAAGCCGCCCGCGCCATTTTCCTTGGCCCCACCATGCCGGCTTTCCCTATGCGGCTACCAAAACGAAGGCGTGCGACGATCAACGACCACCCTTCAATCCTAGATGTGAATCCTAGCCGTCCAAGGTCACCGAACAACGCATGGCAACCTTTGGCCCAAAACCCTAGTTTTGGCCACGCAAAAGCACGCCAAGGCATGCCATGCCACATGTGCCAATGGCATGCCAATCACCTTGTCGCGTCATACCATGCCGGCCTTCCCTATGCGGCTACCAAAACGAAGGCATGCGACGATCAACGACCACCCTTCCATATTAGATGCAAATCTTAGTCGTCCAAGGTCGCCAACCAACGCATGGTAACCTTTGGCCCAACGCCAAAACCCTAGTTTTGGCCACGCCCAAACCGCGCCAAGGCATGTCGGCCATGCCACATGTGCCAATGGCATGACAACCACCTTCTCGCGCAGTACCATGCCGACCTTCCCTATGCGGCTACCAAAACGAAGGCGTGCGACGATAAACGACCACCATTCAATCCTAGATGCAAATCCTAGCCGTCCAAGGTCATCAAACAACGCATGGTAACCTTTGGCCCAAAACCCTAGTTTTGGCCACGCCAAACCGCGCCAAGGCATGCCATGCCACATGTGCCAATGGCATGCCAACCACCTTGCCACGCCATACCATTTTGGCCTTTCCTATGCGGCTACCAAAACGAATGCCTGCAACAATCAATGACTACTCTTTCATCTAAGGTGCAGATCTTAGCCGTCCAAGGTTACCAGTTAACGCATGGCAACCTTTGGCCCTAGTTTGGTCGCGCCTAAACAAAGCCAAAACCCTAAATTTTGGCCGCGCCTAAACTAGGCCATATTAAAGCCATACTGATCATGCTTTCATGTCACTGTCTACCAAACGAAGGGTTCCAATAATCAACGGCTACCTTTCCTCTTAAGATACAAAATCTCGACCGTCGAAGGTCACCATCGAGCCGGCAAGTCTCCCAAGCTCAACTTTCCAGAAAACAACAACGTGCTACATGTTTTCCATGAAAACACTCGAGACATCAACGCATGTCACAAACTGGGGGATGCTCATTGGGTATTGGTTTGGCGGTTTACAGCGTGCGGCGTACACTACGCCTGTTATAAGAAAGTGTCATAAGGATGAGGCGGTTAGTAAATACAAGGAGTAATGGTGAAACGCTTTCTTTTATGGAACATCAATTCCAGACGTTACCGGTTACCACCTACTCTCATTTACTCACCCGTTTTCCATTTCTTAATGAGACCAGAGTACGTTTCACTTCGACTTGTATAAATAGGCATTACCTATTTCCACCAAACAACAAGTTCAGGTCAGGAGCATACAACACTCAGAAAACATTTGCTAGCTTTCCATCTGTTAGCTTCCCACTTTCTGATACAAGTCGTGAAACAACTACTCTTCCAGAATCAACTATTCTGGTCTCAACACTCTCTTCGCTTCCCTCCCCAAAACCAACCCTTCTCCTTCACTTTGTGACCTAAGCAAGTCTAGAACGACCATTTCTTAGTTTAGGACGTATTTGTACAGATTGATCTCTCGAATCTAAAGTAATCCCTTGCAGTTCATTGTTTAGGGTTTAAACTCGGTTCTCACCCACATCCGAAATTACCAAAATCACCAGAAACCGTTTTCACCCTCAAACAATTGGAGACCACTGTGGGAGATTGATCTTTCGGCTACAATGTCAATTTTCAATCATCGATCTCATACTTCGATCCAGACGTCAGGACGGTAGCGGCAAACGATCCGCTCAGGGATCGACGACTCAGCTACCAGACGTCCCGATACGATCCGCTCAGGGATCACAACTCAGTTACCAGACGACCCGATTACCAGTCATGACACCGCAAGGGGCGACTGTGGACTTCCCAGAGGTTAAAAGCAAACGATCTTCCCAGGGATCGACGACTCGATTAACAAGTGACTCAGAAATGACTGGGGACTTTCCACAATCGCGGTGCTTCCCAAAAAACTCGTACTTGCACCTGACTCATTTTTCGTTAGCAGATCCAAAAAACCGAGTATGTCTTGCCTAGACAAAATACATGGTTTACTATTTAAAGTTTTCACGGGAATGATAAAACCGATAGCCATGTTATGCTTCATCCCATGTCATCTACCGACACGCAACGTTCACGGTTCCATATCTTCCCTGGGATGTTTGTGTCAGTTACAATCATAACCAAAAACGGCATCATCCTAAATCAGTTCATCCCGAATAATAATCCAAAACCCTCATAGGTAACACTTGTCTACCAATCCAAAAACCAGAAAAAGCAGAACCATAAACTAGGAGTTTCTTTGCCTTTCAAAAAAAATATGGAAATGAGGTTCAGAAAAAATAAAACGCTAAGGAAAATCACTCAACAACAGCCTGCTCTTCTTGGAGAAAGCATCCTTCGTACTTTCGAGAGCCGCCCGTTTCAGCTTCAGCTCCCTGGACAACCTCTTGATCTCCGCCTCATGTTGTGCGACCTCATCCACTGAAGGACCTTCAACCACCGTAGCCTAAAACTTTTCGATATCAGAGAAACCTTCAACAAACCAGGGAACGTTGAACACATGGTCTACGCACACATCACGATGGAACTTCCAGCTTGCGACCACGTCCTCAATAACGGTATGGCCAGTCACCTTTCACATGTCGTCGATCGAAGATAAAGCTTCCTCTACACGCTTGACTAGCGCAAACCGACTAGTGACTCTTTTGGTTGTGGCGATGTATCTATACCTTTCCCATATCTTGTTATATAACATCTCGTGTTTGGATGGAACGTTGAAGCCACCGACCAGCACATGATCTGGATAAGGAACCAGGAATAGAGGAGCAAAGGTAGCACCCGATACTGAATCAGAAACCATCAAGGGATTCCTAATTACAATTGTGCCAGCGTACACTAGAGTACTCTCCATTTTCTGAGTCGCGACAACACTTTCATGTCGATCAACCTATGTTTCAAGGTCATCAGGTGCAGCTGCCATGACTTAAGACAAAGCCGTATCTCCGCAAGTCGTTGTCTCGGGACCATCTTCAGAAACGGCTTACCCCTATGATATCACAGATTAGATATTTTTCAAAAAGAAGAGAGAGAGGGAAGAAGGAAAAACGTGTAGGAAACTCACTGATTCGCTTTCAGACCGACAAAAATAAGATTCAACAATGTTGTCGGAAGAACTATTCTCGTCGCCACTGGACTCCGAACTTTCTTCCTTATCGGATTCCCCTTCACCATGGATAGGTTCAGCATCACCGCCCTTTGTCTCGAGAAACGTTGTTTTCTGACTACTTGCAAGTTTGGCGAAGGCGTTCACACTGCTGAGACCCTGAACAAAGCGCCAAGACGGATGTTCAGGAATGAAATAAAGATTTACACAATTCAGTTAAGCCAGCAAGAAGGTGATGCCTACCCGGATGTTGGGATAATTGAAAGTCACGAGGGCCGTCGGATCTGCCGAAAGCCACCTGCACGATTCTTTGATCGCCGCTCCCTCGCTTGAGGGTTGTCCGTACTTGGACTGGGAGACTTGCGTTTAGTTAAAAAAGGATCCCTCAGCAACGGATGCTTCTCCAAAATCGCAGGAGTAGGCTTACCACGAGTATTCTCGACTGCAGCTTTCACAAAATTCTGGATGACAAGGAACTCACTCTGCCAGAATGCGTTATACTTGGAGGTAGTCAAAGGATTTCTTTCCGAAAACAGTAAGGGGAGAATTTTACCCGGCATGAGAACACTAGCATCAAGAACGGCTGGTAACGAGTCCTATGGAGCTACCGGCTGACGAAAAAGAGGGACCCCTTGGTCGAAACCCATATGCCGAGCTGCTCGATCAATATTGTAAGAGAATGCCTGACACGATCCTCGAAAGAAAGACGGTACATAACCAGACGTACAACTTCGCATGAATATAACCTCTCCAGCACTCATATTCTTTTCGTCATATAGCAAAGACATGTTCGGAGCAGGAGCAAAAGTGTTAACCTGAACTATGGAGTCATGCACCGGAGCCCACAGACGAAAGTTGACCGCGTACGAATTGTCGAGGAAACCAACCAGGTTTGAACCGGCTTTTGGGCGCCTATTCGACCAGCGAAGTATCCTCGAACCACCACAAGACTCGGGAAGTGAGGCCAACGGTTTAGGAGCGTATCTCTCGAAATGCTCCCATAACCATGCCTGGAGGAAAGCGGCATGGACATACGAGTCCACTTTCATGTAACCATTTGAAGCGCGCATGTTCGCAACCAGGTGATCCAAGTGTGTGTACGGAGAACCGAGAAACAAGCCGTCAATAGGGAAAACGACGCCTTTCGCTAATTTTATGGCAAATTTGATAAGTTCTGGCCTTATCTCCTTCATACCAGGGCCATCATCGAAAATATCTCTGGATAACCAAAGAGCCAAGAATGCAGCGACGTGAAGCATACTATTCTTTTGATCCGGTTACAACTCATCTGGAAACCATTGAGATACCCACCAGCTGTAGAAACACCTTGTCTCGTTTTATTTCCGAACGAACCCTTTCGACTTTGCAACCAGAGCGGCACGCGATTCTTCTTCATCTTTTGACAACTTGATATTGAAGTTTCCTGTTATGGGAAGATTCAGCAGAACGGCCGCACTTTATAAGGAGATAGTCATTTCACCCCACCTGCATATGGCCGTATGGGTATCTGGACACCATATGGAGATGAAAGCAACCAAAACCGGGATATATTTCCTAATTTGGAGTGTTGCAGAAGCCGCGACAGCATCAATGATTTGTGCCTTGGTCAAGCTAGCTCTTACGCAGTCTTGTCTTATCATGAATTGCATCCACTTGTCAAAGGAACGCAATGAACTCACGGGGGTTTTAAAGTCAACGGGAGAAGCGGAATACTCTTTCCTCTGAAGGAAAAACCGTATTACGTCCCCTGGCGGAACCGACCGATCCCCTCCTTCACTCTCTAGACCGGTCAGAAGAATCGGCACATGCTTGGGATGATTTCTCCTGGCAGAAAATATCGTGAAGAATTCATCATCCACGTTTGGCTTGGAGTTTCCAACGTCCTTTGGTATGGTAGGGCTTTCCTCAGGTGACATCCTAATAAAATTTCCTACGCTGCTTTCGCTATCGAAGTGACTACACTGAAAAACAAAACGAAGAAAAGTTACTACAAAGGGCACGAAAGTTATTTTGTCGGCAATGAAGAATCCATTTCAGGCGCGAGCGAACTTTGTTTTTAAATCGCAAGTCATAACATGCCCTACCGAAGAAATGGAGGCCAGCAAACCCTACATCGCCACAAAAAACTCGCCTCTTACCAAAGCCGTACCTTGTAGCAGAAAGTACGCACCCGACTAAGAAGGCGCACCCCCACCGTGGAGACAATGCACACAACCACACCTAGGAAAAGGAGGAAACCCTAAAAACTAGGTTTTCGCTGGACAGGAATTGGTGTCAGTCACCTGCCCGTGCATACCTACTTGGCATAATAATTGAGGTGGTTAACATTATTGCGGTGTTCACTCTAAGATATTTCTACAAATTTATGGAAGGTACGCCTACGGCTAGGGTTTACACCAACATAGAAGAACAATATTTCTACAAGTTCATGAAAGGTACACCTATGGATAGGGTTTGCCACGATACAAAACAAAAGAGAGAAGAGATCGAAAGAGAAGCGTTGTAGTACGTAGCTGGAATATGCTTGCCCGCTTTACCGCTCTGCTGCTATCCCAAGGACGTGAGAACAAAGATACAAAATAAAAAAGGAGAGCAAACCCTTTCATAGGTGTGACACTTTTGGAATTTGATTAAGGAAGGGATTTCCCGTTTTATCCACGAACGAACAGAGGCAACCGGGCCCGCAATGGCAAACCACATGATGCCAACGGACACGCCACACCAAGCCAACGCCCGCGCCAAGTCTATGCCTGCGGCTCCATTCCTAGCCAGTAAAACGCATGCAACTCCATTCCAAGCCAATCCAACACTAACGGCTTCATTCCAAGCCGATCTGGTGCCCAACACTACGTCATGCCTTGCCTCACGGTGCCCTAACAGTCCGTGCCATACCATGCCATGCCGAGTTAGCACCGTGCCAAGAGTACGCACCATGCCAGCACTGAGCCAACGTCCACGCCGAGCCAACGTGCACGCCCAGCCAACGTCCATGCACAGCCATCGACCAAGCCCATTCCCACACTCGCGTCGTACCAAGTCCAAGCCAACGCAATGCCTGCGGCTCCTCTTCTAAGATGCACCAACACCGAGAACTCTCCAATCCAGCATCTCAGTATTCCCTAACTCAGCCGAGATGAGGCACAGCCAGACTAAGCCGACGATTTTCATCTCACCACCTCACGGTCCACACCGCAAATAGGATATATGCAAGGCCGCCAAACACGAGGACCATGAACTCTCCCTACCTCTCGAAAAAGGTTAGTCGGACCTTCTTGACCGTCTTTCCACGCCTTATCATTTCGATTTTGTCCTTGCCCGTCACCATCTTATGCTTACCTCGCAACAAAGCTCTTGTTCCGAGCTAAGCAGGGGACTTAATGTTGATGGTGGTTTTTAGCTTAGGGTTAAAATCATAAAACCGCACATCTAACATGACGTCACTATGACCATTAACACATTTATTGAATCGATCAGCATGCCTACGTAAGAATTACTGGGGTACATTTTTTTTACATGGGTCATGTTCCACGGAAGAACCTTAACATTGATTGACATCATCTATGCCAAACCCTAATTCTCATGATACCGCACCAAGGCATGCTAACCATGCCAGCCGCACCACTATGCCAATGGCATGCCATGCCATCCACGTCTTCGCGCCAAGGCATGCTAACCATGCCATCCGCACCACTGTGCCAATGGCATGCCATGCCAGCCACGTCTTCGCACCAAGGCATGCCATGCCAGCCACGTCTCCGCGCCAAGGCATGCTAACCATGCCAACCGTAGCACTGTGTCAATGGAATTCCATGCCAGCCACGTCTCTGCGCCAAGGCATGCGAACCATGCCAGCCGCACCACTGTGCCAATGACATGCCATGCCAGCCACATCTTCGCGCCAAGGCATGCCGACCATGCCAGCCGCACCACCGTGCCAATGGAAAACCATGCCAGCAACATCTCTGCGCCAAGGCATGTCAAACATGCCATCCGCACCACTGTGCCAATAGAAAACCATGCCATCCACGTCTACCGCGCCAAGGCATGCCAACCATGCTAGCCGCACCATACGCCAATGACATGACAAACCCTTGGCCCCACCATGCCAAGCCAACCGCACCTTGCCTTGGCCCCAACCATGCTAGCCGCACCATGAGCCAATGGCATGCCAAACCCTTGGCCCCACCATGCCAAGCCAACCGCACCTTTCCTTGGCCCCACCATGCCAAGCCGTCTGTGCCAAACCCTTGTCCCCTTTATGCCAAGCCGTCCGCGCCATTTGCCTTGGCCTCACCATGCCGGCCTTCCCTATGCGGCTACCAAAACGAAGGTGTGTGACGATCAACGGCCACCCTTCAATCCTAGATGCGAATCCTAACCGTCCAAGGTCTCCAAACAACGCATGGTAACCTTTGGACCCAAACCCTAGTTTTGGCCACGCCAAGGCATGCCATGCCACATGTGCCAATGGCATGCCAACCACCTTGTCGCACCATGCCATGCCGGCCTTCCCTATACGGCTACCAAAACGAAGGCGTGCGATGATCAACGGCCACCCTTCCATCTTGGATGCAAATCTTAGCCGTCCAAGGTCGCCAACCAACGCATGGTAACCTTTGGCCCAACGCCAAAACCCTAGTTTTGGCCACGCCCAAACCGCGCCAAGGCATGCCGGCCATTCCACATGTGCCAATGGCATGCCAACCACCTTGTCATGCCATACCATGCCGGCCTTCCCTATGAGGCTACCAAAACGAAGGCGTGCGATGATCAACGACCACCCTTCAATCCTAGATGCAAATCCTAGCCGTACAAGGTCGCCAAACAACGCATGGTAACCTTTGGCCCAAAACCCTATTTTTGGCCACGCCAAACCGCGCCAAGGCATGCCATGCCACATGTGCCAATGACATGCCAACCACCTTGTCGCGCCATACCATTCCGTCCTTCCCTATGCGGCTACCAGAACGAAGGCCTGCAACAATCAACGACCACTCTTTCATCTAAGGTGCAGATCTTAGCCGTCCAAGGTTACCAGCTAACGCATGGAAACCTTTGGCCTTAGTTTGGTCGCGCCTAAACAAAGCCAAAACCCTAACTTTTGTCTGCGCCTAAACTAGGCCATATTAAAGCCATACTGATCATGCTTTCATGTCACTGGATACCAAACGAAGGGTTGCAACAATCAACGGCTACCTTTCCTCTCGACCGTCGAAGGTCACCACCGAGTCGGCGAGTCTCCCAAGCTCAACTTTCCAGAAAACAACAACGTGCTACATGTTTTCCATGAAAACACTCGAGACATCAACGCATGTCACAAATTGGGGGATGCTCATTGGGTATTGGTTTGGCGGTTTACAGCGTGCAGCGTACACCACGCCCGTTATAAGAAAGTGTCATAAGGATGAGGCAGTTAGTAAATACAAGCAGTAATGGTGAAACGCTTTCTTTTATGGAACATCAATTCCAGGCGTTACCGGTTACCACCTCCTCCCATTTACTCACCCATTTTCCATTTCTTAATGAGACCAGAGTATGTTTCACTTCGACTTGTATAAATAGGCATTACCTATTTCCACCGAACAACAAGTTCAGGTCAGGAGCATACAACACTCAGAAAATATTTGCTAGCTTTCCGTATGTTAGCTTCCCACTTTCTGATACAAGTCGTGAAACAACTATTCTGGTCTCAACACTCTCTTTGATTACCTCCCCAAAACCAACCCTTCTCCTTCACTTTGTGACCTAAGCAAGTCTGGAACGGCCATTTCTTGGTTTAGGCCGGATTTGTACAGATTGATCTCTCGAATCTAAAGTACCCCCTTACAGTACATTGTTTAGGGTTTAAATTCGTTTCTCACCCACACACCCGAAATTACCAAAATCAACAGAAATCGTTTTCACCCTCAAACACCGAGAAAAATACCCTCATCGCTTTTTGAATCAAACTTCTCTTTTTGTTCTCGATCCTTTAAAATGTAGCACTTACTGCCGAACACTCTGATATAGTGTAAGTTGGGTTTCTTACCGTACCACAACTCATAGGGAGTGTTTAAGGTCTTTGACGGTAAGTAAACACGATTGATCAAATAGAAAGCCGTAAAAACATCCTCACCTCAAAACCTTAACGGTAAGTTTTTGTTATGGAGCATTACCCTATCCATTTCCTGAATATTTATATTCTTCCTTTCTGCAACTCCATTTGCTTGTGGAGTGATAGGTGGTGAGTATTGTTGAATAATTCCCAGAGAGTCACAGTATTCAAATACCTTGGTGTCATTGAATTCTGTTCCACGATAGCTTCTAATTTTCTTTAGTTTGCGACCTTGTTCATTCTGGATTCTACTAACAATAATCTTGAACTCACTGAGAGTTTCATTCTTGTGAGACAAAAATGCCACCCAGGTGAATCTAGTGTAATCATCTACCATAACCAAAACATACTTCTTCCAATCCACTGTAGATTGTTGAATTGGGCCGAAAAGATCCATATGAATTAAATCAAGTGGAGCTTTGGTGAGAATATTTCGGGATGATTTGTGTGGAAATTTTGTTTGTCTACTCTTTTGACAGGCACCACATACACCTTCAACCTTAGCATTAATTTTGGGAACGCCTCTAACAAGTTCTTTGTTAATGATCTTAGTTAGAAGACGATAATTGATGTGACCAAAACGCCCATGCCAAAGGTGTGTAGATTCAACCTTGGTCAAATTGCAACAATTGCTGAACTGAGTATCTAGAAGATAACAGTTATTTTTTCCACGTGATCCTTGAAAAATCACTTTTCCATACTTGTCGACAATGTCACATCCTTTATCATTGAAGACAACCTTATGGCCCTTGTCAAAGATTTGACTAATAGAAAGAAGATTAGCAGTCATACCTTTAACGTATACAACATCATGAATTTCAGGAACGCCAGGAAATTTGATCGTCCCTTTCTTGTTTATGTAACAACAGCTTCCATCTCCAAAAGTTACAGGTCCACCATCAAAATCGCTTGAGATGATAGACCATGAGAGATCTCCAGTCATGTGCCTGCTACACCCACTATCAAGGAACCATTGAAAGGGTGATGTTAACTTCAGAGCAAATTCTCCCATACTAGCACTACTAACCACTTTAGGCTTTCTTGTTAGTATTGAATGTCTTTTAAGAGATAACAAAAGATGAATAGCTTTCTTATGAAAATAACTAGCGACCTTTAGTCTTCTCTTGAAGGACAAACACACATGTTGAAAGTGATTGTGGGAACCACAAAACAAACATGTACCAACATCATAAACCTTGTTCGAAGAGTTCTGAGCACTGTCAGGTTTCACAAAGTCTAGACCTTGTTTATCACCTATCGTACGACAATTCTTCAAAGAAGAATTAGAATTGTCATTTAAAATCTTTGAAAAAGAGTTTACAGACTTCAAATCCTTAAACTTTGGAATTTCTGTAGCAAGATCAGAATTGATCTGGATTTGTTTCTCTAACTTTTCTGAAGATCAACAACTTCATCAGAGCAATCTCGAGGTTTAGTTTTTTTGATATAACCTTCGCAATGAGATTCATCAATTTCCCTTATCCATCGGAATTTTTCGAGACACAAGAACTTGATGAGTTTTATTACATCAGGATTCTCAACCTTTTCGATGGTTCCTAGAACACGCTCGATGTTGAGTTTATCCTTTTCTGGTGAAGCGTTTTCAGAGACAATATTGTCCATCATCAGATCGCTACAAACACAGACTTGTAAGGTCTTTTAATGTGTTTTCCTTCTCTGATACCAATTGAAAATGCGGGAGTCTAACAACCACACCCAACAATTCGTTTGGAAATCTGAGAGGACTTACTCCAATACACTTTCTAGAGAAGCAACTAGACAGTCAGACTCAAATAGAACAAAGTATATCAAAGAGTTTAATATCTCTAACTCTTATCAATCCGCAATCAACAAATAGAAATCTGCGAGCCCGATTGAATATAAGAGGACGTACTTGAACGTTACCAAAGACCAATGTTCAAGTGTCAATCAATGTAAATCAACAACCCAAGGTTGGATATTCTAATTGATTGATCTTAACGCACAACCTGTGATATTTCAATTATATAACAAAACATAACGCGAAAAAGAAATAACACAGACACAAGAATTTTGTTAACGAGGAAACCGCAAATGCAGAAAAACCCCGGGACCTAGTCCAGATTGAACACCACACTGTATTAAGCCGCTACAGACACCAACCTACTACCAATTAACTTCAGACTGGACTGTATTTGAACCCTAATCAATCTCACACTGATTCAAGTTACAGTTGCGCTCCTTACGTCTCTGATCCCAGTAGGATACTACGCACTTGATTCCCTTAGCTGATCTCACCCACAACTAAGAGTTGCTACGACCCAAAGTCGAAGAATTGATAAACAAATATGTCTCACACAGAAAAGTCTATAGGATTGAATAAATCTTTCTCCCACAGAAATACCCAAGAGTTTTTATTCCGTATTTTGATAAATCAAGGTGAACAGGAACCAATTGATAAACCAGACTTATATTCCCAAAGAACAACCTAGTATTATCAATCACCTCACAATAAACTTAATCGACTAGCGAAACAAGTTATTGTGGAATCATAAATGATGAGACCAAGGTGTTTGTGGTTACTTTTCTATCTTGCCTATCGGAGATATAAATCTCAAGCCAATTTTACAATTGCACTCAATCACGATAGAAACGGCAAGATCAGATCACGCAACTACAAAGAGAATAGTTGGGTTGGGCTTCACAATCCCAATGAAGTTTCCAAGTCATTAACCTACAGGGTCTCGAGAATAAACCTACGTTTAAAGGAGAATCGAACTTAGTTATGCAACTAGTAGCACACAGGACGTATGGGGATTAGGTTTCCCAGTTGCTAGAGTTATCCTTTATATAGTTTTCAAATCAGGGTTTGCAATCCAAGTTACCTTAACAAATCATTCCATAATCACCGTTAGATGAAAAATCTGATTCAACCAAGCTAATATCTTTCAACCGTTAGATCGAACTTAGCTTCTTACACACAAATGAAATGTACCCTCATTTAGGTTTATGTAACCGTACCTAAACGTGTACACCATGTTGGTTTACAAATAATTAAACGAGGTTAGCCATATGATTACTCTCATATCAACCTTATTCATCTTAACCATAACTAGTTCAAATGAAACTAGTTAAAGAGTTGTTCAATTGCTATATTCTCATGGATTTATACAAGAACACAATTGAAGCAAAATCGGTTTGATTCACTCGAATCAATCATGAACATTATAGCCACGGTTTGCAAAGATTGCATTCCTTATGATTTAAATGTTTAAGTTCATGAACTAACCGATTTGATAAAATAACCAGCTTAAGTATGCGTACGGGTATGCGTACTTAAGCAACTGGATTTGAGTTTGTTAAGTTTCCAAACTCAGCAGAAATTTTCGGTTCGAAAACTTCCGCCAGTATGCGTACGGGTACGCATACTTAAGGTGAGTATTTTAGGAGTTTGTATTTCCCAAACTCAGCAGATATTTTCGGTTCGAAAACTTCTACCAGTATGTGTACGGGTACGCATACTTATCTTGTCTCCTTCACCAATTTGGTATACGCACATATGCATACACTTGGTTCCTGGTTTGTGGATTTATACACTAATGTGCGAACACACTATATATGCTTATATCCAAAGATGGTTACATTATCAACTCTTTGTTTCAATCATTGAAACATTCTTCTATAATGACAATAGCCATTTTCACACACTATTAGCATCAAAGCAATTTCCAAGATATTGAAATAATCATTATCGAAACATTCCAAGTCTTACACAAACCATGTAAGATGTTACTCAGCGATTTTCTCATGATATAATATGAACGTGGTCGAAGCGAAAGCTTACCAACACATATTTCGAGAAATATGTAAGCGAGATATACTCAGCTCGAAATCTCAAATGTGTATAGACAAAACTATATCGTAACATGACTTATGTCTCAATATAGGAGATAGAGTAGAAATAGACTTTCCAAGTGATAGATGAGTTTAAGTCTCCGCATACCTTTTGTCGATGAAGTTCCAAAAGCTCTCCTTAGTAGTTCTTCGTCTTCAAGTGATAAGCGTCGTGAAGTCTAAGCTCAACTACACAAACTAAGTCCTAGTCCGAGACATCTATGAATAGGCTAGAAATCAAGACTTATAGTTTTGATCACTAACATTGACAAACATGCTTGATATAGCAATGCATGCGAGTTCGACCGAGCATTGCTCTAACAAACCCACTCAAGTATGCATACAGGTACGCATACTTAAGTACCCAGATTGAGTTTGTTTTCAGTTCACAAACTCCAGCAGAAATTCACGGGATGTGAACTTCCGGCAGTACGCGTACGGGTACGCAGATTTAACTTCCGGACATCCTGAACCAGTAAAGTACGCATACTTTAGTTCAAGGATTTTGGACTTACACAAGTACGAGTTCACATACAATGTTTATATCCATTCAAGGTTATATATATATTCTAAACTCTAATTTCAATCATTGAAACATACTTAGAGGATGTTAAATAGAGGTTATTCACACACTATTTTTCATCAGAGTGATTTTCAAGATATTGAAATAGTCAACATGGCTTTCGTCACTTGTAAAGATGAACTTGGCCAAAGCGAAAGCTTACCAACACATATTTCGAGAAATAGATAAGTGAAATAAACTCGGCTCGAAATAGCAAATGTGTATAATCGAATTCTATATAGAAATACGACTTTTGTCGGCAAGATAGGATATAAAGTAGATAGACTTTTGAGTGATAGATAAGGTCAAGTCTCCACATACCTTTTAGTCGATGAAGATCCACCAGTTCCTTGAGTAGTTCTTCGTCTTTGCATGATGAACGTCGTGGAATCTAGAGCTCAACTACACTTTCTATCCTAATCCGAGACTTATCTATAAGTAGACTAGAAATCAAGACTTATAGTTTTGGGAACTAAACTTGAAAAACAAGCTTGAGATAGCAACGCTTGCGAGTTCGACCGAGCAGTGCTCTAACAAACAGGAATGAAATTGTTCAAGTCAATATTACTAACCTCAAGTGGAAGGATGATGTCGTCGTTGTAGTTCGTTACTTCTTCATATTATTCAGGTCTTCCGAGTAATACTTGTATGTCTCAATATTCCTAGACTTTCTAGTCTAACCTAAACGAAGTTGACTCTAGTATTAAATCAAGCGACTCTTGATGAGTTTTGATACTAAAATATGACAACCAAACTTGACATACCAACGCTTGGTGAGTTCAACCGAGCATGCTCTAACAATCTCCCCCTTTGTCGATTTTTGTGACAAAATTCTTATTACATATGGAGCTAAACGAATTACAAAATAACTCATTCTTCATATGCTTGATTCCAAGTTTCAACAACACAATAACCTGCATATATTCAATCAATAAATGTCGTTGTTGACATTTGAATAAAAAAATATTTTACTCCCACTAAAGGTAAGCTAGGTAAATATTCAATTCGAACATCTTTGTTATTCCTCTCTTTTAGTAAGAATTACCACACAACAATATGATATGTTTCTCCCCCTTAGTCGATGCTTTACTCTTTCGTTAGAGATAACGTTTAAGCACAATTGTCCTTTCCTAGTGATTAAAAATCACTTGTTTACACCATATATTTCTCCCTCTTTTTGTCACAAAATGATAAAGGTTCGAGCAAATAAAGGACAAACCGAAGAGATCTTATAAATCTAAAAGACTTGTATACAACATACAAGAGTTAAGAATGAAGGTTTCACATACCATTTTAGATAACCAATATTAAAATGAAACTAAAAAAGTAATTTATTTTCAATATGATATCAAGGAAACAATTTCCCGAAGCAGTTTTCCCTAATAGTTCAACAATTCGACTAAGATACTTAATTCCCTTGTTGAACTGATTGTGTATGCACAATCGCTTGTTTCGATAAAACCAAAATAAAGATCAGAATTAACTTTATTTTTCTCATCAGGCTCTAATTATTCAGACAATAACTTAGAACTTTCCCTTTAGACAAGACAAACACTAGGTTAGTTAACTATTTTTTCTTGTCAAGGCATTCGATTAGACTTGAATAACCGAATCCTTCAATTGATAAGTCTAACTAAAACCAGAATTAACTTAGTTTCTCTTATCCTAAATCAATTGGACTAAACAAATGATCCCGTATTTTGTTAAGCCTCAAACAATAGATACAAACCAAAATAAATTAACTTGCACAATTATTTTCTTAACCGGAAGCAATTGAACAAATATATACATTACAGCACCGCAATTGCACTGAATTTCGTTAAGAAAAAAACACTTGATACCCAACAATAAAGAAGATGTATACCTGTTTGAGGGTCAAAACTGATTCTGTTGTTTTTGGTAAATTTAGGTGTGTTGATGAGAAACGAATTCAAACCCTAAAAAATGCACCGCACGGGAGTACTTTTAGATTCGAGAGATCAATCGGTAAGACTCTGGCCTAAACCAAGAAATGGTCGTTCCAGATTCAATTCGGTCACAAAGTGAAGGAGAAGGGGTTGATCTTAGGTAGGGAAGCGAAGAAGGTGTTTGAGATCAGAATGTTGAATTATGAAGGTGTGGTTGTTTATGACTTGTATCAGAATGTGGAACTGGCTTGCAGTATGTAAGCTATCAGTTCTTGGTGTTTTCTGGATACTGTGTTGATAACACTTGTGTTGTTCGTGTCCTTTGTTGAAATAGGTTGAAAGCCTATTTATAAAAGTCATTGAGCGCAAACCTATGATCTCGTAGGAAGTGGAGGAGATTGAGTAATGGAGTAGTGGGGTTGTGTAGGTGGTGGTGATCGTCACGTTTCCACTATGAGGGAAAATCGGTCACTCTTTCACCCACTACTCTCATTACTGCTGACCGTCCATACACTTTCTCGTAATTGGCGCGTTGCATGCCGCACGCTGTAAACCGCAAGACCAACACCCCAGTGAGCATCCCCCAGTTTGTGACACGTTTGATGTCTCGAGTAAGTGGGTCAAGTCGTGGGACTTGTCGCAAAGAATAGCACGTGACGCTATTAGGTTAAATAACTAAGTTTTTTGTGAAGCCAATATAAGATATCGTATTTACTCGATGCACGTAAAGCATCGCTTTTAAGCAGATCCAAATAGTCGATGAAGCATCGTTGTTTTAAATCTCGTCTAAGTTAGTCGCGAGTCGATCATCTTAAAAGAAGCGCGTGACCGGACACGTTTGGGCGATCGTTTGGTAGCTCCATGGATGAGCTATTGCTTAGTCGATTGCTTCATGTAGGAGAGTGGCAGATGGTAGCCATTCTAAAATCCTACCGGTCGATCTAAATAAGATCTGGATTGCTCAAATCGGCCGACCAAGTTGAGTGGTCGAGACGATTTGCGGCAGTTAATGGCTGCTGTTAAAGCAGCGCGAGGGGCCGTTTTTGAGCGATCGTCCGAAGCCACACGGGCAAGGCATAGCTTGGTCGATTATTCCTTGCTGAAGGGGGTGGCCGGTGATCATTGCCATACCCCATAGATCGCTTAATACTCAATCTAAGCCGTCCGGCCAAGTCGGCGAAGACGGATGGACGAGATGTCTTTAAGATAGCTATGAGCTATCACTGATTTAGGGTTTGGTGGCCGCGCAGCCACCCTGTTTTAACTGATCGAACCCAAGCGTCGTGTGCTGATTCAAGTAGGCCGATTGGCCATATGTGAAGATGAGCTTTAAATGAGCGTGTTAACATCTCCTGGGTCATCTAAAATCATATTTAAGCCACTCGATTTGGCTGGAGAAAACGAGTGGTCACGATCGATTGACGACAATAGCATACTGTCGCGAATAAGAATTAGGGTTTCAGGAAAGCCGCGTCCACCCTAGTTCGATCAGACGATTTGCTTCCTCATTGACTTCCCACAGGTAAGTCGATCGAACGGGGACAATGTTGGGCCGACGGTGATCTTATGTTCACCTCCTTGATCGTTCGAAATGCGATCTAAGCCGTCCGATTAGGCTGGCCAAGTTGGACGGACACCATCGATTTGCGACAGTTTCTTACCGCCGCACCCTAATTAGGGTTTTGGAAACAACCGCGTTTGCCTTAATTTGGGCAAACGATTTGCTGCTCTATGAACTTGTCGTGGGATGGTTGATTGAGCAGGGGGAAATTCGGGCTGCCAATGTGCATGTAGGCGCCTCTTTGATCATTCCAGGGGAGATCTTAGCCGTCCAACTAGGATGGCTAAGTTGGACGGTCATGATGCATTGAAGACTTTTTTTAACGGTCTTAGCTCGTTTGAGCTAGTTTCTTAACAACACGAATACCCATAAGGGTTGACGTTCGTAGTGCTTAGGAATTCACCTAGTGGGACTCGATCGACTAGGGTACTAGTGGGCCCGTTGTTGGTCACCACAGTGATTTTCTAACTCTGTTAGGAGTAGGCTACACTTGTTGGATCATGCGGCGAAATTGTGTGGTCGTGATCGTTTTTTAAGACTGATATAGACAGTATGGATTTTCCTTTGAGGAATTTAAACGAGTTCGATCGAGCTAGCTTCTTAAAAACGCGTCGATATGAAGATCTCTTTGTCAGAGAACGATGCAGCCTGTGTGAGTACTTTCATGCAGACTTCAATACTGACACTTCGGGAGATTCATGCTACTCTGCTAAGAGTGAACATTAATCGTCATGTCATGCCAACATTGAGGGTTCTCTTGCGGAACATAGCATAGGAAAATACAAGGCACACAATGCATTAAATGGATAATGCTACTAGGAAAATTCAGAGAATATTCGGGATTGTTGCGCCATTCTGAATGAATTTCATACATATTGAATTGCTCAATGAGTGAGAAGGTTTTTTGCACTCATCAGTTCTTAAATGGATTTATACCCTTACAGGGCGTCAGCGCATTAAATACAAGGTTTTACAATTTTATCCCTATTCGAAAAATCACCATTAACATTAAGTCCCCTGCCTAGCACGTAAGAGTGACATTGTTGCGGGGTAAGCAATGGATGGTGACGGTTAAATATAAAACTTATGAGGCAAGGTAGACAGATATTACCAGGATAGAGGCCGACTAGGTCTTTGAGAAAGATACGCTTAACGAAGTATCAAGGCTTGCAGTGATCGTCCTACTATCATACATCAATTGCCTCCATGTAGATTTCGAAATTGCTAAACTCCATTACGCTTGATTGCGAGAGTCCTTGAATTAAGTTGCTTGGAGTCCGGACTGCTGAGTCGCAACGAAAACCTTCTTTAAACTCCTGAACATTGACTGGAATGGAATTGTGTTCATTCTGACCCTTTATCTCATAGGCTTATTCTTTCCATTCTGATGGTGAAATGCTTGGAATGCTTGTATCGGAAAAATCTTCCGGAGTCTTTGAGTGAAGTAAACGAGCTGAGAGGCGTTTTGTTGGCGACGTGCTGCTATCAAGTCTTCAAGAACTTCGTTCTAAGCGACATCCTTTGAATCATCCTCTGAATCTTGGATTGTTGTATGGAACGGGATGCGACCAGTCCCCAGTTATACTTTAGATACGATGGCGTGGTCGGATATGTGAAAATATCTCTGGCGTACTTTTGGAGCCTTTGATGCACATGTACAGCTTCATGTTGAGAAATTTCTGCAGCTCGTAAAGCTTTGACAGTGATGATGCTGATATCAGAAATAACCTAGTTGAGGGACGTGAAGGCATCCCATGCTGGCAGTCCCCAGGTGTAATTATCCT
This sequence comes from Papaver somniferum, assembly GCF_003573695.1. NCBI lineage: Eukaryota > Viridiplantae > Streptophyta > Magnoliopsida > Ranunculales > Papaveraceae > Papaver > Papaver somniferum. The sequence goes on along the minus strand of NC_039364.1, from coordinate 62,836,962 downwards.
GAGCTTATTCTCTATTGAAAATGTAAGGTGGTTGATGAATTGATGAAGGCGGAAATCTTTTGGATTCGTCATTTGTTGATTAATGAGAGGGAGTCGCACTTGATAAACCTGTATTGTATCAAAACATATGGCTGTCCATGCACCCTTTCCACATGAAATTGGAAACACCAAATCTGACTTTGTTGGCCGTTGTGGCCGACATGATATGGTTGATCCGTGTGGCTTGCTGAGGCGTTGAAGAGAACATTGAAGCAGCTCCTGAAGGGAATGTTGAAACATCTCCTGGAGAGAACGTTGAAGCGACAGATGCTGGAGAGGACGTTGAAGCGGCTTTGGGAGGGAGCATTTAAACGGCTTCTAGGGAGAACTCCAGTGAGGGAGTCATTAACCCTTCAGTTTGATTTTCCCTTGCAAATTACATGCTTCTTGATTGACCGTCTCTCTTGTGTTGAAGAGATCCTTGACTCTGTCCGTAGTGGTTGTTGCTATGGTGAAGCTCTGGATGGTATCAATCAACGAGCAACAACGATTCTTGGCATCAGCTGTGATCATAAGAGACCGGCAAGGAGGCGCGGTAGCTACTTGCACGAACTTGGTAGTCTTCATATAATTGTAGAGATTGTCTCGTTATTGGATGGAGAAGCTGATGATGGAACCGATAGCTTCCTTGATGCTTTCTCATGGAATGGAGAAGCGGGAGACAGTCCCATGCTCACGAGTATCTACTGAGCTTTCATCTTGTCTTGATAGATGCTGTCCCGCTGGGTTTTTGAAGAAATAATTTGGATGAGATTTGGAGTTGAACCCAATGTTGATGAGGATCGTACGAATTGTTGATCATGAGGTCGTCTTTGTGTCTACGTTGTGTTTCATAAACATCCATGTATATCGCTGGTCTTTAAACAATATATGCGCTCCCTCGAATACATCTACGTCTTTGGGCATCTTGGAATCATAATGACAGCGGGCTTGCGTCTCTCCAAATTCAACATCTTTGAGATGGGTAGTGCTAACCAGTCTCCATCGACGCTCTTTTGCCTTTTTCATCTTTGGGATCGTGTCTTTAAGGAGTATGGAAGTTCCCTCATGCGAATGACTTAACTAATAGGTTCTGAAAATATGATGAAGCTCTTGACATGGAGAGTCTGTGTGTACCTCTTAAGTCCCAGGCACAACCTCCTTTGGTGACGCAACTACTTCTTCTACGGGAGACGAAATTCTGAAAGTGTCCCTCATAGATGTTGTTGCCGTCGATCAAGATATGGAATATCTTGGACGTTATTTTATCATTGTGGCAGTCGTGCATGTGGTACCGGAGTTGAAGTTGGCAATTTTGGACGCGCAGGATGTTGTATTTCGGTGGTTTTTCTCTTGTTGCTTCAGTGAAACCGCTTACAAAAGGTTGAAGGTTGTATTTCCTGTTGGTCCGACGTGTCGAAGAAGCTTTATCCTCCATTCATGTCATGAGCAGCGTGACTGGGTGCACTGTTTCTGAGGAGGTGGTTTCAAACTAGGAGTTCCACTGAGATGTGTTTATAAAGTTTGAATTCAATGCTTCCTTGTTCTATGAAGGGTTTTCTAAAATCCAGAAGCTGCCAGATGAAACAAACGAATTTCCCTCTGTGGACTTCATTGCTCGGAAAGAGGAGGAGATCGAGTGGTGTCTAAGAACAACTGCATCATTGACTTCCTTCCTCGATGTGGGACGCATGCGTCAAGTCCCCAGCAGGCTTTTAAAATGTAAAATTGTTTAACGAAACTTACTTGTTCACAAGATCTCGGTTGAACGAGACTTGAATTCTCCAAGGGTGATCGCTTCGAATCCAAGTTGTTATGGCGCGCCTCGTGAAACCCCTAGTTGCTTCGATCACTTCGATGAAACTGCGCACGTTAATCTTCGGAGAAAGGGGGTAACTCTCCTGAGTTAATCTTCCTTTGGAGAATATGCTTCAGGCCGTTGCATTCACTGGTAAAGCGATGAATGAATCTATGGCAGTAGCAGTACCTCGGGTCCATCATCTCTTGATCATTTGGAGGACGCCATACGGGAGGTAATTGAACTTCCCCGTCTCGCACCTAAACTTCTAGTAATTCCAGAATCTTCCTTGCTGGAAATGGGAAGTGCGGGTATTCCAGATATGGTTTCTCTTGCGTTAATGGTTGCCGTTGTGAGCACTCCCGCGGACTTTGGTACGAAGCTTGTTTCAGGGGCGGAGTAGAAATGCGAGCGTATGTTGATGCAAACGCATACTGTTTAGCTCGGCGATCTTGTAGACGCATAACTTTTCTCAAGGGCTCTGCATCGATAACAGTAGCACTATGAGGTGGTGGAACTAAGCACCGTTTATTAGTGCAATATTTGTTTTCTTGAAGACCTTAGTTAATTTCTCCTTCTTCAGGTACTTCTGGAAGAGTATGAGCAGTTGAGGTTGCGCATTGTTGAATAACCTTGCGGACTTCTGCGAGGGTCTCTTGATACAGATTTTTTAACAAATCTTCGTAATCTGGGTGCTTATCTTTTATCTCGCCGGTACCATGACTCTCTTGGCGAGTCGTTTCCCCGTGAAACTGTTTCGGTTCCTTGCTGTTGGTTGAATCTTGTGGATTGTTTCCTTTCTGCTCATGTATGATGTCTGCATCGTTGATAGCATTCGCTGGGTGGATGCTTGCCGATTCCTCCCACAATCGGTTTACATTCCTTAGAATATGAAGCATCTCATATTGCTGCTCGGCGATGTTAGCTTGATTCGCGAGAACATCTTCTAACATCCTGGCCATGTCTTCCACAGTGATTAGATTCTGATCACTTGTGATTTTCGAAGAATTCAACTGGTAGGGATACATCACGGAGCAGAAATCGAGATTGGTGATTGGAATAAAATCAGGTTAAGGACTGAGTTTTAATTTGAGATTGGTGATTGGAATGAAATCAGGTTAATGACTTATTTTTAGAACTAAGATTTACCCGTTCTCAATTTAGGAAGATTGAATCGATTTTTTACAACCAAGAGATCAACCTCCTACCGTGGTCGCCAATTGTTTGAGGGTAAAAACGGATTCTGCTATTTTTGGTAAATTTGTGTGTGTTGATGAGAAAAGAATTCAAACCCTAAACAATGCACTGCACGGGAGTACTTTTAGATTCGAGAGATCAATCTGTAAGACTCTGGCCTAAACCAAGAAATAGCGTTCCAGATTCAACTCGGTCACAAAGTGAAGTAGAAGGGGTTGATCTTTGGGAGGGAAGCGAATAAGGTGTTTGAGATCAGAATGTTGAATTATGAAGGTGTGGCTGTTTATGACTTGTATCAGAATGTGGAACTGGCTTGCAGAATGTAAGCTATCAGTTCTTGGTGTTTTCTGGATATTGTGTTGATAACACTTGTGTTGTTCGTGTCCTTTGTTGAAATAGGCTGAAAGCCTATTTATAAAAATCATTGAGCGCAAACCTCTGATCTCGTAGGAAGTGGAAGAGATTGAGTAATGGAGTAGTGGGGTTGTGTAGGTGGTGGTGATCGTCACGTTTCCACTATGAGGGAAAATCGGTCACTCTTTCACCCACTACTCTCATTACTGCTGACCGTCCGTACACTTTCTCGTAATGGGCGTGTTGCACGCCGCACGCTGTAAACCGCCAGACCCATACCCCAGTGAGCATCCCCCAGTTTGTGACACGTTTGATGTCTCGAGTAAGTGGGTCAAGTCGTGGGACTTGCCACAAAGAATAACACGTGACGTTATTAGGTTAAACAACTAAGTTGTTTGTGAATCCTATATAAGATATTGTATGTACTCGATGCACGTAAAAGCATCGATTTTAAGCATCTCAAAATAGTCGATGAAGCATCGTTGTTTTAAAGATCATCTAAGTTAGTCGCGAGTCGATCGTCTTAAAAGAAGAGCGTGACCGGACACGTTTGGGCGATCGTTTGGTAGCTCCAGGGATGAGCTATTGCTTAGTCGATCGCTCCATGTAGGCGAGTGGCAGATGGTAGCCATTCTAAAATCCTACCGGTCGATCTAAATTAGATCTGGATCGCTCAAATCGCCCAGCCAAGTTGAGTGGTCGAGACGATTTGCGAATGTTAATGGCTTCTGTTGAAGCAGAGCGAGGGACGTTTTTGGGTGATTGTCCAGAGCCGCACGGGCAAGGCATAGCTTGGCCGATTATTCCTTGCGGAAGGGGGGTGGACGGTGATCATTCCCACACCCCATAGATCTCTTAATACTCAAACTAAGCCGTCCGGCCAAGTCGGCGAAGATGGACGGACGAGATGGCTTTGAGATAGCTATCAGCTATCGCTAATATAGGGTTTGGTGGCCGCGCGACCACCCTGTTTTAACTGATCGAACCCAAGCGTCGTGTTGATTCGAGTAGGCCGATTGGCCATATGTGAAGATGAGCTTTAATTGAGCGTGTTAACATCTCCTGGGTCATATAAAATCAGATCTAAGCCACTCGATTTGGCTGGAGAAAACGAGAGTTCACGATCGATTTGCGACAGTAGCATACTGTCGCGAATAAAAATTAGGGTTTCAGGAAAGCCGCGTCCACCCTAGTTCGATCAGGAGATTTGCTGCCTCATTGACTTCCCACAGGTAAGTCGATCGAACGTGGACAATGTTGGGCCGACAGTGATCTTATGTGCACCACCTTGATCGTCCGAAACGCGATATAAGTCGTCCAATTGGGCTGGCCAAGTTGGAAGGACACGATTGATTTGTGACAGTTTCTTGCCGCCGCACCCTAATTAGGGTTTTGGAAACAAGCGTGTTTGCCTTAATTTGGGAAAACGATTTGATGCTCTATGAACTTGTCGTGGGCTGGTTGATTGAGCAGGGGGAAAGTCGGGCCGCCAATGTGCATGTAGGCGCCTCTTTGATCATTCCAGGGAAGGTATTAGCCGTCCAACTAGACTGGCTAAGTTGGACGGTCATGATGCATTAAATACCTTTTTAACGGTCTTAGCTCGTTTGAGCTAGTTTCTTAACAACGCGAAAACCCATAAGGGTTGACGTTCGTAGTTCTTAGGAATTCACCTAGTGGGACTCGATCGACTAGGGTACTAGTGGGCCCGCTGGTGGTCACCACGGTGATTTCCTAGCTCTGTTAGGATTAAGATACACTTGTTGGATCATGCGGATAAATTGTGTGGTCGTGATCGTTTTTTGAGACTGATATAAACAGTCTGGATTTTCCTTTGAGGAATTTAAACGAGTTTGATCGAGCTAGCTTCATAAAAGCGCGTCGATACGTAGATCTCTTTGTTAGAGAACGATGCAGCCTGTGTGAGTACTTTCATGCAAACTTCAATTGTGATGAACCGGAAAATTACGCCTTTGGTGCGTTGACCCGCAGGCCGTAACTCCCCCGGTTCCCATGATGAAGCTACGATCCGGGCCTTAAGGCTGGGAAAATGCACGTTCATGTGCCCTTGCAGGCATGCTCAACGAGCATGATGCAGCTAACTTAGCTTCCACACCGTTCCAACGCCACCCTTGTCCGCAGAAGGGTATATGGCCATAAGGCCGTTTCCAAGAGTTCAAGTCATAGAGGCTATGGCCTATGCGTATTGCATGCATCATTGGCTCTACCACAACGTAGGGAATTCATCACTGAATTTCGTATCTAGATGAGCAATCGCCAGCATCCGAGTCATATCCATACTTAAGGCATAAGCCGTTGATTTAGGCATAGGCCGCTCAAATCCTATTGCCACTCTCTTACTCCGCTTTACCTACTCTCGTAGCTTGATAGCAAGTATGAGCATCCACTTGCAGGCACGCAACATTCCTCATTAGTTTTGGACGCAATCATCTCTTGCATCGAGCTACCGAGCTTAGATGATATGAGGGGCCAACGTGCTGGACCGGAAATGCTGCAACTTGCGGCTTCCTACGTACCCTTACCTACTCTAAAGGGATCAAGAACATACCGTAGTTCATCCCTGAAGGGACAAGAAACTTAAACCAACTCGTTTGCTAGGCCGTGGACAAGCAGTGTTGGTAATGGCCTAGTCCGTATAGGTCGTTCCGTCAAATACATCCAAGTGATGCATCATCGAGTCCGTGGAATGGTATAGTGATGCCTCAACATAATATGATCCATTCGTAAGGCTACACAACTTAGAATGAGCCTGCATCATTCATAGCATTCCGGCTAAGATGTGAAGCTTACTTGGTACATGGTCCGCATATGCACCTTCAACCAACTACCCCTCCCTATATATGTTAATTTGACATTTTTACAACTCAAATTGGGGGAGGAAAAATCATTCATCAACTCCTCACTTTTACTATTCATGGACGTTGCCATGTATTTTCCAAAATAACCGGCTAAGATGGTTGTACATTCAGTTCTGGCTCACATGCCGGTTCCTATGCCCGGCCAGGATGGCTGAACACTTCTTGAGCCAAACCCGATGAAGGGACGTGATAGTTGTATTTCCGAATATGGCCCATAGTCCGTTCAAATGTCAACTCGATGTTCAGCCAGGATGGCTGTATTATAGCTTTGGCCCGTATGACACTCCTATGTCCATCCATGTTGGCTGTCCACTGCCAACTCGATGTCCAACCATGTTGGTTGTACATTTTCCACCCGATGTCTAGCCATGTTGGATGTACATATTCAAGGCCATCTACCCAACTGGCCTAATGCATCATTTGATGCAAGATTGGCTCTTAGCCAATGTAGCCTCCAACTAATGCTATATTGTCCTTAGCCAATATGCATACGCGATGTGCCTTACTTGGCACCAGACATTGGCCCTGCGCCAAATGCATCTCACCTACAACGGAAGCTTTGGATGAAGCTTCATATCGAGCAATGGCACATCTTTTATCATGCGCCATGATAAAAAACACAGGGTATTACAGTCTTCACCCCTTCAAAGAATTTCGTCCCTGAAATTCAAAACCAAAACTATTGTGGAAAATCTCTTCGGTTTGGATTTCCTGAGAAAAAGTCCCATACTGGATGCTCAGAAATCACGGGTTTCTTCAAGTTGTCATGAACAACAATTTAGACCTTCTGACCACATGTCCCATACCACCTGCCCAGGAATCCAAAAGTGCCCACAACAATACCAAGAATCGCAATCGGCCAGTGCCAAAAGGATATCTCGACCAGGTATCTTGAATGGTGTCTCATGCCACCACCTAAGAATCCCTAAAGTTCACAAGGTTGAAGATGTCATCGAAATGACAAGATTTAGCGCAGTACTGTGTGGAACAGTTTTCCATTTGCCCACCGTCCCTGACGGTCATCCATTTTGCCACTAGTAAGTGGGATGCTAGTCGGGCCTGAAAACGCACACCATTGGCCAGTTTCCAATGTGTGGTGATGATCAATCCCATTGTCTACCCACCGTCCTAGACGGTCTTCCGGATATCCACTCGTAAGTGGGGTGCCACTTAGGCCAGGAAAACTCACAGTACTTCCACAAGCTCAACTCGATTCGCAAAGTAACTGGCCCAGCAGTTACAAGCTCTTTCCGCGCAGAAGTTGGCCTACTCTCCAACTTTAAGTTTCAGTGATGGAAAATACTCGCAAATGAGTCCACCCCGTACAAGTCCCTAGAGTTTTCTCGAAACTTGCTCTGATACCAACCGTGATGGATCGGAAAATTACGCCTTTGGCGCGTTTCCCCGCAGGATGTAACTCCCTTGGTGCGCCATGATGAAGCTACGATCCGGTCCTTAAGGCTGGGAAAATGTACGTTCATCTGCCCTTGCAGGCATGCTCGACGAGCATGATGCATCTAACTTAGCTTCCACACCGTTCCAAAGTCACCCTAATCCGCAGAAGGGTATATGTCCATAAGGTCGTTGCCAAGAGTTCAAGCCATAGAGGCTATGGCCAATGCGTATTGCACGCATCATTGGCTGTGCCACAACGTAGGGAATTCATCACTGAATTACATATCTAGATGAGAAATCGTCAGCATCCGAGTCATATCCAGACTTAAGGCATAAGTCGTGGATTTAGGCATAGGCTGCTCTAAGCCTATTGCCACTCTCTTACTCCGCTTTACCGAATCTTCGTAGCTTGATAGGAAGTATGAGCATCCACTTGTTGGCATGCAACATTCCTCATCAATTCTAGCCGCAATCATCTCTTGCATCGAGCTATCGAGCTTAGATGATATGAGGGTCCAACGTGCTGGACCGGCAATGATGTAACTCATTGCGGCTGCCTACGTACCCTTACCTACTCTAAAGGTATCAAGCAAAGACCGTAGTTCATCCCTGAAGGGACAAGCAACTTAAACCAACTCGTTTGCTAGGTCGTGGCCAAGCAGTGTTGGTAATGGCCTAGTTCGTATAGGCCGTTCCGTCAAATACATCCAAGTGATGCATCATCGAGTCTGTGGAATTCCATTCGTAAGGTTACGCAACTTAGAATGAGCCTTAGGCATCATTCATAGCGTTCCGGCTAAGATGTGAAGCTTACTTGGTACATGGTCTGCATATGCACCTTCAACCAACTACCCCTCCCTATATATGTTAATTTGAAATTTTTACAACTCAAATTAGGGGAGGAAAAATCATTCATCAACTCCCCACTTTTACTATTCATGGTCGTTGCGATGTATTTTCCTGAATAACCGGTCAAGATGGTTGTACATTCAGTTCTGGCTCACATGTCGGTTCCTATGCCCGTCCAGGATGGCTGAAAACTTCTTGAGCCAAACCCGATGAAGGGCCGGGATGGCTGTATTTACGACTTTGTCCCATAGGCCATTCAAATGTTAACTCGATGTTCATCCAGGATGGCTGTATTATAGATTTGGCCCGTAGGCCACTCCTATGTCCAGCCATGTTGGTTGTCCACTGCCAACTCGATGTCCAGCCATGTTGGTTGTACATTTTCCACCCGATGTCTAGCCATGTTGGTTGTACATATTCAAGGCCATCTACCCAACTGGCCTAATGCATCATTTGATGCAAGATTGGCTCTTAGCCAATGTAGCCTCCAACTAATGTTATATTGGCCTTAACCAATATGCATACGCGATATGCCTTACTTGGCACCGGACATTGGCCCTGGGCCAAATGCATCTCACCTACAACGGAAGCTTTGGATGAATCTTCATCTCGAGCAATGGCGCATCTTTTAGCATGCGCCATGCTAAAAAACACGGGGTGTTACATCAATACTGACACTTCGGGAGATTCATGCTACTCTGCTGAGAGTGAACATTAATCGTCATGTCATGCCAACATTGAGGGTTATCTTGTGGAACATAGCATAGGAAAATACAAGGCACACAATGCATTAAATGGATAATGCTACTAGGAAAATTCATAGAATATTCGGGATTGTTGCACCATTATAAATGAATTCCATACATATTGAATTTCTCAATGAGTGAAGAGGTTTTTTGCACTCATCACTTCTTAAATGGCTTTATACCCTTGCAGGGCGTCAGCGCATTAAATACAGGGTTTTATAATTTTAGCCCTATTCGAAAAACCACCATCAACAATACCAAACAATAAGCCAAATAATTGACACGGGTTTTCTTAACTGGAAACAATTGAATCACATAAATAATCCATATAAAACAACAAAACATATCAATTGTACCGAAATTTTGTTAAGAAAAAGAAAAATATATGCAATATAAGCTGGTTTTTCTTAAGCAAGAAAACGGTTAACTAACAAATAAAATCGTTACCTCAATTTCCGCAGCCACTACTCCCCAGAAAGATATATCATTAAGAGTAATTTCAAATAAGAACTCTCACCCAGTGTGTTGTCATCCTCTCGCAAGAACAAAAGAACAACATCAAAAGCAACCTTTACCAGATTGAATCAGTTTTAACTAATGCGTGCTAATAACAAAAGTTGAAATCCCGAAACACATATGCTATGCTAAACACAACTCATGTAAAGACAAATTGATTCAACATATTGTGACTTTTCACATATGAGTTTCAATCAGAACACCTTATGATCCTTTTATAAATCCTACCAACATGGGCTATAATTTAATCCCGTTAAATAAAAAAAGCCACACAAATCATAAGGGTTACACAATATGAGATCGAATATTTTGGTTAATGAAAACCAAAATCAAACATCTCATAAATCTAATTTGCAATACACCATAAATATTCAACAGAAAATCATGTATTTCAATTACCTCAACCTTGTAGGGAATTAAATTACGAAACCAACAAAAAAAGAATGAGGTCATTCCAAGTTCGGACGAAGAAGTTATGGGCAAAACAGTTTTACACTCCTTCGTATGGACCAATCACACCAATCACCAGCACCAGTTACGGTGATTACTTGTGACGTGTCATACAAGTCACCAGGACCAGTTACAGTGATTACTTGTGATGGGTCATACCAATCACCAGGATTGGTTCTAGTGATTACTTGTGGTGGATCACAACATGAATCCACACAGAGGTATAGTTCTTACGATGAAGTAAGCAAGTATTGCTCATTCGATGGATCGTTGAATATTGATTGTTGAACCAATATTCCTTGGTTTGAGCAAATATTTATCATCTGAGCAAGTGTTGCTCATGTGATGAATTGTTGAATATTTGATCGTCTGAGCATGTGTTGCTCGTCTGATGGGTTATTGGCAGCGTACAAAAAATATTAATTAGAATACTGGTCATTGAACCGAGCATAATTAATAAAATTAATTACCATGAGGTCGTCATAAAATTATTAAGGTTGGAATCTGGAATGATGATCCTTGGATTCAGAAACCCTAATTTGATCAATTGATGATCAATTCATGGTTCGTCAGAAGTTTAACCATGGGACGAAAGAGGGAGCGACTACATGGGACCATGGATCAACCATGTAATTTCCATATGCTCACGTGAGAAAATACAAAGAACTCCTGAAGAGTTGACGATTTGTTGATGAAAGAATGATTAAATGCTGATTTAATCATTTATTCGAAAATGCTCGTCTGAGCCTTAGGTGAGAAAACCTAATTAATTATGACGGAGTGAGGGACCGACCATAGGGTCATGAAACCGTCCCTGGGTTGTCACGTGACCTCCTGACGATCGCTTCATGAAAATCCAAAGTGTTTGGAAGAGTTTTGGACCTAATACGAGCAATTGTGCAAATTAGGTCAAAACTGTGAAAATTGATGGGACCGGCTTTCGTGAGCCAAAGAGCCAATCTTGGTCGGTCAAGATAGCGTGATCGTGTCCCCAAGGTGTCCGTGTCTCAGTCCTGAGAATTTTGATATTTTCTGGCGTGCAATTGAGCATCCATTCGAGAAAATATGCCAAAATTAGGGTTTCGACGAAACTGAGGAAAACACATGAGATGATGAAAAATAATTATAAAATAAGGAATGAGGAGGCATGGGACCGCCGTGGTCAAGGAATGGTCGTCCGGTCATGACCACGGTCCCGTGGTGCCTTTTCCTTAATTTTATAATATTTTGATGATTGTATGAAAAAATCATGAATTTTAAGAAATTTGATGAATTTAGGGAGTTTCCATGAATTGAAGGAGTTTTCATGAGTTCAAGGAAGCAAAAAAATATTAAAATAATAAAAACAAGGGCGTGTGGGACCGTGGAGGCACGGCCGGCCGGCTTGGGCCGGTCCCACGAGTTTCCCTAATTTTTGTGTATTTTTGATGAATTGAAGGAATTTTTCCTAATTTGATAGAAATACCATGAAATCGAGGAATTTGATGAATTCAAGGAAAACTAATAATAAAACAAAGGGGTGTGTGGGACCGGCTAAGGCATGGCCGGCCGGCCAAGGCTCGGTCCCACAAGTTTTCATAATTTATTTTATTATTATTTGATGATTTGTGCAAAAATACCATGAAATCAAGGAGTTTTTTCATGAAATTAGAGAAATAATAATAATAAAAAAAAATAATAAGGAACCATGGGGTGTGGGGTCGGTTGGGACCAAGGCATGGCCGGTTGGCCAATGGTGACGCCCCACACTCCTTTCCTTAATTTTATATTATTTTTTATGGATTTATGGAAGTACCATGAAACCGAGGAGTTTCCTCGAGACGAAGCAGATTTGATAAAATGATAGAATTTTCATCAAATCATGGAAAATAATAAAAATGCATTAAAAATATAAAACTGGCGTGGGATTGACCACGAAACGGTCGGCCGGTCGTGTGTCCGTGCTCCCAGCACCCTGGTCAATATTTTTAATTATTTATTATTTTCTTCTTTATTTGCATAGGTTCATCGTTTCATTGTATTTTTGAAATACTCGTTCGTGCGGTGACTGTTAGTGTATCGTCGTTGAATACACCTTCACCATTTGAATCTGGGCTTACTTAGAGGTAGCTCAGACGCCCAGTTGTTGATTATTTATTACTAATTGTGGAATTCGGTGGAGAATAATCCACAAAACTGAGTAATAAGATGTTTATTAATAATTCATAAGATCAGCTGAGGATTCGACTACGAATTCAGAATAATAAAGTGAGCATTACCATTCCATGCGATCGTAGATTCGACCATAGAATCGGAGTAATTAAGATTTATCTATTACCATTTATGAGACCAGTTGTGGATTCGATCATGAAATCGGAGTAATGAGATAATATAGTTATTGCTATTCTATGAGATCAAGCCGTGGATTATATCATAGAATCAGAACAATTGTTGTTGCCATTCCATGGGACCAGTCGTGGATTCGACCATGGAATAGGAGCAATAATAGATTATTCTGGGAATTCGGTAGTGAATGTCACGGCAAAATTAATCTTAATTAAGAATAAATAACTTTGTGGCTCTATACTAGCAGAGCAAGCTATCTAGGAGCATTAATTATCCCGATATGAGCTTGTCGGTAAGTCATATCATTTATATAGTCAGGGTAAACTTGTTGTTTGTTCCTGAAGACGTTATCGCTCTATACTAGCAGAGCAAGTTGTCTAGGAGCCGTCTATCTCGTGATACTATATAGAAATAATCACTGAAAATATTCAGTATTCATGAGATATGCCGTTGTCCAGTCGTGAGACTATATATCTACATGTACTCTGAGAGAAAGTACTCTCCGTTGAGAATTCGATGAGAGACCCGTGTCTCGATACTCACGCCTGATTGCTGAATCAGAGCTTCGTATAATTATGAGTTTATGATTTTAGCCTTTGTCGAAAATCCACTATCTACATTAAGTCCCCTGCTTACTGAGGAAAGCTATGTTCCTCAGTCAGCATTAAATGGTGATTTCCTGCCATAAATAATAATACCAGTAATTTAACTTAGTCGTAAGTTGAGACGTTACCGGATTTATAGAACATGAGAAAACCACGACTTGATGAAGGCTTCAATGTCATGATCGGAGCGCCGTTTGATGAGCATAAATTGGTGTTGAACCGCTGGTTTGGACGACGAGTCCGTGGTCGGTTAGGATTCGCGGGTCGGGCCCAATAAGGAAATCCTTAGAAAATTAGGTCTTGGAAATAAAATTGATATAAAAGGGATTAATCCTTTTTTTTTCCCACGACCAGCTCTCCATCATATCTGCACCTTCACTCCAGCAAGAGAAAATTCTCGCCGCTGCCGCACCACCACCTGCCGCCGACCGATTTCCGGCCAAACCGACCAGGTGCGTTTTTTTTTTTTTGATGTTTGCTGATGTTGTGACCTTCATGAGTTTTTCATGTTTTGATCATGATGAAAGTATATACATGTGTGTATATTAGTGTGAGTTTTATTAAAAACCCTCGTGTTTTTTTTGAAAACGTATGTTCGTTCGATCGTTAGTTTTGCAAAATAACTATAATCCCTGATTTAGGAGAGATTTTTTTTTAGTATATGAACCTAGGTTCAGTGATAAAACTTAGTTTATGAGCTTTCATGTGTACCAAGGTTCTATCATAAAAGAAGTTAATTTTCATGAAATCGGAATAATCCTTCGTTTTAAAGACAAATAACGATGACACGAAGGAAAATATGTATGATGAACTTGTGTCCAGTGATAAAATTTTGCTTATGAGCTTTCATGTAAATACAAAACTTTATCATATGTATGAGATGTGAACTTTCACAATATTTTTTGAAATAAACCTTCGTTTTAAAGACAAATAATGACGATACGAATGAAAAATAGTTATATATATATATATATATGCAGCCGTGACATATATTGTGAAAAATATGATGATATATTTTATTTGCATGAGTTTGTTTTTGTTAGATAAAATCCTTGAGAATTTATGTATGCAAGTTGCATTAATTGTTGTTTTTTCTAAAAATCAAAACGTGGGTTTTGAGGATTCTTCAAAGATAGACAACATATTTATGATAGAATATTGTATTGTTATGAACTTCATAGGTCAGTTGTGTGAATGTTCACATTATGAAAATTGTGTCCGTGATTTCATGAAAAATCAGTTTCGAAAACTAAATAAAGTTTCGTTCGTTTTTGCAGTTTTCGAAGAGACGAACGATTTTGAGGTGTTAACTCTACCGTTACTATCACTATTGTTAGTAGAAGTACAAAAGGTAAGAGTTATGAGTTACCATTTTTGCCGTATTTCCTTGATTCGTGTCTGGACATACTGAAGTAGAATGTAATGTGGACTTTGCAGTTGTTTTAGCAAAAATGACTAATTCCCCAGCCAATGATACTTCAAGGGACGAATCGCATACTGATGATGACATCTCCAAGGATGATGCATGCACGTACGATACCTCCATTGGTGAAGAAGAGGAGGATGCCACTGGCGTGAAGAACATTCTGAATATAGACGACGCATTATTTGAGAAGGATTCAAAAGGAGCTGAAGCATATCTCAAGTCCCCAGTATATCGTATTCTGATCAACCCTAGGAATGTGACTCAGAAGAAATTGGTGACCCCGAAGATGGTAATACGGCTTTGTCTCGAACGAGGGATTTTCCTTGCATCGACCATAGAGTTTAAGCTTTCTCGATGCCCTTTGGAAAAAATTTCTGGATGGGCGAGGCATATGTTGGGTTTCCCTTATGTCAGGGCTATGCTCAACCAGGCGCAAGTGACGAGAGCTATTCAAGCTTCTGGAGACTTGTCTATTAATCATGATGTGAAAAGTATTGTGGCTTTGCTGGCTCATTGGTGTGTTCCAACTCACACCTTCATATGTAGATGGGGAGAATTTACTGTTACCTTAGAAGATGTGGCTGCTTTGATGCATCTCCCGATTACAGGTAATTTCTCTGGAGGTCTTTCGGATGAGTAAAAAGTGGTTTTTGACACTCTGACAGCTGCGATGGAAGAAGTGAACAAGGCGTCTGGTAGTAAAGGTTGTTATTACCATTGGTTGACACGTTGGTGGCCAAGAGATGAAGTTTCTGATAGTCCCATCACCGGTATGTTACCTATTGCCGCTTTCTTATGCTTATGGTTATCCAGAGACATATTCGAAGACAGTGGACATTTGTTGAAGCCTTTCGTAATCCCTTTTGCTATTAAGATGGCTCAAGGTGAGCAACTCCCAATAGGTAGCTTATTCCTGGGTTCCTTGTATTATAACTTAGACTCATTGGTGTTAGATTCCAGCGTGTCAAATGGCTTCATGAAGATTGAGTGTTATGTTAACACGATGTTTCTTAAATATTTGATGTGGGAACACTTCAAGAATTATGCGCCTATCCCACGTAATATCCTGCAAGGACCAAATAAGGATGCCCGTCACATCTTCGCCGAGAAAGATAATGCCCGAATCATACGTTGGTCTACAAAGAAGCCTCGGTCTAAAGCACGCCTCATTGATGTGTTGGATGAAGAATCGGAGTTCGACTTTTTTCCGTGGGTGTCGGTTCCTGTTTATGTTTCTCAACCAACGGCTTTCAATACTAGAGAGAGCACGACTCAAAAATCTGGTGCGAACCTGAATGATGGTGAGAGATCCTTCATGTTGAGCTGTACTCCTGGTCACTTGTTATCCGTTATGCATGGAGAGTGGGCTGTATAAGAATACAACATTAATAGGGCGGCTCGACAAATGGGTATGGATCAATGTATTCCAACTACCCGGAGAAGGAAACCATCAGTTGATCATCTTTCGTCTCGTTTAGATCACACTCACGTGGAAGGGACTAGTTACTGGTTTCCTGGTTCTGATAGATTTGCATATGTAACCCCAGGTTATATAGAATTCTGGCATCAATAATTTGAGAGGTTGCATGAATTCGTGACAGTTAGTCAGCCTCCAGTGAAGATTCCTCCGTCTGCTGAGATGATCTCTGGTCGACCAAGACTGAAGTACCTTTCTGGTGATAAACGAAAATTATCTCCAGGATGTTCTCAAGTAAGATTCTCCACATGTCTTTTATGAAACCATGGTAACTGTATTCTGATCATGTTATTGAATTTTTTACAGGACGGTCATAGCGTAAGACCTAGGATCCATGCAGATTTTTCAGATATTGGAGAAGTTGTTCACGGCGGAGAAGGAAGGAACAAAATTTATAAGTTGTTACCTAATACCGTGAAGTCCCCAGTTCGTTCTTTGGTGAGTTCCCAATATTTCTCACTGTGACTTTCATTGTTATTAACATTAGAATCATGAAGCCAATGTTGTTAATTTTGTTGCAGAACTTTACTCCATCAAGTCTTGAAGGTCTTCAATTTTCTGCTACTGAACACGCAATCGCTGATTTGAGTGACGAAGAAACTGTAAGTATTTCTTCACATGTTCAAATGTGGTGCTTCATAGATGAAAATATTGATTGTAAAGGACGTGTACAGGAGGATGTCGTCATGGAGATGGAGAATTTTGGAACTCAATCATCCTCTGGGAATGGGGATGGAGGTAATTCCCAAGATTCGGAGCCGCATGGAAGTGATGTTCCTCTTGTCGTTGATGTTGACAATTCCAACCCCTTGGGCACTTTGGAGACTCCTCAAGTAAATATATATCCTGTATATTATTCATAGAAGTATAAAAGTGCTTACTTGTAAATGAGTGAATGAGAACCCATGTGAATATGTGAAAACTTGGTCGAATTTTGTCGTCAGAAAATTCAGAACCCAGCTTTTTAGTAGAAACGCTGTAGAATCTTCGTCCGGAGTCGGATTTTGATGATCTGCATGTGCAAATTCAAGCCCGGAAAATTTCCAAGCTTTATCAAAGAATATTTTTAAGTTTTGAGCACGTTCAGAGCCTGAAAAAGGCGAAATAGTAAACTTCCAGGAGACTTCCAGACCTTTTTCAGATTGCGCGTCACTTGATATTTTGGCCACATATACTCGCTGGTTCATCGGATTATCATGAAATTTTGACATGTCATAGAGGACATCCATACAAAGAGAACATGACCCATCCACAGATTACTTGTATATTGATCCCAGTTAGTCTCTTAGTACAGGGCAGAGTTCAGTTTCTTCAGACGGACTCATCGTAAAATGTGTTTTCATGACTTTCATGTTATTTGCTAGTGCCTTGAATGTAGTGTGATGAAATTTGATGATATTTCCTTGCGGGTATACTGTGTTTCATAATCTCCTTTGGCTTCGTGACTCTAACCTCATGTAATCTTCGTATTAGGTGCTAATACCGAAGTTGAGGATACTGGAGCCAATGACGACAACTCTAACCCTTCCGAAGTTATTGATGAAGAGACAACCATCCCTGAACTTCGAAGCCATGAGATGGTCGATGCTGATGTTATGGAAAACCAGATGGTTGTTTCCTCAGTGATAGAAGAAATCGAGATAGCAACGGAGAATACCGAAGGAATTGTTTCTTTGGTCGTGGAAGCTTCTCCTGAGAACCGTATAATAGTGTATGAATATCCAACTGCAGGGGTTGCTTTCGATCCTCCCTTTAACACTTCACTCATGTATCATGAATTGGTCGGTGGATTCAGCGTTCCCATTGGATATGCACGCTTGTACAAGACGATATGGAAGAAGTTTGGCCACATGATCGTTGACAGGAACTCTGGGCATGCTTATGCTTTAACCATGCAAGTAGGCGTTATCTTGCGTGTCGTGAGTGATATGCATACGAGACCCAGGAATACCGTGACTCCAGATATACTCTTTGATTGGGAGTTTAACTTGGAAAATTCAGAAAGACTTGGCCTCAACGTGAAATGGCTTCGTAAGCAAATAAACGTCATCAAGGATTCATGTGAAAAGAACATACCCTTTCCCAATGATCCTGTGAAGGATAAGGAGGACAAGATTGCCAAGCTGACCGAGGAGTTGAACAAGGAGAGGGCGGCTTTGCAAATCTTGAAGGATGCTGATGAGCAAAAACCTTTTCTTGCTGATCTCTTGAACTTCTAAACTTCTGAGAGATGTGAGGTTTATACTTGGGTTTTGATATTTAGATGGTTTTGGATTGACTGATGGTTAAGGATTTTCTTGTAGATTTGATAGAGATTTTCTTTTACGAAATATGAACTGAATTTTGATAAATTGTTGAATTCAAATACTGATTACAAGTATTGCAAATGTTTTGGAGGAATTGAAATACAAATGAAAGAAAATCCTAAATGTTAAATCCCAACGCCATGAATGCTTCAAACGCCCAATACCTTAAATGTCCAATAATTTTAGATAAACGCCTTGAGCCAATTTTGTGAATTACTGGTAGAGTTCTGCCATATGTGTTGATCAATTTGTAGTATCCTCCGGCCACGGACTCAGTGACCATGAATGGTCCTTCCCAATTAGAGTTCCTTGTAGAATGAAGACCGCGCTGAACTGCTTTGAGAACCAGGTCCCTTTTATGAAACTTGTTAGGCTTGGTCGATCGTGCCTTGAATATCTTCCGCTGACTCGGAATTCCCTGTTTGATGGAATTCCAAGATTGTGGCACATATGGACACTCGCGCAGAAGAGAATATCCAGCATAGTGTTGATCATGCTTAGCCAAGTCTTCAGCAATAAACCTCTCGATGGAGCGACCGATTTGAAGAAGTTCTGAACCCAACCATTGAGTGTAATATTGCTGAGGTGAAGTTACCCACTCGTAGCTTTTGATGACTGCTAAATTGTTCATGGGGAGAAGTCCCTGGACCATAGTAGCGTATTTGAACATTGGTAATATTGGATCAAGAGGAGGAATAAGACTTGCCTGAGCTCGAAACCTTCTGATAAATGTGTGCGTATCTTCTCCAAGTTCCTACGTAAGCCCCATCAGAGTTTTTACTTCTTCCAGATGCTCAAACAGTGGTGTGTCCTCTGCTTCGTCTTCCGACTCGGAATCCTTGTTGATGACAGGATGCGTTGAAGGCATCGTTATCCTTCCGGCATGAATCCAAGTTTTTCCAAGGAACATGTCGTACCCAGGGTCTTCCCGGATTATGAAAAACTTGACCTCAGTGCAGATCAATATTTCCGTAACTTTGAGAGTGATGAAGACGTATGCATCTCTGGAGATTTCTTCGTGGTCCCTAATTGCTATGGGAGCGTGGGTGGCTTCATGTCGAGTAATACCGGAAGCTCTGAGAGTTTTCAAAGGGATGATGTTGACAGCGGTACCAACATCGACGAACGCCCTTTTGAACTCATTTCCTTTGATGTGCACTGTGGTGAGCAGTCCCTAGTCATACATTTATTTGTCGGTGGTGGTTTCTTGGATCAGCAGACGTTTTCCGGACACGATGTGGTTCAGTGCAGCAAACATGTCTTTCCTTTGAGCTATCGAAAGATATAACAACTCGCAGACACGTTCGATCAAAGATTGAACCGCTTCCTTGAAAGGAGGTTCAGAGATGGTAAAAGTTCTGACTGGGAGGGGTTTTTTGTGCACTCCCTCAGTCCCCAGGTTGAGCTCTCCTGATTCGACCTTTTCCTTGAATATGCACTTCAAAATTTTGCAATCACTTGTGGGATGGCTGGCGTATCTATGGAAACGGCAATACCGAGGATTTTCCATGGCCTCTTCAGTTAGTTCCTTCTTGACATAAGGTAATTTGATTGCACCATCTTGAATACAGGTATCGAGTAGTTCATTAACTTCTTCCATTGAACAGGGAAAATCAGGTGCTTCTGGATCTTCCGTATGTTGAGGAGGGATTTTCGAATTCTCCTTCTTGTGTGCCTTTGAAGGGGTGGAGGAAGTATGATTGTGATGTGGTTCTGTTTTTCGCTTACTCCCTTCCTCGACATCATTTGTTGAAGGTTGCAGGTTGTACTGCTTTTTGATCAAACGCCTGCTTCCTCGAGTGTCTTTTGAATCCTCAGTCTTTGTAGACTTTGCTCTTTCCAAAAGAGCGGGTGCAGTGGTTGCCGACCTTTTCGCATCTTCGTGAAGCTCTGAGAAAGTCTGGAATCGAAGGTTCTCCAGCAAGGGCCTGTAGACCGGGAGCATGCCATTGATGCACAAATCCACCAGTTGTTGCTCCGTGACGTTTGGGTCATGACAATCCAGAGCTTGGAATCTGAACCTTTTCACATAATCATTGGGATTTTCACTGACCCTCTGAAACATCCTTCCAAGGTCGGATAGGGTGACTTGTTCTGACACGAAGAAGTATTTCCTGTAGAATGCGTTAACCATTTCTCCGCAATTGTTGATAGTCCCTGGTGCGATGTTGTTATACCAGGTGTATGCTCTGCCTTTCAGAGATTTTGAGAATTCCTTGAGACGGACGACATGATTGTGTTCATGCTCTCCCAGGGATTCGCGAAAACGAGAGACATGTTCCCTAGCATTGCCAGTTCCATCATATAAGGTGAAGTTTGGAGAAATGTAACCTTTGGGGAGTGGAATCCTCTGCGTAGCGGCATGATAAGGAGGTTGATGATGATGGAAATGCGATGTTTTGTCTTTTCCACGGTTCTCCAAAAGGTGCTCCAGATCCTCGCGAGTGATGAAATTCGATGATCCCTTCGCTGATGAGTTGTTTGCATCAGTTTTGTGAAATTCGTCGTCTTCTACTGTATGGATTGGAATTACTTCAGGATCGTCGTCTGAGGATTTATCCTTCTCCTTTCCCTTATCTTGAGTCTTCTCTGACATCTTGTCAGTAAAATTTTTGAGATAATTGCACAGCTCCTTCTGTGTAGCAACCATGTCAGTCTGATTCTTTGCAAGAGTCTCCTGCGCTTTGATAAGATCAGCAATGGTAGGTGGTGGATCTCCCCTGACTTCTTCAGGGTGTCGTCCGGATAGTGGATGACCTTCGGCGTGAAGAGGAGTAATGTCACCACCATCAGTGTTGGAGGTCAGAATTGTCTCCGGGATATTCTGATTGTTGTTGTTGCTAGTGTTAGCACGGTTTGTATTAGGATTCGTAACTGAACCCGACCTGAGATCAACCATCTTGTGAAATTGTGAGATTGAAACCAAGAGAATGATCTCCCACTATGGTCGCCAATCTGTAGATTGGGAAAAACAATTTGCTGGTTTTTAAGGAATTGAGGAGACGACCGTACGGAGGAGACTCCTCGAACCGAGCGAAATGTTAAACCTCAGACAGATGCACCGCTGCAAAGGGGGTGCTTTAGATTCGAGAGATCAATTTGTAGTACTCCGGCCTAAATCAAGACAATGACCGTTCCAGAGTAAATTCGGTCACAAGAGAGGATAGGTTGATCTGTAGGAGGGAAGCTGAGAAATGTATGGAATCAATGGTAATTAAATATTGTTGGTGTCTGAATTCTGAATATGATAAGCTCTGAATGATTGAAATTGCTCGATTGAGAGTAGTTGCTCAATTGATGAGTTGATGATCTCGTGTTGTCGATGAGACGTGAGATTGATGATACTTGTTGATGCCGATGATTCAATCATGATTCAGAGACTTATTTATATTGCTGGAACTTTAGACACCATGACCCCATGAAGTGTGACAATTGATGGAATCAAGGAGTGGGGAAGTTGAGATCGTGTTTGAAACCAGTTGCTCAAAGTGTGGAGACTTGGTCGATTTACCACCCACTACCTCGTGGATTCCTTCAACTGATTGCACGACTTGCTCACATTCGATTGTGTGTTTGAACACACGTGTCGTAGACCGCCAGACCAAAACCCTAAGTGATATCCCCCAAAGTGACACGATTGACGTCTCGTGGTTTGTTAGTCAATTGATGACTTCGTGGTTTGATGGGAAGATAAGTCCATGTAGTTGCTGAGTTGAACATGATGTTCTGAAACTCATGAATTAAACATGTCATGAGACAGAGGTATAGTTATTACGATGAAGTGAGAAAGTATTGCTCATTCGATGGATCGTTGAATATTGATTGTTGAACCAATATTCCTTGGTTTGAGCAAATATTTATCATCTGAGCAAGTGTTGCTCATGTGATGAATTGTTGAATATTTGATCGTCTGAGCATGTGTTGCTCATCTGATGGGTTATTGGCAGCGTACCAAAAATATTAATTAGAATATTGGTCGTTGAACCGAGCATAATTAATAAAATTAATGACCATGAGGTCGTCGTAAAATTATTAAGGTTGGAATCTGGAATGATGATCCTTGGATTCAGAAACCCTAATTTGATCAATTCATGATCAATTCATGGTTCGTCAGAAGCTTAACCATGGGATGAAGGAGGGAGCGACTACATGGGACCGTGGATCAACCATGTGGTGTCCATATGCTCACGTGAGAAAATACAAAGAACTGCTGAAGAGTTGACGATTTGTTGATGAAAGAATGATTAAATGCTGGTTTAACCATTTATTCGAAAATGCTCGTCTGAGCCTTAGGTAAGAAAACCTAATTAATTATGACGGAGAGAGGGACCGACCATGGGGTCATGAAATCGTCCCTGGGTTTTAACGTGACCGCCTGACGATCACTTCATAAAATCCAAAGTGTTTGGAAGAGTTTTGTACCTAATACGAGCAATTGTGCAAATTAGGTCAAAACTGTGAAAATTGATGGGACCGGCTTCCGTGTGCCAAAGAGCCAATCTTGGTTAGTCAAGATAGCATGCTCGTGTCCCCAAGGCGTCCGCGTCTCAGTCCTGAGAATTTTGATACTTTCTGGCGTGCAATTGAGCATCCATTCGAGAAAATATGCCAAAATTAGGGTTTCAACGAAACTGAGGAAAACACCATGAGATGATGAAAAATAATTATAAAATAAGGAATGAGGAGGCATGGGACCGCCGTGGTCAAGGCATGGTTTTCCGGTCGTGACCACTGTCCCGTGGTGCCTTTTCCTTAATTTTATAATATTTTGATGATTTTATGAAAAAATCATGAATTTTGAGAAATTTGATGAATTTGGGGAGTTTCCATGAATTGAAGGAGTTTTCATGAGTTCAAGGAAGCAAAAAAATATTAAAATAATAAAAACAAGGGCGTGTGGGACCGTGGAAGGCATGGTCGCCGGCTTGGGCCGGTCCCACGAGTTTCCCTAATTTTTGTGTATTTTTCATGTACTTTTGATGAATTGAGGGAATTTTTCCTAATTTGAGAGAAATACCATGAAATCAAGGAATTTGATGAATTCAAGGAAAACTAATAATAAGATAATAAAACAAAGGGGCGTGTGGGACCGGCTAGGGCATGCCCGGCCGGCCAAGGCCCGGTCCCACAAGTTTTCATAATTTATTTTATTTTATTTTTATTTGATGATTTGTGCAAAAATACCATGAAATCAAGGAGTTTTTTCATGAAATTAGAGAAATAATAATAATAATAATAATAAAATAATAAGGAACCGTGGGGTGTGGGGCCGGTTGGGACCAAGGCATGGCCGATTGGCCAATGGTGAAGCCCCACACTCCTTTCCTTAATTTTATATTATTTTTTATGGATTTATGGAAGTACCATGAAACCGAGGAGTTTCCTCGAGACGAAGGAGATTTGATAAAATAAAAGAATTTTCATCAAATCATGGAAAATAATAAAAATGCATTAAAAATATAAAACTGGCGTGGGATTGACCACGACACGGACGGTCGGTCGTGTGTCCGTGCTCCCAGCACCTTGGTCAATATTCTTAATTATTTATTATTTTCTTCTCTATTTTGCATAGGTTCATCGTTTCGTTGTATTTTTGAAATACTCGTTCGTGGGGTGACTGTTAGTGTATAGTCGTTGAATACACCTTTACCATTTGAATCGGGGCTTACTTAGAGGTAGCTCAGATGCCCAGCTGGTGATTATTTATTACTAATTGTGGAATTCGGTGGAGAATAATTCACAAAACTGAGTAATAAGATGTTTATTATTAATTCATAAGATCAGCTGAGGATTCGACTACGAATTCAGAATAATAAAGTGAGCATTACCATTCCATGGGATCGTAGATTCGACCATAGAATCAGAGTAATTAAGATTTATCTATTACCATTTATGAGACCAATTGTGGATTCGATCATGAAATCGGAGTAACGAGATAATATAGTTATTGCTATTCTATGAGATCAAGCCGTGGATTCGATCATAGAATCAGAAAAATTGTTATTGCCATTCCATGGGACCAGTCATGGATTCGACTATGGAATAGGAGCAATTGTTGTTGCCATTCCATGGGACCAGTCGTGGATTCGACCATGGAATATGAGCAGTAATAAATTATTCTGGGAATTCAGTAGTGAATTTCACGGCAGAATTAATCTTAGTTAGGAATAGTTAACTTTGTGGCTCTATACTAGCAGAGCAAGCTATCTAGGAGCATTAATTATCCAGATATGATCTTGTCGGTAAGTCATATCCTTTATATAATCAGGGTAAACTTTTTGTTTGTTCCTGAAAAAAATTATCGCTATATACTAGCAGAGCAAGCTTTCTAGGAGCCATCTATCTTGTGATACTATATAGAAATAATCACTGAAAGTATTCAGTATTCATGAGATATGTCGTTGTCCAGTCGTGAGACTACATATCTACATGTACTCTGAGAGAAAGTACTCTCCATTGAGAATTCGATGAGATACCCATGTCTCGATACTCATGCCTGATTGCTGAATCAGAGCTTCGTATAATTATGAGTTTATGATTTTATCCTTTGTCGAAAATCCACCATCTACAATGATGTGTAGATATCAACATCATAAACTCAAATTTACCGTTTCTATCAAAATCTCAAATATAGATAGAGAAGGTATGAGAGGTCATGTGCTCAGTTTAATTAGTTATATAATAACCGAGAGGTCATGTGCTCAGTTTCATGTGCTTCTTCACCCTTCATAAGATTGAGCGCAAAGGTGAGAATGCACATTCTAACACAACTAGGTTGTGTTTATTTGAGTCTTATCTTCTTTGTCACGAGTGACTAAGATAGATCATTCTTGACCTCTTTCTTGGTTTTCTTACTCTTGTTCCATCTCTTGTTTTTATTCTTTGCCTTGTGATGAAGAGTGTCATTATCACAACGTGCATTTTTACAAGAGATATTAGACAATATGATGTCTTTCTTTAGTCTTTGAAGAAGATTCTCATAGTCATTGTTACCAACAATTATCAACCGGGAATCATTCTTGTGACTAAATTTTAGTCTCTCGTTGGCAATGAATGACTTCTGGACCCATTTATAGATGGGTTTCGTAGGAGCAGCTTTCTCCTTCATACCATTAGGAAGATTTCCCTTTTGGATACTTTGCGAAACAAATTTTCTCCAATTTGGAACATCATCTCTTGTCTTCGCATTTACAAAGTCATCTCTCTTTCTATAGTCGGATCTTTTATGAGATAACCTTGTCGAGCGATAGGAAAAACTTGAACTATCATTATAATAATTCTTTTGTCTAAAATTTGGACAATAACGATCTGAATTATTTCGGGGAGCAAACTTAGATAATTTGTTTGATACAAAAGAAAGTGCATCTTGCATCTTACGAACTTTTCATCCCCATTGAATGTGTCCTTTATTACCACAATAATAACAATGCTTAGTAACATACGAAGACTGAGTTTTAATGTTACCTTTTTGTGGATCCTCTTTCATTGGAGCTCGACGAGTCTTCTTCTTTTTATCTTTTTTCAACGTTGTTGCTTTCTTGACATTAGCAGAAGTGCCTTCTTTGATGGTTGTATTTGAAGAGTCTTCTTGAACATGATTTTTAGGCTTGACTGGCTTTACTTCTTTACAAGAAATAGTATCATTTTTGACATTAGTGGAAGCCTCTGGTTGAGAAGAATTCGTAGCTTTAACAAATTTTATCTCATTGTTATCGTTGGAAGCACTTGAGTCCTTATAATATCCCAATCCTCGTGTATCACAATGAAATCTTCACGCTTCTAACAATGAGGATAAATTGTTTGTGATATTACTGGACTTTTTAAAGTACAAATTTTCTTGTTCCAACGTCTTGATTTTATCAAGAGCACCAGCTAGAGCAGCCTCAAGGCGTTTTCTTTAGAGAGATATGCAACATATTTCTCTTCAGAACTCTTTTGTTGAGAGTTAATCCTTGCTTTAGATTCAACAAGTTTCTTTTCTGACAAAAAGAGATTTCTCCGAAAAATCTCGTATTCGAGACTCTTTGAGTTTAGCTCTTCTGTACGATCTTTAAGAAGAGAATCAATGGTGCGATCACCTCTATAATATCCTTCGAAAACCCTCTTCAGTTTCTCGTTTTCACGACAAAGAGGAGTCATAACACCAAGAAATTGCGAAGTTCTCAGTTTTTTATTTTTCAAAGGATCCAGTAGTTTAGAGTATTCTGAAATATCCTCTTCTACATCTCGTTCAAAATCCGAGTCATCATCATCGGAAATTTCATCCATCCCTTTTTGTAGACATATTTTCTAGGTGTCCTCGTTTTCTACATCATTAACAAGATTAACTTGTCTAGTAGATTCTCTTGAAATGATTTTATGAAGGTATTCAAATATTAATTGTTTCTTAGATACCATCATCAAGTGTTAATTCAAAACTGTTGATGTCTTGATTTACATTATGAATCATTCTCAGGTTCAATACAAACTATATTTTATATTCTGGATAGACCAATAGGTTGGATCGCACCAAACACATATTGTTAGATCTTTTTCGTGTTTTCCTGCTCTGATACCAATTGAAAAGACGAGGGTACCCAAATACACCATAATATTTTTATTTCAACCTATAAGTCCTGTACCAAATGTGATCGTCTATGGACTAAGTCGAGACAAATACGAAAATTCGGTTCACACTTCGTGTGATCGTCTATGATACGATATCGAGATAATACAACAACAAGATAACTTGTGTGATTGACTATGGATACAAGATCGAGACAATAATACAAAAAAGTATGTACTTGATAATAGGTTCGGTAATAACCAAACTCTAAAGGATCACTATCAAGTATTACGGCGCTAAGGTACAAGTGTAATTTATTTTTGAATATAATAAATACAATTATAATTGCGGAATAGAAAATTAAATGACACATCAAGATTTTGTTAACGAGGAAACCGCAAATGCAGAAAAACCCTGGGACTTAGTCCAGTTTTGAGTACTCTCAGAATTAAGCCGCTATACAAAATCTAATACCAACTTCGTATAGTTGAGACCAAGCAGACTACCCCTAGCTACTTAGTTCCCTCGGTATCCCCGCTCCTTCGACTTCTAGAGTCACGCACGTGAATAACAAGTCTTTTGGATCGTTTTCCAAATAGCAAAGGAAGAATCTGTTTGGTAACCACTCTAATCAATCTTGCTACAAGATATAGATGAGTCGTTGACAAAGGCTCTTCCGCTTAATCTAATAAAATCCTTTGTATGGTTAGATCAATCTAACTTTACCTACTCAAATAGTCAAGTATAGATTTGCACTCAATCAATATATATATCTCAAACGAAAATATAAAGAATGCCGATCTCAAGCAACTAATCAATCAGATCTATCAAGATAAATCGATTCTAGTTGGATCTCAGCCGATCAAGGTTTGTGCACTAAATCCACAAGATACAAAAACTAATAAGAATTCTTCTTCGTCTTCAAATATTCTATTAACTTCAAATACCTGCACAACACCACTTGAATCTATTGTGATCAACCACACACAGAACGGAGTCTGTTAACAATGGATTATCACAAGTGTCTTTAGATCTAACAACAGTTCTAAAGATCCCGTCAATAATTTGATTTAGTCTGAGTGAATCTTATATCAGAAAATAAGATTCTCGAGCATAAACATACTAGGTGCAATCAAAGTTTCAACAACCGTTAGTCAATCAAATTAAATCGGAAACTAATAACAATATAACTATCTAGTTTCCCACCAATGGTACTCGTAGAGCTTATTGATCCCACATAAGTCTTTAAACGAGCGGTCGTAAGAGATTTCACCTAATTAGGATACTTTCCTCTCCGAATAGACGGCTCCACCAGAAACAACAAGAAATGAAGTTTGCCTGGCTCTTAGGATAGTTTGATAGAAATGCAAACTTAGGTGTTTATAGACCAAGGATGTTTGGACACCAAGGAATTTCCAAAACCGAAAATATTCTCAAGATATGCAATGAATGCCCAAATTCGGTTTTCATAATTCCAATAAATGTTGGTCCAATATTTCCCGAAATCTCTCAATAGAAAATCTCTAATTAGTAAATGCACATTACTAATTTTTATTCTCTAGAGCTATGCATTAATTGCTGGTAATTAGAGCATATAAAACAAAAACCTTAATTAAAAGATTCTTAATTTATTTCGGCATATGATTACCTTGAGTACCAAAGATTATCTTTGAACAATAATTGATAAGAGTTAGTGATCGTGTTCAAAGTATGTTGACATCTTTTCACTGCAAATCCTTATTTCATATTTACATGGATTTGCTTCTTGGAATCGGTTCTACCACATTTCCAAACAAGTTTAGAATTGGATTTCCAGTATTCCAAGTCTATTATGTGATTGGTCATACCAAATCATAATGGTTAGTTGTGATTGGTCCTACTAAGTCACATACATGGGTTCGGATCGGTTATACCAATCACTAGGATCGGTTTTACCTAAACATGTTATCTGCTTGTGATCGGCCACACCAGTCACCAGGATCGGTTACACCAATTACAAGGATCGGTCACACAATACTTATGATCGATCACACCAATTACCAGAATCGGTCACACCAATTACAAGGATCGATCATACCATCTCATGGTGATTACTTAAGATCGGTTACATCAATTACCAGGACCGGTCATACCAAATCATAAGTCTAGATATTGTGATCGGTTATACCAATATACATAACCTGGTTAAGATCAGTTCTACCAACTCACAGCTATTGGTCATCCAAAGATATGAAATGAATAACCGGACCAATAAACCTATTGATTTCTATTTCAATTCACGAAACAAGCTCATGAATGTACTTCCTTTAAACAAATGTCAAACATTGTTTCCTAGGATGAAATCTTCACCATAACCCATACAGATAATATATACAAGATTATGTCGCTGACATATCTACGGAGATCAAAAGATAATTGTTATACTTCGTAGTCTAATTCCTTAATACTATGATCATACTATTATGATCATGTCTCATCACTAGAGTATTATATACAATATGCACAGTATATACAGCTTCGCAGTTATGTTATCAATATAGCACGACTTGAAATATACGTTAGGAATGAAACAGTTCAAGTCAATATTAGTATCCTCAAGTGGAAGGATGATGTCGTCATTGTAGTTCGTTACTTATTCACATTCTTCAGGTCTTCGGAGTAACACTTGTATGTCTCAACATTCCTAGACTTTCTAGTCTAACCTAAACGAAGTTGACTCTAGTATTTAATCAAGCGACTCTATATGAGTTTTGATACTAAAATATGACAACCAAACTTGACATACCAACGCTTGGTGAGTTCAAGAGAGGTATGCTATAACACTTTTGAAGAGAGAAAAGGGATATAGGGCATACTTTGGTGATTTTGGAATTTCTCATAATTGGATCAAGGGTTTGCTATATTTTTACTTTATTATTTTTCATGGATTTTAGCCAAACTCACCATATTGGTTAGGGATGTAGTCAAGATATCAAAAACATGTCAATAAACTAGTTCTTCAGTTTTGTTATCTTAATCAAATCATTATTGTCTTGTTTTACCATTTAGTATCGCCATGTATGATTGCATGAATGTTTGTTTGGGAGTGCTACTAAATGATCATAAATACATATCTATAGATAGATCAGGGATTTAAAATACGCAATAGTTGATGAACTTTGTCTTAAGTATCATATTGTGATTACCAATTGTAATCAAAACCTTTGTGTGATTTGAAAAGACGAGGGTAGCCAAATACACCACAATCTTTTATTTTGATCACAACCTATACAAGACCCACTATGTATAAACCTCTTGGAGATACAATCACTCAAGGAATATTTCAACACAGTGTCCACTTGAAATAGGGTTAGTCCGGACTGGCCTAACAATGTGAGAATATCAAAGTCAAGTGGAGAAATCCAATACACTTTATGTGATCGTCTATAAATATGAAATGGATACAATACTACAACAAAGTGTTCACTTGATAATAGTAAAACATTATAAGATAAATATCAAGTTCCTGGTTAACGTACAAGTGTATTTACTTTAATTATAGTATAAAAATAATTATAATGCGGAAATAAAGTAAAGCACACACACCAGAATTTTGTTAACGAAGAAACCGCAAATGCAGAAAAACCCCGGGACCTAGTCCAGTTTTGAATACTCAATGAATTAAGACGTTACAAAAAGTAAATCTGCAACTTCGTGTAGACACTACTAAGTAAACTCAAATCCTAGTTACTCAGCTTCAAAAGTATTCTTGATTTGATAATATCTAGCAGAACCGAATTTCTATATAGATATTTGTTTTGACAATATCTAGCAGAACCGAAGTTCTCAATAGATATTTGATATTAGATATTCTAGCAGAACATGCATTCTCTTTAGGACTTAAATCTAATCTATCTTCTTAATGGTTCAATCTTTCAAGACAGGATTCCTTTGGATCGTATTCCAAACAATAAAGGATAAACTGTTTGGTAACAAAACTCACTTTTTAATCACAATACCGAAATATAAGATATAAGCGTAGTTAAAGATCTTCAATGTTTAAGACCTGTTACCAGATCCGAAGTTCCTCTATTAAAATATCAAACAAGACAATGATTACCGAAATAATCAGTCTTGATTACAAGGTTTATGATAGAATCACAAACTACTTGTTGATCTTAAAAAGGGTTATGTTTATTAAAAATAAACAACCTCTTTGATCCCCGAAAATCAAGTCACAGAAAGTTACACCAAAAAATCTAAACACAAGAACAGAAGTCTTCAATCTTCGATTTAATCTTCAAAGTAACAACCTGCAAAAACAAACTTGATTCCTTATTGATTTTTCGCACAGAACGGAGTCTGTTAACAATGGCAAATCAATGAATCTATCTTACGGATCTAGAAAGACTTAGATCCGTAGAAACGTTGATCTTTGATCTAGTTTGAGTGAGCCTTATATCAGAAGAGAAGGTGCTCAAGAATAAACAAACTAGGTGCAATCAAAGATTCAACAACTGTTAATCAAACAAATCAATAATCGAAAACTGAAATAACAATGCAATCTTCTAGTTTCCCACCAACGGTACACGCTAGAGCTTCTCAATCCCAAAGAAGACTTTAAACTGAGCGGTCGTAAGAGATTTCGCCTAATTAGGTTACTCTACTCTCCGAATAGGCGGCTACACCAGTAACAACACAACTGAGGAAGTTTGATGTCACGAAGGATTAGTTTTCTAGAGATGCAAACTTAGTTATTTATAGATCAAGGAAGTTTGGACACCAAGGAATTTCCAAAACCGAAAATATTCTCAAGATATGCAATAAATAGCAAAATTCGGTTTTCATAATTTCTGTAAATAAGATGCTCAAATCTTAACGTTGACATTATTCACGTATCCATAGTAACCAAATATATTTTCGGTATCTCTAATATTTCTAGAATAATAAAAAATTCGAAAATCTATTTTTGGATAAATTTTTGAGTTAAAAACATAAAACGTGCTCAGATTGGGTTGAGATTTCTTGAGGCCGATTGCACATGTTCATAGGATCGGTTCCCCCTTGTTGCACATGTGCATAAGATCGGTTCCCCCTTATTTATGGTATAAACATGTATTCGGTTGCACATGTCCATACCATCTCAGGTGATTACTTAAGATCGGTTTCACTAATAAAAGTCATACTAATACATAAGTCAGGTCTTTGTGAATAGTTTTACCAAGAACACAAACAAGTCATGAACGGTTATACTAATCACACATATTGGTTTTTCACAAGATATGCAATGAATAACAATACCAATAACGCCTGGCAATTTCCTTTTCGATTCACAAACCAAGTTCATGAATTTACTTCCTTAGAACACATGTAAGACATTGTTCCCTAGGATGAAATCCTCACCTTTACCCATATACATAGTCATAATAGCATCCAAAAGAGTATGTCGATGTCATATCTACGAAGTTCTAAAGATAAACATTATACTTCGTGATTCAATAAATTCCGTAGCACTTTGATCATAATAGTATAACTTTGCATATTATGTTTTCAATCTAAAAGATTTGAAAGACACAAGATAGATATGGAGCAAGTCAAGTCATAGTTACTAACCTCAAGCTGAAGGATGATGTCTTTGTTGTCTTCAATCCATCTTCAGATCTTTGTGAGTAATTGGAGCACAATACGTCTATCATCTCTAGTCTAACCTATCGAAGTTTACTGTAGTTTACATAATAGCAACTCGAGTTTTGGAACTAAATATGACAACCAATCTTGACTACCAACGCTTGGTGGGTTCAACCGAGCAGTGCTCTAACAATCTCCCCCTTTTTCAATTTAGTGACAAAACTCTATTACATATGGAGATAAATGAATGACAAAAAATAACTCATATTAATCTTCATACGCTAAATTCACATTTCAACAACACAAAAACCTGGAGATATTTAAACCATAAATGCCGATGTTGACATTATAATAACAAAGCTATACTACTCCCCCTAAAGGTAAGATAGGTAGATTTTCAATCCACACGTCTTTTTTATACCACGTAATATGATATGTTACTCCCCCTTAGTCTGTGCTTTCACTCTTTCGTTTAGATAAACGTTCAAGCACCAATATTCTTTTCCTTATCGATACCAATTAATATAAAATCAATACCAGTATCACTTATTTACTCCATATATTTCTCCCCCTATTTGTCACAAAATGACAAAGAAACGAAAAAATAAAGGACAACACGAAAGAATCTTACAAATCTCAAAATAGACTTGCAACCTGTAGAGTTATGCACGAGGGTTCCACACATCATGTTCTGATAACCAATATCAAAACCGAAACTACAAGTAGTTTTATTTTGATATGTTACCAAGGAAACAATTGTCCGAAATAATTTTTCCAATTTAGTTTAGCAAAACAAAAATCTACTAAGCACCTTAGTCCCTTTGCTAAACCGATTGTTCAAAAACAACCGCTTAATTCGATAAGACCAAAATAAAGATAATCTCTATTTTTCTCATCAGGTTCTAATTATCCATAAACTTAGACATTTCAATTTTAAACAAGACAAGTACTAGGTTAGTTAACTAGCATTTCTTGTTAAGGCATTCGATTAGACTTGAATAACCGAAACCTCACTTCGATAAGTCTTAACTAAGATCAGAATTAACTTAGTTTCTCTTATCTGGAATCGATTTGAACTAAACAACTCATCTCGTAATCCTTTTATTTCGTTAAGCCATAAATAATTCATACAAACCAAATAAATCAACTTTCATAATTATTCACCTCAACCAGAAGCAATTGAAACAACATAAGCATTAAAACACCGCAATTGCACCGAAATTTTGTAAGCCTAAAAAATTGATACCACACAATAAAGCAAGATAAAAATAGTTTTTCTTAACCGGAACCAATTGAATCACACATAAATATCCATTCACAAATAATGGGATAAACATCCATTGTACCAAAAATTTGTTAAGCAAAAGCAAAATATATGCAATAAAATCATGCTTTTCTTAAACAGGTAAATGATTAACTAAAAAATTTGTTACCTCAAATTTCGCATCCTCTTTTCCTCATTGTTTTTCTCATCCTTTCGCAAAGACATAAGAACAGAAAAAGCAACCTTTACCAGAGAAAGGTTGAAATGGTTTTAACTATTACGTGCGAATAGTAATAAGCTAATACCAAAGACTCATATGTATACTATATACACAACTTATGAGAAATAAATTGATAATATTATAATCGTGACTCACATATGGGATTAATTGTCATCCTACTTTTATGATTATTTGATTCAGCAAACCCAAAGAGTTAGATATGAAATCCGCTAAATCAAAAGTCACAAAATCATAAAAAGGTAACCGATTATGAGACCTATCTCATATAACGATGACAACACGAAGATACATTCATTTGATCAAGAACGTTTAGAACAATATTCTGAATGTCATGAGTATTGAAACTTATCATTCGAGTGTCATCATTGTGACTATCTTTTGATACCTTCCTGGTTGTGTTTAGAGAAGACTTTGGACTCCATTTAGAAATGGGTTTTACAGGAGCAGCTTTGTTCTTCCGATTATTTCTTCCTGAAATCCAAGATGAATCTCTTGAGGAAACATTAGGGTAACTAAAATGTTGAATACTCTGAGAGTTAGCCTTTCTCCAATTTGGAACATCAGATCTGGTCTTTACAAAGTTATCTCTCCTTTTATTGTTTGAGCGATTCTGAGAAAACTTTGTAGAACCCTGATAAGCAAAATTTGAACTATCATTACAATAATTATTTTGCTCATTGTTAGGACAATGATGTCCTAATTTACCACGAGGGGCATTATTGAGTTCATCCACTTTTACGAAAACGCGTGCATCTATGGCTTTCTCATTCCTTTTACGGAATCTGCGTCCCCTTTCCAAGTGTCCTTTATTTCCACAATAAAAGCAATGCTTAGCAACACACGAATCATGGGGTTTAGTGTTACCTTGTTGTAGATTTTCTTTCATTGGAGTTTGACGGATTTTACGTTTTCCGTCTTTTGCTGAAGATGAAGGTGCTACAGATTTTTCTTTTATGGAAGAGAAATTTTTTGTGGCAACTTTTGAAGCAATTTCTTCAGAAGAGTCTTTAGGCTTTACAAACTCTGTCTCCTGTTTAGCATTCAAAGTTTGTTTACCTTTGTAGCCCAATCCTCGAGTGTCACGAGGAACTCTAGTTGACTTCAACATTGAGTCAAGTTGTTTTGTGTTACTATCGAACTTTTTCAAGTCCACTTTTAGACTTATATTCTCTTTCTCCAAGGTTTTTATTTTTTTGAGAGAATTATCTAAATCAACCTTAAATTTATCAATTTGAACTTTATAATCTATTTCAGATTCGGTAGAATTACTTACCTTGGTGTTCTTTAGATTCTCCAACTCTGTGTATAGCTTCACTTCTCGATCATGACTTTCTTCGATTTGCTCTCTATAAATGCATTCAAGATAATTACCAGTACCAATAGTCTCTATATCGTTCTCCAATTCATCAAGTTCCCTTTTCAATCTTTCATTCTCTTCACGAAAATCACAGTTGAGTGTCTTTGGCTCTGGAGCTGCTTGATCATCACCTTTTTCAATTTGTTTTTTGTATTCTTCCAAGACTTCAAGATAAGTTTGACCATTGCTTACATGTTCTATATCCTTATATAGAATATCAAGTTCTCTTTTAAGATTTTCATTCTCTTTGCAGAGTTTATCACATTCAAGTGCTTTTGACTCTAAAGTTACTTCAATATCCTTTTCAGATGTGCATTCAACAGTTGCATGGAAAGCCTTGTTCTCTTGATCCTTGGAACAATAAGAGCTATTATTTTGTTCTATATTCTCTACACATTTCTGTGATTTTTGGGAAGGAAAAGATGCATCTTTTGAAGAATTCCTTTTCTTTTGTCTTAATAACTTTCTAAATTGTCGTGCAGTCGTATTAACACTACAACTCTCAGTTTTTGTATCCGAATAACAAGTCCTAGTTACAGCTTTAAGGATAATATCCTCTTCATTATTGTATTGGTATTCAAGGTCAAAGATCTTTAATTTACTAACTAGAGCGCTTCTAGATAGTGTGGAAAGATCATTTGCTTCCATGATGGAATGCTTTTTAGATTCGTATCTTGATGGTAAAGACCTTAGCGTTTTACACACAATATCTTTATCTGGAATAGTTTTTCCTAAAGCGTGAGAGGCATTCACTATTTCAGAGAGTTTTTAATCAAACTCATCAAAGGTATCGTCTTCATCCATACGGAGGTTTTCCCATTTAGAAGATTGGGTTTGAAGACTAGCTTCTTTTTCAGAGGTATTCCCTTCAAATACGATATTAAGAATATCCCATGCTTCCTTTGATATTTTACACTTGGTTACATGATGATGGAGGTCTCGAGTTAAAGCATGAATAATGGCATTCAATCCATCGGAATTTTGCTTTGCAAGCAATTTTTCTTCTTTATTGAACTCGTTTAATTCCTTTAGTCTAAACTCAGTGGTTGAGTCGTTGACTAGTAATTTTGGGTGTTCATATCTATTAATAACTAAACCCAAGTGTGAAAGGTACGTTAACTGAATCAACCATTTGATTCAAAACTTATAGGTTGGCTCACGCCAAACACAGATTGTTAGATCTTTCCGTGTTTTCCTGCTCTTAAACCGATTGAAAAGACGAGGGTACCCAAATACACCACAATCTTTTATTTTGATCACAACCTATACAAGACCCACTGTGTATAAACCTCTTGGAGATACAATCACTCAAGGAATATTTCAACACAGTGTCCACTTGAAATAGGGTTAGTCCGGACTGGCCTAACAATGTGAGAATATCAAAGTCAAGTGGAGAAATCCAATACACTTTATGTGATCATCTATAGATATGAAATCGAGACAATACTACAACAAAGTGTTCACTTGATAATAATAAAACTTTATAAGATAAATATCAAGTGCCTAGTTAACGTACAAGTGTATTTACTTTAATTATAATATAAAAACAATTATAATGCGGAAATAAAGTAAAGCACACACACCAGAATTTTGTTAACGAGGAAACCGCAAATGTAGAAAAACCCCGTGACCTAGTCCAGTTTTGAATACTCAATGAATTAAGATGCTACAAAAAGTAAAAGTGCAACTTCGTGTAGACACTACTAAGTAAACTTAAATCCTAGTTACTCAGCTTCAGCAGTATTCTGGATTTGATAATATCTAGCATAACCGAAGTTCTCTATAGATACTTGTTTTGACAATATCTAGCAGAACCGAAGTTCTCAATAGATATTTGATATTAGATATCCTAGCAGAACAAGCGTTGTCTTTAGGACTTAAATCTAATCTATCTTCTTAATGGTTCAATCTTTCAAGATGGGATTCATTTGGATCGTATTCCAAACAGTAAAGGATAAACTGTTTGGTAACAAAACTCACTTTTTAATCACAATACCGAAATATATGATATAAGTGTAGTTAAGGATCTTCAATTTTTAAGACCTGCTACCAGATCCGAAGTTCCTCTATTACAAGATCAAACAAGACAATGATTACCGAAATAATCAGTCTTGATTACAAGGTTTATGACAGAATCACAAACTACTTGTTGATCTTAAAAAGGGTTATGTTTATTAAAAATAAACAACCTCTTTGATCCCCGAAAATCAAGTCACAGAAAGTTATACCAAAAAATCAAAACACAAGAACAGAAGTCTTCAAATCTTCAAAGTATTCAATCTTTTATTTAATCTTCAAAGTAACAACCTGCAAAAACAAACTTAATTCCTTATTGATTTGTCGCACAGAACGGAGTCTGTTAACAATGGCAAATCAATGAATCTATCTTACGGATCTAGAAAGACTTAGATCCGTAGAAACGTTGATCTTTGATCTAGTTTGAGTGAGCCTAATATCAGAAGAGAAGGTTCTCAAAAATAAACAAACTAGGTGCAATCAAAGATTCAACAACCGTTAGTCAAACAAATCAATAATCGAAAACTGAAATAACAATGAAATCTTCTAGTTTCCCACCAACGGTACACGCTAGAGCTTCTCAATCCCAAAGAAGACTTTAAACTGAGCGGCCGTAAGAGATTTCGCCTAATTAGGTCACTCTCATCTCCGAATAGGTGGCTACACCAGTAACAACACAACTGAGGAAGTTTGCTGTCACGAAGGATTAGTTTGCTAGAGATGCAAAATTAGGTATTTATATATCAAGGAAGTTAGGACACCAAGGAATTTCCAAAACCGAAAATATTCTCAAGATATGCAATAAATGGCAAAATTCGGTTTTCATAATTTTTGTAAATAAGATGCTCAAATCTTAATGTTGACATTATTCACGTATCCATATTAACCAAATATATTTTCGGTATCTCTAATATTTCTAGAATAATAGAAAATTCGAAAATCTATTTTTGGATAAATTTTTGTGTTAAAAACACAAAACGTGCTCAGATTGGGTTGAGATTTCTTGAGGCCGATTGCACATGGTCATAGGATCGGTTCCCCCTTGTTGCACATGTGCATAGGATTGGTTCCCCCTTATTTATGTTATAAACTTGTATTCGGTTGCACATGTCCATACCATCTCAGGTGATTACTTAAAATCGGTTTCACTAATAAAAGTCATGCCAATACATAAGTCAGGTCTTTGTGAATAATTTTACCAAGAACACAAACAAGTCATGAACGGTTATATTAATCACACATATTGGTTGTTCACAAGATATGCAATGAATAACAATACCAATAACGCCTGGCGATTTCCTTTTCGATTCACAAACCAAGTTCATGAATTTACTTCCTTAGAACACATGTAAGACATTGTTCCCTAGGATGAAATCCTCACCTTTACCCATATACATAGTCATAATAGCATCCAAAAGATTATGTTGATGTCATATCTACTAAATTCTAAAGATAAACATTATACTTTGTGAATCAATAAATTCATTAGCACTTTGATCATAGTAGTATAACTTTGCGTATTATGTTTTCAATCTAAAAAATTTGAAAGACACAAGATAGATATGGAGCAAGTCAAGTCATAGTTACTAACCTCAAGATGAAGGATGATATCTTTGTAGTCTTCAATCCATATTCATATCTTTGTGAGTAACTGGAGCACAATACTTCTATCATCTCTAGTCTAACCTATCGAAGTTGACTGTAGTTTACGTAATAGCGACTCGAGTTTTGGAACTAAATATGACAACCAATCTTGACATACCAACGCTTGGTGGGTTCAACCGAGCAGTGCTCTAACATGATTGTAATTAGAAACTTGACATATGTTAAATAGATTACTCATAGTATTTCTATTGCATTGATTAGTCTAATTCATATAACTTAAAGCTTTTGGAGGATTAAACCTGATAGCAAGTTGTGTTAGGTTTTTCTGTGAGCAGTATTCACATATTCATCGTTATGGTATGTGATGACATAAGAAATTTATCGATGTATGCTCTCGATGGGGTACTCTAGGACTCTTGATAATAAATTATTAAGTGACAACTCTAGTTATTATTGAAAAAACGAGGGTCTAACAACCACACCCAATATTTTGTTCGACAAACTGAATAGACAAACTCCAATATACTTTCAAGAGAATCAACTAGATAGTCAGTCTCAATATAGAGAAAAGTATATCAAAGAGTTTTATATCTCAATCTCTCAATTCAATCTACAATCAGAAAATAGGAATTTGCGTGCCCGATTGAATATAAGAGAAATAACTTGAACTGTACCAAAGACCAGTGTTCAAGGATCAATCAATTTCAATCAACAACCAAAGGTTGGGTTTACCAATTGATCAATTCAATGCCAACTTGTGATATTTCTATTATATAAAAAAAAATAATGCGGAAAAGAACTAACACAGACACTAGAATTTTGTTAACGAAATGCAGAAAAACCACGGGACCTAGTCCATCTTTGAACAACACACTGTATTAAGCCGCTACAGACACTAGCCTACTACCAATGAACTTCGGACTGGAATGTAGTTGATCCCTAATCAATTTCACAGTGATCAAGGTACAGTTACGCTCCTTACGTCTCTGAACCCCAGCAGGATTCTACGCACTTGATTCCCTTAGCATATCTCACCCACAACCAAGAGTTGCTACGACCCAAAGTCGAAGACTTGACAAACAAATCTATCTCACACAGAAAAGTCTATTGGAATAGATAAATCTGTCTCCCACAGAAATACCTCCGAGTTTTGTTTCGTCTTTTGATAAATCAAGGTGCACAGGAACCAATTGATAAACCATACTTATATTCCCGAAGAACATCCTAGTATTATCAATCACATCACAATAATCTTAATCGTATGGTAGCGAAACAAGATATCGTGGAATCACAAACGATGAGATGAAGATGTTTGTGACTACTTTTAATCTTACCTATCGGAGATAAATCTCAAGCAAATCTTAGCAAAGATAACACTCAATCACGATAGTAGAATTAAGATCAGAACACGCAACTACAGAGAAAATAGTTGGGCCTGGCTTCACAATCCCATTGAAGTCTTCAAGTCGTTAACCTACAGGGTTTCGTGAAAAACCTAAGGTTAAAGGAGAATCGACTCTAGTCGCAACTAGTATCACACAGGAGGTGTAGGGATTAGGTTTCCCAGTTGCTAGAGATCTCACTTATATAGTTTTCAAATCAGGGTTTGCAATCTAAGTTACCTTGGTAACAAAGCATTTAATATTCGCCGTTTGATGAAAACCTGATTAGATTCAAGATAATATCTTTCAACCGTTAGATCAAACTTAGATTGTTATACACAAATGAAATGTACCCTCATTTAGGTTTATGTAACCGTACCTAAACATGTATACCATGTTAGCTCAACAGTAGTCAACCGAGGTTAGCTATATGAACACTCTCATATCAACCTTATTCATCTTAACCATAACTAGTTAAAATGACTCAAATGAAACTAGTTAAAGAATTGTTCAATTGCTATATTCTCATAGAAGTATACAAGAACACAATTGAAGAAAAATCGTTTTGATTAAGTCGAATCAATTCATGAACATTATAGCCACGGTTTGCAAAGAATGCATTCCTTATTATATAAATGTATTTTTTCATGTCACAACCGATTTTAGAACTTTAACCACTCAAGTATGCAAACGGGTACACATACTTGAATAGCCGGACCAAGTTTGGTTTTCGCCAGTATGCGAACGGGTACGCATACCTCCAAACCCAGCAGAATTTTCCGGACATGAACCTTACGCCAGTATGCGTACGGGTACGTGCACTTAGGTTCCCGGACTTCTCAAACCAATAAGTACGCATACAGGTAAGCATACTATGGTTCCCGGACATGGATCACATATATGCAAGAGTGCATAACATGTTTATAGTCCAATGTTGTTTAAGTGTTCTAAACTCTATTTAAATCATTGAAACTTTCTTAGAGGATGAC
The DNA here is from genome assembly GCF_003573695.1 of Papaver somniferum. Classification (NCBI taxonomy): domain Eukaryota; kingdom Viridiplantae; phylum Streptophyta; class Magnoliopsida; order Ranunculales; family Papaveraceae; genus Papaver; species Papaver somniferum. Next base: position 62,795,615 of record NC_039364.1, on the reverse strand, counting down.
AATAGCCGTTTTCACATACTATTAGCATCAAAGCAATTTGCAAGTTATTGAAATAATCATAACGAAACATTCCAAGTCTACACCAAATGATTGTATCAGAAAAACCATGTAAGATGTTACTCGGAAATTTTCACATGATCATCTTTTGAATTTCGTCAAGAGTGTAAGATGAACTTGGTTGAAGCGAAATCTTACCAACACATATTTCGAGAAATATGTAAGCGAGTTAAACTCAGCTTGAAATCTCAAATGTGCATAATCGAAAACCATATAGTAATACGACTTATGTATTACTATAGGAGATGGAGTATAAATAGACTTTCCGAGTGATAAATAAGTTCTAGTCTCCACATACCTTTTTTTGATGAAGTTCCACAAGCTCTCCTTAGTAGTTCTTCGTCTTCAATTGATGAACGTCGTTAAGTCTAATGCTCAACTATACAATCTATCCTAGTCCGAGACATCACTATAAGTAGACTAGAGATCAAGACTTATAGTTTTGATCACTAACATTGACAAACAAACTTGAGATAGAAATGCTCGCAAGTTCGACCGAACAGTGCTCTAACAATCCCCCCTTTGTCAAATTTAGTAACAAAACTATCGATACATATGGATTACAAAATAAATAAACTTTGTAGCTTCTCATCCAAATGCTTGATCTCCTTGGTTCTTCAACATTAATCGAAATATTCATCACTTCCAAGTACTCCAATGATTCCAAATGTGTTCAACTCAGCATCATCGTTGTTGAAGATCCGTAGCTATAACAATGAGAAAATAGTTGCTCTCTGTTAGAGCATGGCTCGGTTGAACCCACCAAGCGTTGGTATGTCAAGTTTGGTTGTCATATTTTAGTGAATCAAAACTCATGTTAAGAGTCGCTTGATTATGTACTAGAGTCAACTTCGTATAGGTTAGCTTGAAAGTATTAGGATATGAGACATTACAAGTATTGCGAAGTCTTGAAGATGTGAAGAAGCAAGGAGATACAACGACAACAATCATCCTTCCACTTGAAGTTAGTGATATTTGACTTGAACTGTTTCATTCCCTAACGTATCTTTCAAGTCGTGGATATTAAAAACATAACTGCGAAGCATATTTGAACTCTAGATAGACATAGTATTAAGGAATACAATACGAGGTTTATTGCTTAACCATTAAACTTTGTAGATAAGACATCGCCATAATCATTTGAATGTTATTGTGATTATGTATGGGTATGAGGTGAGGATTTCATCCTAGGGAACAAGGTTTACATGTTTTCTAAGGAAGTAAGTTCATAAACTTGTTTGTGAACCGAAAAGAAAATTTCCAGGTGTTATTGGTTTTGTTATTCATTGCATATCTTATGAACAACCAATATGTGTGATTGAGGATAACCGCTCAAAAATTGTTTGTGTTCTTGGTAGAACTATTCACAAAGGCCTGACTTATGTATTGGTATGACTTTTATTAGTGAAACCGACCTTAAGTAATCACCTAAGATGGTATGATCGGGTTTGTGCTTTGTCTGACCAATTATGGGAAAGGGGAACCGATCCTAATAAGAGGTGCAGTACATCACAAAGGGGAACCGATCCTTGTATGGGGTGCAGCAAGGTTTATAGAAGAAAGGGGAACCGATCCTATGGACATGTGCAACACGTTTTTAGGAAAAGGGGAACCGATCCTATGGACATGTGCAACACATATAAGTTAGATACCATATATATGTGAGGAACCGATCCTAGTACCTACTCAACCGAATTTTGGAAAGCTAGTGTGACTATGCACAATACTCACATGGAGGTAGAACCAAAACTTGTTTTGGTAGAACAGTTAAACCCATGATTGTGATTGAATGTTGGTTTGATCAATCGCATAGTTCTTGAAAGTCGGATGAACCAATTCTAAACTTGTTTGGAAGTGTGGCAAATCGGTTTCAAGGTTGTAAGTGTGAAAGAGAATTTACAAAGTAAGGATGTCGACATACTTTGAACACGTGCTGTGAATGTTTATTTCTTTAATTGTTCAAAGATATTCCTTAACGGCTAAGGGAAGAGAATCCCAGGATCGAAACATAAGTAAGTTAAGAATATTTTAATTAATGTTATTAATTTCATTTTGTAGGGAATTTCCAGAATTATTAATGTGCATTTACTAGTTAGATTTTCCGAGAGATTTCGATCATTATTTTTGGACAAAGCATTTCCAGGAATTATGAAAACCGAATTTGTTCTTTAATGAATATCTTGAGAATATTTTCAGTTTTGGAAATTCCTTGGTGTCCAAACTTCATTGTCTATAAATACTTGAAATTTTCCTTTCTAGCAAACTAATCCTTCGTAACAACAGACTCCCTCTTTTGTTGTTGTTACTGGTGTAGCCGCCTATTCGGAGAGGAGAGTAACCTAATTAGGAGAAATCTCTTACGGCCGCTCAGTTTAAAGTTTTCTTTGGGATTGATAATCTCTAGCGTGTACCGTTGGTGGGAAACTATATAATTGCGGTTTATCTTTTGTTTTCATTGATTTGATTGACTAATGGTGGTTGAAATCTGATTGCACCTAGTTTGTTTATTTTTGAGAATCTTCTCTTCTGATATAAGATTCACTCAAACTAGTTCAGAGTTTCGACAGGGATCTTTAGACTGTTGTTAGTTCTAAAGACGATCTTGTGAAACTCCATTGTTAACAGACTCCGTTCTGTGCGTTATTGATCACAAGATATTCAAGTGATTGTGTGCAGGTTTTTATTGAAGATTTAAGAAGATTTGAAGACAAAGAAGATATTGAAGATCTGACTTGGGTTTTATAATCTTTGATGTGCACAATACTTGTTACTTGTTTTGGTAAAAGAGGATCCAATTAATAATCGGTTTATCCTTGTGGTAGATTGGATTGATTAATTGAGTAGATCGGCATCAACATAATTCTTTGGATTAAGAGTGTTGTTGGCTTAATCTTAAACGATTACTTCGGTAATTGAACATAAGATAGATTTAAGTACCTGACGAAGGAGTTTATGTTAAGATAAACGGAAGAGCCTTTGTTTGACTCATATCACTTGGTTGAAGAGAGTTGATACCAAACAGATTTGTTGTTCCTTTACTGTTTGGAATACGAACCAAAGGAATTGTTCCAAGTACGTGACTTATTTATAAGTTGGAGGCGTAGGAATACAGACGGAACTAGGTGAAAAATAGGTTTAGTTGCTTGGTTTCAACTATACGAAGTTGGTGTAATTTTGTGTAGTGGCTTAATCCTGAGAGTATTCAATTCTGGACAAGGTCCCGAGGTTTTTCTGCATTTGCGGTTTCCTCGTTAACAAAATCTTGTTGTGTCATTTACTTTTATTTTCCGCATTATAATTGTTTTATTATAATTAAAGTAAATTATGCAAACGTTAATTCCTATTTACTTGATAAGCAATCCTATTGTGTTTGGTTAAGAACCCTTGTATCAAGTAAACATACTTCTTTGTTGAATTGTCTTGATCTCGTATCCATAGACGATCACACGAAGTGTGAACCGATTAGTTGTATTGTCTCGACTCTGTCCATAGACAATCACTTTCAGAGAAAGGACTTATAGGTAGGAAAAGTTTTAGCTTGAGGTATATTTTGGTACCCTCGCCTTTTCAATTGGTATCAGAGCGGGCAAACACGAAAAGATCTAACAATATGTGTTTGGTGCGATCCAACCTATAAGAATGAATCTAATGAGTGATTCAGTTAACGTTCCACCAAGATTTAATGGGACTAATTATCATTATGGAAATCGGCTATGAAAGCCTTTTTTCAATCCCGAGATTTTAATACATGGCTATTAATCGAAGACGGATACCAACGTACGATAGACTATTCGGAGTCTGAGTTCAAACGGCTAGATGTTAGAGCATTGCTCGGTCGAACTCGCATGCGTTTCTATCTCAAGCATGTTTGTCAATGTTAGTGATCAAAACTATAAGTCTTGATTTCTAGCATATATAGCTAAAGGTCTCGGACTAGGATAAAAAGTGTAGTTGAGCTAAAGACTCCATGGAAATCATCATACAAGACGAAGGAATACTCAAGGAACTGGTGGATCTTCATCGACTAAAAGGTATGTGGAGACTTGAACTTATCTGTCACTCAAAAGTCTATCTACTCTATGTCCTACTCTTGAGACAAAAGACGTTTTGTTATATAGACTTTTATTATACACATTTGCTATTTCGAGTCGAGTGTAACTCGCCTATCTATTTCTCGAAATATGTGTTGGTAAGCTTTTTCTTTTCCAAATTCATCTTTACCTAGTGACGAATTTCATGTTATGTTTCAATCACTTTGGAAATTTCTCTGACGAAAAATGATTTGTGAATAACGGCTATATAACATCCTCTGAGAATGTTTCAATGATTGAAATGAGAGTTTAGATTACATAACCATTGGTAGGATATAAGTATTATTGTGGAAACACATATATGTATAAGTCCTTATTCCTTGAACCAAAGTTTGCGAACTTTGTTGATCAAGAGAAACGGAATGTGGCGTGAGCCAAGTCCGCGAACTGGCGGAAGTTCTCGACCCGAGAATTTCTGCTGGAGTTTGTGAACTCCTTCCGTGAGCTTAAGTCCGCGAACCCAGTCCGCGAACTTGAGCAGGTTATATCTAAAATCGGTTGTTCTTGAATTCATGTTTATATAAACTAAGGAATGCTTTTGCAAACCATGGCTATAAAGTTCATGAACCGATTCTAGTGAATCAAACCGTTTTTGCTTCGATTGTGTCATGTATAGTTACATAAGATCTAAGCAATTGAACAACTCTCTAACTAGTTCATTTGAGTCATTTGAACTAGTTATGGTGAAGAAGAATATGGTGGATATGAAAGTGATCATATGGCTAACCATTTGGTTAACTATTGTTGAACCAACAAATGTTAATGTTTGGGAACGACTACATAAACCCAAAATTGGACATTTCATTTGTGTGTAACAAGCTAAGTTTTCGATACAACGGTTGAGAAATATTAGCTTGAATCTAATCAGGTTTTCATCTAACAGTGAATATTGAATGCTTTGTTACCAAGCTAACATTGATTGCAAACCCTGATTTGAAAGACTATATAAGGGAGAACTCTAGCAACTGGGAAACCTAATCCCCACACCTTACATGTGATACTAGTTGCATAGCTAGAGTCGATTATCCTTTAACCTTTGGTTTCTTCTTCTAAAATCAGGTTAACGACTTAAAGACTTCATTGGGATTGTGAAGCCATACCGATACTACTTTTCTTGTAGTTGTGTCATTTGATCTTGCATCTTCTATCGTTACGAGTACAATTGTAATAGTTGGCTCGACATTTATATCTCACATAGGCAAGATAAAAAAGTAATCACAAACACTTCGTCTCATTATTTGTGATTTCACAATATATTTTTTCGCTTTGTCGATTAGGATTATTGTGAGGTGATTGATAATACTAGGTTGTTCTTCGGGAATATAAGTCTGGTTTATCAGTTGGTTCCTGCTCACCTTGATTTATCAAAAGACGGAACAAAACTCTTAGGTATATTCGTGGGAGGCGGATTTACCTATTACCGTAGACTTTTCTGTGTGATACAGATTTGTTTATTAAAGTCTTCGACTTTGGGTCGTAGCAACTCTTAGTTGTGGGTGATATCAGATAAGGGAATCAAGTACGTAGCATCCTGCTGGGGTCAGAGACGTAGGAGCATAATTGTACCTTGGATCACTGTGAGATTGATTTGGGTTCAACTTCAGTCCAGACCGAAGTTAGTTTGGAGTAGGCTAGTGTCTGTAGCGTCTTAATACAATGTGTGTTCAATCTGGACTAGGTCCCGGGGTTTTTCTGCATTTGCAGTTTCCTCGTTAACAAAATTCTGGTATTTGTGTTATTTCTTTTCCGCATTATATTTTGTTATATAATTTAAATATCACAGGTTGTGCGTTGTTCAATCAATTAGAATATCCGAACTTTTGGTTGTTGATTTAAATTGATTGACACTTGGATTTTGGTATTTGGTACCATCTAAATCTCTCTAGTATTTGATAAAGACTCGCAGATTTCTATTTGCTTGATTATATATCAAATCGAGAGATTGAGATATAAACTCTTTGATATACTTTTTTATCTAGATTGAGTCTGACTGTCTAGTTGATTCTCTAGAAAGTATATTGGAGTTTGTCCATACAGATTGCTGAGCGAAATATTGGGTGTGGTTGTTGTACCCCCCACTTTTTCAATTGGTATCAGAGCGGGAAAACACGTTCAAGACCTCACAAGTTTGTGTTTGTAGCGATCTGACTCTATGGACAGAAAATTCTCTAGAAACGCTTCACCAGGATTAAAAACCAATCGTAAAAAAAGTTCTAATAAACTGGTTATTCTCCAGAAAAAGTTGGATGAACAAATTCGGATCAACTCTGATCTCATAGCAGAAATTGCAATGCTTAAGGATTTGAAATCTGTTAAAATACCTGTAATAGATTTGAATAACTCCAGTTGCTTCTCTCTGAAGAACAATCATAAGTCAAGTAATAAACAACGTTCACATGTTGTCAAAACTGATATGACTCAGAACTTTTCTGGCGATTCCAAAAGTGATGGCCCATGTTTGTTTTGTGATTCTTCGTATCATTTTCAACATTCTTGTGTGTCCTTCCAAAAGAGACTGAAAGTTGCAAGTAATCTTCACACGAAAACTAGACAACTTAGTGCTTCTCTAAAAGGACGTACAAAACTATCAGGAAACCCTAAACAGGAAAGTACTAATAGTATGGGAGCTTTTGCTTTAAAATCAACATCACCCTTTCAATGGTTTCTTGACAGTGGATGTAGCAGACATATGACAGGTGATCTCACATGGTTTGTTTCTTCTGACGACTATGAAGGAGGACCAGTAACTTTCAGAGATGGGAGTTGTTGATATATTAGCAAGAAAGGGACGATCAAACTTCCCTGCGTACCTGAAATCCATGATGTAGTATATGTAAAAGGTATGACTGCAAATCTTCTTTCTATTAGTCAAATTTGTGACAAAGGCCATCGAGTTGTCTTCAATGCAAATCGATGTGACATTGCAGACAAAACTTGGAAAGTAATTTTTCAAGGAACTCGTGGTAAAAACAACTGTTATCTTCTCGATACTCAGTTTAGCAATTGTTGCAATTTGACTAAGGTGGAATCGACACATCTTTGGCATGAGCGTTTTGGTCACATCAACTATCGTCTTCTAACTAAGATCATTAACAAAGAACTTGTTAGAGGCGTTCACGAAATCAATGCAAAGATTGAAGGTGTATGTGGTGCCTGTCAAAAGGGTAAAAAACTAAAGTTCACCATAAATCATCTCTCACTAAAGCTCCACTTGATTTAATTCATATGGATCTCTTCGGACCAATTCAACAACCCACGGTTGCTGGTAAGAAGTATGCTTTAGTTATGGTAGATGATTACACCAGATTCACTTGGGTTGCATTTCTGTCTCATAAAAATGAAACCCTTGATGAATTCAAGATTATTGTTAAAAGAATCCAGAACGAATAAGGTCACAAACTAAATAAAATTAGGAGCGACTTTGGAATTGAATTCAAGGATACTAAGGTGTTTGAATTTTGTGACGAACTGGGAATTATTCAACAATATTCACCACTCATTACTCCTCAAGCTAATGGAGTTGCATAAAGAAAGAATATGAACATTCAGGAAATGGCCATGGTAATGCTCCATAACAAAAACCTACCTCTAAGGTTTTGGGGAGAAGCTTTTTTAACGACATGTTATTTGATCAACTGTGTTTACTTACGGTCTAAAACCCTAAACACGCCTTATGAGTTGTGGTATGGAAGAAAACCCAACTTGCACTATCTTAGAGTGTTCGGAAGTAAATGCTACATTATAAAAGATCGAGAACAGAGAGGGAAATTCGATACCAAAAGTGATGAAGGTATCTTTCTTGGCTATGCTTCTGATATCCATGGTTTTCGAGTGTTTAATCTCAGAACTCAAGTCATGATGGAATCTGCTAATGTCATCATTGATGATATTACTGATTTTCATCATGATAATCCTCCTGCTGAACTGCCTCCAACCGAGACAATTGATAAAGTCAAAGAAATACCAGAATCAGTTAAAGTTATCCCAACTGTTGTTGATTCTGATATTTCTAGTGACGAGGAGAAGAGCACTGATCAGGCTACTCCTGACGAACAATAACGTGTCCCTCCACGACACCTCTGGGTTCAAAGGAATCATGATCCCAACAGTATTATTGGAGGAAGAGATTCTACATCTAAGACTCGAGGGAAACTTCAAAACATGTGTAATTTTGGTTGTTATCTATCACAAGTAGAACCGAGAAATATTGATGAAGCTCTGAACGATCCATTTTGGGTGAATGCAATACATGAAGAGTTAAATCAGTTTATAAGACAAGACGTATGGGAACTCGTACGTTGTCCCTCCAATGTTAATATTTTTGGAACAAAATGGATATTCAAGAACAAGTCTGATGAATTTGGCACAATTATCAGAAATAAAGCCAGACTTGTCGCTCAAGGATATTCATAAATTGAAGGTATCTACTTTGACGAAACCTTTGCTCCTGTGGCACGCCTTGAGTCCATTAGACTTTTATTAGCTCATGCTTGTTATCTCAAGGTTAAACTTTTCCAAATGGATATAAAATCCGCGTTCCTAAACGGAATTCTAAAAGAAGAAGTCTATGTTGCTCGACCTAAAGGATTTGAAAACCTTGATTTCCCAGATCACGTTCTTAAGATCAAAAAGGCATTATATGGGTTAAAACAAGCACCTATAGCCTGGTTTGAAAAACTTACCACTGCTCTTATTAGAAAAGGTTTTTCAAGAGGTGGAGCTGATAAAACCTTGTTTACCAGATGGAGTGGGAAAAATGTTGTCATTGCTCAAGTCTATGTAGATGATATCATCTATGTTTCAACTTCAGAGAATCTTGTAAAGGATTTTCAAGTTTCACTTGCTAAAGAGTTTGAAATGAGCAATGTTGATGAGTTAAAGTTCTTTTTAGGATTACAGATTCAACAACATAAGGATGAAATCTACTTATCTCAAGAAAAATATGCAAGGGATCTTGTTACAAGATCCGGTCTAGATAAGTCAAGTCCAAAACTGACACCTATGCCCACTACTGGTAAACTACACAGAGATGAAAAAGTAGTAAAAGTAGATCAAAAATTGTATCGATCTATTATTGGTAGCCTTTTATATCTTACAGCCACTAGACCTGATATTTCTTTTAGTGTTGGTTGTTGTGCTAGATTTCAGGCTACTCCAAAGGAATCTCATCTTGCAGCTGCAAAGAGGATCATACGATATGTCAATCACACTGTCGGGTATGGTCTGTCTTACACTTTTGATACTAACACTGACCTTTCTGCTTATTCAGATGCTGATTGGGCAGGATGTGTACAAGACAGAAAAAGTACATCAGGGGGTTTCTACTATGTAGGACTGAATCTTGTGGCTTGGCATAGCAAGATACAGAATTCACAATCCCTGTCTACATGTGAAGCAGAATATATTGCAGCTGGCTCGTGTTGCACTCAACTCCTTTGGATGAAACAAATGCTAGTTGATTATGGAATTGATACTGGAATAATGAAGATCTTTTGATAAATCTAGTGCGATTCGAATCACTGAGAATCCCATTGAGCACTCAAGAACAAAGCACATTGATATAAGGTACCATTTTATTCGAGATCTCTATGAAAATGGTATCATAAGTATGGAATTTGTGCCTTCCGAACAACAATTGGCTGATATTCTCACCAAACCATTAGACACTGCTACTTTTTAACACTTACGACAGTCTATTGGTGTTGTTTTGGTTCATTAGTTGTTTCTATGACTTTTTCCCTTATGCTTATCTCAATCTTTTGGGCAATTGAGTTTGAAACTCCAGTAAGTGTTTACTTCAATTCTGTATTTGTTTCCATAGGGTTGATTTTTCTGTCAGAGTTCTTTGTGTGATTGTGTCCAAATAAATCCTTCTTTTCCTTCGAAATTAAGGTCGCTCTTGTTGTTCTTTCGGGAATGACATTTTATGGGGGAGAGTTTGTAGATGGTGGATTTTCGACAAGGGCAAAATTATAAAACCATAATTATGCATACTCCGGATCCGGTAATCGGATGAGTATTGAGACTCATGTCTATCAACAAAGCGTGAAATCTCATGCCATAAAATCTCTGACTGAGAAGGATGTCTCTCGGAGTATCTGTAGATGTGTAGTCTCCCAGCTAAGGCCACGGCACATCTCATGAATACTGAGCAATTTCAGTAATTATTTCTATATAGAATCGAAATATTGGACGTCTCATAGACATCATGCCTGCTAGTATAGAGCGACAACGTCTTCAGGATGCAACCAGGTTTTCCCTGACTATATAGGAGAAATATGATACTCCAGCAAGTTCATATTGCTCAACTCTCAGATAATTAATGCTCCTAGATAGGAAGCCATGCTAGTATAGAGCCATCAGTTAATTATCTCTAATCGCCTGAATATCCAGCAATATTCTACGATTCTTCGTTATATTTCGTCATTTCAATTTGTGGTTCTTCCCAGCAGAATTCCACGGGTTAGTGATAAATATTCAACGAAACAGGCATCTGAGCATTGAATAAGCCCTGACTAAAATGGTGCAAGTGTACTTAGCAATAATGCACAGACCAGCATTTGAATGGCAAACGAGCATTTCAAAAATACGAATGAACGATGAACCTATGCAAAATAGGAAGGAAAAATAATAATAATAATAAAATATTAGCAAAGGCGCCAGGGACTGGGCTCACCAGCCGTCCGATCATGCCGTGACCAGTCCCACGCCCAATTTTATATTTTATCATATTTTATTATTTTTCCCTGATCTCATGAAAATTCTCTCGTTCGAGCAAATCTCCTTCGATTCAAGGAAATTCTTTAATCTCATGATATTTCTTTATGTCAAGAAAATAATAAAGTTAGGGAAAGGTGTCACGGGACCGAGCACCAGCCGGCCGACCATGCCCTAGCCATTGCCGGTCCCACACTTCACGTCCCCATTATTTTATTATTTCTCTCAATCCATGAAAATTCCCTGATTTCATGAATTTTTCCTAAACCCATGAAAAATATTATAAAATTAAGAAAATTCGTGGGACCGGACCCTAGCCGGCCGGTCATGCCCTAGCCGGTCCCACACGCCTCTTATTCTATTATTGTTATTTGTTTTTTTTTCCTCATTCCATGAAAACTCCCTGATTTCAACAAAATACCTTGGTTTCAACAAATCTCTCTGATTTTATGAAAATTCTCTAAAATCATGAAAATTACATAAAATTGGGAAGAGTGCCCTAGGACAGTGCCCGTTGGCCGGTCGGCCATGCCTTGGCCATTGCCGGTCCCACACTCCATCATTCCCTATTTTATTATTATTTTATTTCTCTCATCTCATGGAAGTTTCCTAATTTCATAAAACTCTCCGGTTTCATGGGATTTCCCTCAATTCAGAGAAAATACGCAAAATTACATAAAACTGGGAAAAGTGTGGGACAGTGCTTGTCAGCTGGTCGGCCATGCCGTAGCCGTGGCCGATCCCACACCTTGCAATTCCCTGTTTTATTTATTATTTTTTATCATCTTATGAAGTTTTCCTAGTTTCAGCAAAACCCTGGATTCTGCATATTTTCTCAAAATGTTGCCCAAACGCGCATCAGAAAATATTGAAACTCTTAGGAAAGAGACACAGACACTATGGTGACACGAGAACATCCCCTTGACCGACCAAGGGTGACCCTAAGGCTTTCAAACAGCCGGTCCCACACATTTTAATGATTTTAACCTAATTTTCTCAATTGCTCATATTAGGTTCAAACTCTTTCCAAACAATTAGGGGTTTGCTCAAACAACCATCAATTGGTCCCACGGTCACCAAGAGCCGGTCCCATGACCTCTTGGTCGGTCCCTCATCTTTTCATGGCTAGGTTTTGTTATCTGTCGCTCACACGAGCATTATTTTAATAAATGATTAAACCAACATTTAATCATTCTTTCACCAACTGGTCCTCAAGAGACTTTGGTATTTTGCTCATTTGAGCATCTCGGCGTTACATGGTGGACTCATCATCCCATGTGGACGGTCCCTGCTTCACTCTGCGGTTGATTTTGAATAAATCATCATTTCATTAAAATTAGGGTTTTTGAATCCAGGGCACTGCAAAAACATGATTCTGAGCAGATTAAAAAACTGATAATTTTATGTTGATTCCATGATCAACATTTTTATTTATTATGCTCGACCCAGCAGTCAGTATCTTAAATTAATATTTTATTTGGTCATGCTACCAACAATTCATCAAATTAGCAATATTTGCTCGAACCAGCAATATTTGCTCAGATTCAAGAATATTGGTTCAACTATCAATATTCAACAATTCAGCAACACAGTTTGTTCGTCTTTGGTAATCAACATAATAATACCTCGTCTCAGCAGACATATCTAATTCATGAGTTTCAGAACATTTGCAAATCATGTTCAACTCAGCAATACATGGACTCATCGTTCCATAAAGTCAGCAACTGACTCCACAATCATGAGAAATCGTGTCACATGGAGGGATATTAACTAGGGTTTTGGTCTGGAGGTCTATGGCACGTGTGTTCACCCACGACGAGAATGTGAGCAAGTCGTGCAATCAGTTGGAAGAGTCATCAAAGTAGTGAGTGGAAAATTAACCAAGTCTCCGCACGATGAGCAACTGGTTTTAACACGATTTCCCACTTCCCCACTCTCTGACTCCAGCAACTGTCACACTTCATGGGATCATGGTGTTTTTAATTTAGTAATATAAAAATACCTCTGAATCATGATTGAAAGGACAAGATTCGAATACTCTAACATTCGTCTAAACAAGCAATTTCTCGGCAAGTTCATACAGACAATCTTTCGTCTACACGAACTCATCGTCTGAGAAATCACTCTCAATTGAGTACAATTCAATCATTCAGAGCGTCCTTACGCTTAATTCACGACACACCTACAATCTCAGATCACCATTGATCTCACACATTTCTCAGCTTCCCTCCTACGGATCAACCCATCTTCTCTTATGACCGAATTGACTCTGGAACGACCATTGTTCTTGGTTTAGGACGGAGTCCTACAGATTGATCTCTCGAACTTAAAGCACTCCCTTCTTGCAGTGCATCTGTGTGAGGTTCAACATTTCGCTCGGTTCAAGGAGTCTTCACACAGACGTCTCCCCAATTCCGTAAAAATCAGCAAATCGTTTTTCCCCATCTATAGATTGGCGACCACAGTGGGAGATTAATCTCTCGGTTGCAATCTCACAATTTCACAAGATGGATGGTCTTAGGTCTGGGTTAGTTACAGGTTCCAACACAAACGACTCTAGCACTAGCAACAACAACAATGAGGATATCCCAGAAACAATTCTGGCCTCTAACACTGGCGGTGATGATGTTACTCCTCCTCACGCTAACACGGAAGTTCATCCTCTGTTCGGCGGACACCCTGAGGAAGTCAGAGGAAACCCACCACCTACCATTGCTGATCTCATTAAAGTGCAAGAGACTCTTGCAAAGATCAAACCGATATGGCTACTACACAGAAAGAGATGTTTAATTATCTGAAGACTCTCACTGACAAGATGTCAGAGAGAACTCAAGAAAAAGGAAAGGAAAAGGAGAAATCCTCAAATGCTGATCCTGAGGTGGTTCCAATTCATACGGTGGATGACGACGAAGTCCGCAAAGCCGCAAACGATCCATCAGCAAAGGATCCATCAAATTTCATTACTCGGGAAGATTTGGAGCGCCTTTTGGAGAATCATGTAAAGGATAAGACATCACATGTCCATCGTCACCAGCCTCCATATCCTGCTGCTACGCAAAGGATCCCTCTTCCGAAAGGTTACACTTCTCCAACTTTCACTCTGTATGATGGAACTAGCAATGCTCGAGAACACGTCTCTCGTTTCTTGAAAGCCTTGGGAGAACATGAACACAACCATGTAGTTCGCCTCAAGGAGTTATAAAAATCTTTGAAAGGCATGGCATACACCTGGTACAACAACATCGCACCAGGGACTATGAACAATTGGGGACAAATGATTAACGCCTTCTACATGAAGTACTTCTTTGTGTCAGAACAAGTCACTCTCTCTGATCTTGGGAGAATGTTTCAGAGGGTTAGTGAAAATCCCAATGACTACGTGAAAAGATTCATAGTTCAGGCCCTGGACTTCCATGATCCAAATGTCACGGAGCAGCAGCTGGTAGATTTATGAATCAATGGCATGATCCCGGTCTACAGAGCTTTACTGGAAAATCTTCGTTTTCAGACTTTCTCAGAGCTTCACGAAGCTGCGAAGAGATCGGCGACTACTTCACCTGCTCTGTTGGAAATAGCAAAACCTACAACGACTGAAGAATCACGAGACACTCGAGGAATCAGACGTTTGATCAACAAGCAGGACAACCTGCAGCCCTCCACAAATGTTGTTGCATAAGGGAGTAAACGCAAGGCCGAACCTCCAAGTAAGCGTACCTCAGCTCCTCCAAAGACACGAAAGAAGGACGAACTAGAGGCACAGGCCCCTGGCCAACGTACAGAGACTCCTGATCAAGAGGCACCTGACTTTCCTCTCCCCATTGGAGAAGTGCTCGAACTACTGGATGCCTGGATCCAAGATGGTGCAATCAAATTGCCATATGTCAGGAGAGAACCAACTGAGGAGGACATGGAAAATCCTCGTTACTGTCGCTTCCACAGGTTCGTCAATCACCCCACAAGTAGCTGTAAAGTTTTGAAACACATATTCAGGGAAAAGGTTGAGTTATGAGAACTTAATCTGGGGGCTGAAGGAGTACACAGAGATCCCCTCCCAGTCATAACTTTCTCCATCTTTGAAAAACCAGTCAAGGAAGCAGTCCAGTTATTGATATAGCATGTGTGCGAATTACTCTATCTGTCAAAGGCACAAATGGGAGACATGTTCACGGCTTTGAACTGCATAGTATCTGAAAAACGCCTGCTGATTTCAGAAGTACCTCCTAAACCTTCAGCCACTGAAAAAGAAATGTATGACTGGGGACTGCTCACCACATTGCATATTAAAGGAAATAAATTCAAGAGATCATTTGTTTATGTCGGCACTTCCATCAACATCATTCCTTTGAAAACTTTCAGAGCCGCTGGCATTACTCGGCAAGAGGCTACTCATGATCCCATGGAAATCAGAGATCACGAAGGGGTTTCCAGATACGCGTATGGATATATCATCCTCAAAGTCAAAGAAAATTTGGTCTGCACTGAGACCAAGTTTTACATAATCCGAGAAGACCCAGGATATGACATGATCCTTGGACGAGCTTGGATTCACGCTGGAAAGAGGGCTCCAACGCCTTCAATACGTCCTGCTGTTGAAGCGGGATCTGACTCAGAAAAAATGGAGGATACTTCCCCGTTCGAGCATCTGGAGGAAGTTAAAGCCTTGACATAACTCACACAGAAACCTGGAGAGAGTGTTCATTCTTTCGTCAAGAGGTTCTGTACTCAGGCAAGTCTTATTCCTCTTCATGCGCCAATAATACCAATGTTGAAATATACTACTCTGGTCCGGGGACATATCCCTACTAACAACTTAGCGATTACCAAAAGCTACGAATGGATAGTCTCACCTCAGCAATATTACACCAAATGGTTACGCTCAGAGACTCTCCAAATTGATCATTCTATCAAGAGGTTTATTACTGAAGATATGGCTAAGCATGACCGACAGTATGCTGAATACTCCCCTTTGCGCGAGTGTCCATATGTACCACATCTATGGAATCAGCAGAAAATATTCAAGGCGCCAAATACTAAACCGAACAAATTTGAGGAAGGAGATTTGGTTCTCAAGGCGACTAAACATGATCTCTATTCTGCAAGGAGCTCTAATTGGGAAGGACCATTTATGGTTGCTAAATCCATAACCGGAGGATACTAAAAATTGATCAACACAGATGGCAGAACCCTGCCAGTAATTCACGAGAATTGGCTTAAGGCATTTGGCTGAAATTATTGGGCATTCGAGGTACTGGACGTTTGAGCATTCATGACGTCCGGATTTGTCATTTAGGATTTTCTTTCATTGTATTTCAATTCCTCCAAAATGTTTGCAATACTTGCAATCAATATTTGAATTCAGCAATTTATTAAAATTCAGTTCATATTTCTTAAAATGAAATCTCTATCAAATCCAAAAGAAAATCCTCAATCATCTACCAATCCAAAACTATCTAATACCAAAACCCAAATAAAAACCTCAGATCTCTCAGAAGTTCAGAAGATTATGAAAAGGAAATCAAAGAAACTCAGCAAAAAAGGATTTTTGCTCCTCTGCATCCTTCAAGACCTGCAAAGCCGCATTCTCCTTGTCCAGCTCTTCAGTCATCCTGACAATCTTGTCTTCTTTCTCCATCACAACATCATTGGGAAAGGGTATGTTGTTCTCACATGAGTCCTTGATAGCGTTCATTTTCTCACGAAGCCACTTTACATTGAAGCCAAGTCTTTCTGAATTCTCCAAGTTAAACTCCCAATCAAAGAGTAGATCTGGAGTCACAGTATTTCTGTCCCTAGTGCATATATCACTTACAACATGTAAGATAACAATTACTTGCATTGTTAAAAGCATAAGCACGTCCAGGATTCCTGTGAACAATTATGTGGCCAAATTTCTTCCATATTTTCTCGTACAAGCCTGCATATCCAATGGGAACGCTGAACCCACCAACTAGTTCATGATACGGGAGTGATGCATCAAATGGAGGATCAAAAGCAACTCCTGCACTTGGATATTCATGCACCACTATACGGTTCTCAGTTACTGGGGCAGCTTCTACAATCAGGACAACAGTTTCTTCAATATTCTCTACTGGTGGCTCGGTTTCTTCTATCACTGAGCCAGCAACAATCGGGGTTTCCATAACTCGTGACAAACTTATCATGGCCTTGAAGTGCAGGGATGGTTTTATCTTCATCAATAACTCCAGGGCAGCTCGATTTATCCTTATTGGTTTCAGTATCCTCAACTTCGGTATTTGACACGTAATACGAAGATTACATGAGGTTAGAGCAATCTAAACATGAAACCAAATGATATCATAAAATACAATATGCAAGAAGTATAACATCATCAAGGTTCATCATTATACAGTCAAGGCACGAGCAAATAGCATGAAAGTCATGAAAATTGCGGCAAGCTCGTCTGAAGAGACTGTACTCTTCCCTGTACTAGATGATGAACTTGGAGCAATCTACAAGAAATCTGAGGATGGATTATATGCCATTATCTTCGTATGGATGTCCTCTACCAAATGTCAAAATTTCATGACAATCCGATGAACGAGCAAGGAGATGTAGTCAAAACATTGAGCAACATACCGTTTGAAAAAGTTCTGAAAGTCTCCTGGAAGTTTACTGTTTCGCCTTTTTCAGGCCCTGAACGAGCTCAAAACTTAAAAAGCTTATTGCGAAAGCTTGGAAATTTTCCGGGTTTAAAGATGCATATGCAGATCATGAAAATTCGACTCCAGATGAAGGTTTTACGGTGTTTTTGCTAAAACCTGGGTTCTGAATTTTCTGATGACGAATTTCGACAAAGTTTTTCGTATATGCACATGGATTCTCATTCATTCATTCATTCACAAATAAACAATTTCATACTTCTTCGAAGAGTTTCTAAGATATGTGCTTACTTGGGGAGTCTCCGAAGCGTTCAAAGAGTTGGGGTTGTCCGTGTCAACATCAAGAGGCTCATTGCTTTCATTCGGTTCCAAGCCTTTGGAATTTCCTCCATCTCTATTCTCATAGGATAACCGAGTATCATCACTCTCCACCTCCATGGCGACATCCTCCTGGACACATTCTCAAACAATTAGCATTTTACATATGAAGCATTATATTTGGCTACGAGGAAGAGTACTCACAGCATTTTCTTCTTCAATGCTCGAATCAGAAATTGTCTGCCCAACAGTAGAGAATTGAAGACCATCAATACTAGACGGAGCAAAATTCTGTAACCAAATAACAAATATTGGTTTTACTATCCTAGTAATACGGATAGAAGAATTCACGGCGGAAAAGGTGTCGACAACTCACCAAAGAAACAACCGGGGACTTTATGGTGTTAGGCAGCAGCTTACAATTCTTGTTCCTACCTTCTCCACCATGAATGACTGTTTCAGCTTCTGAGAAATTCAGTTCAAGACGAGGTCTCACAGAACGACGGTCCAACAAAAGAAACTGAGGTGATAATCAAAGGCAATTATTTCAATTTTACAAAGAATATGCAAAAGATACATACTGGTGAACATCCTGGAGATGTGTTTCAATCTGGGTCGAGAAGCAATCATATCAGCGGAAGGAGGCTCTTTCACCAGAGGTTGACTAATGATAGACACATTTTTGTGTATGAAATTGTCCTCAATGTCTGTATTGTTAGAACTCGATTTTTGTACTTATTATTGGTTTTATGTATTTGTAGGTATTTTTGGAGAAATAAACTTGTGTGGAAAAAGTTGCTCGAAAAGTGCTATTTGGACCCTCGGAGGAGATTTTCTATTCATACCCCTACTTTGGATAAGGGGAAACTCAACTGATAAGGGGCACCCACATGATATTCACACCCAAGCAGCTGGATAAGGGGAAACCCTTTCTTCTTCGTTTGAATTCATTTTTTGGCGGGAAACTAGTTTTTGAAAACCTGAGAATTTGCAGTAAAGATTTTTGCGAGTTTGAAGGAGATTTAATCGATGGAGTTAGTCGTGAATATCCTGTTTTGACTAAACAAGATTGGTGTGTGTGTTAGAATCGCAAAAGTTGGGCTGTGTGCGTGGGAATGAAGTGAAACAGAATTGGAGAGACACACGGGATTCTGTTGGAGTTGTTTCGGAAAGTTAGAGCGTGTCTACAACATGTTGGCTCACCCTTGGACATGTAACAGAGTGTATTGGAGTGTGTCTGCATCAATAGAACGTATGAGAAGGCAAGAATGGAAAGAATATTATCCCGAATTATTTTTATTTACTGCCGAATGATGGAAAGATTTTCGTAAGTAATGAGGTGTTATTCTTGGACCTGTTGAGTATAAATAAGAGGTTGGAGTAGCAGAGAGGGGGATGGAGAGTTTGGGGGATTGAACAGAGGCTTAGAATCGAGTTGCAGACAATCACCATTGCTGCAACGAAGAAGAAGAGGAAGAACACAAAACACAAGCATCAAAAGTACCTAAGACTAAGCATACGACATCACACGAAATCACAAATAATCAAGAAAAATCATAAATCAATTATAATATTGCAAATAGTCATAAAGAAATTGAATAGAATTACCACATGGGTGAAAAACACCTTCCTCCGTCGTCCCAGTGATGGGTTCTAGCTCCACATGGTGAAAACACTCTCAAAGGAATTCTTTATAGCTCAAATGGTGTTTACAAAGAAGAAAAGGGAGGAAAATAATATAAACCAGAAGTTTGCAACGCTTATTGGTCGTTACAACTCATTGTTACAACTGTTGCGAAGAACTATTGTTACATGGTGTCGCAGAAGAGTTGTCGTTTATGGGATGAATATGTGACGGTCAAGAACGACAGTTCTTATTCGTTTATTATTCTTCATCTTCTCTTTCTCTGCAGCAGCAGAGAAATCTGCTCTGCAGCTTCTTATTCTTCTCTGTAGCCTCTCGCAACTCTTGATATCCCCTTATATGCGGTCCGAGCACCTTATTTATACTCCACTGGATCATCAAATCTCTGTCATAAATCAAGAATATTTTATTTTACTCGGGGATGATATTCTTCCATATTTACGTGATTTTTCCCTTGTTTCTTTTCTCCACGCATCTGTTTTATCTCAGCACACTCCTTACACGCTGAATACAACTCCAGGACAGATTAAAACTCGTACAAGCATGGTATATTCACGTAATGTTCTTAACAGAAACCCATGAAACTCTCGTGCTCTGTTTTCTCCAATCCACGTAACCATCCCACTTTTCTCGATTCCAACTCATATACCATCCCTGTTTTAGTCAAACAGGATATCCTAAATTGATTTCATCGATTTAATCTCCTTTGAAAATTTCCAAATCCAAAACAACACCTCTCGGGTCTTCAAACTCCCTGATTGGCTTCAAATAACTAATCCAGTCCGACTGGATTGAAAAAATCACCCAAATCCTCCTTGTTTATCCTTAATAGGCCCAATCCAACTGATTGTAGAGTTTTAATCTCCCTAAAAGTCGTCCAAAAGCAAGACAGCAGAATCGGGTTCAAAAGAAACACGCAAGTCCCTGATTTCTTGAATCTGAAACTCCGGCCAAATCTAATCCAAACCATTGACCATACCACGCCTGTTAAGCTCAATCAAGTCGTCACATGCAATTTCAGCCATTGAGTCTGCTTAAATCACCTCCAAAACACGAACCTATTCTCTGCTAGTGATAAACCCAATTTCCCGCCAAAACAGGAAATTCCAACTGTAGAGGATGAAGTGCCCTAATCCAAAACATGGGTGCCTTTAACAGCTGGGGGTGCCCTTATCCAAAATGAGGGTGCCTTAAGTACTTTTTCTGGGTGTACAAAAACCACTTTTCAAGCAACTTTTTCCATAAGAGCTTATTCGCCAAAATACCAACAAACAAGTTTATTAGTGATAAAATGAGTCCCAACTAATGTATTTATGGGTGAAAATGCGTCACACATTCGTGCTTATCAAATTCCCCCACACTTACATTTTGCTAGTTCTCGAGCAAAACAGAAAATTGACCCGCTGCACAACTGGTCATATAATAAAAGAGAGAGACCCGCTACACAGCTGGTCATAACATGCAAGAAAAAGAAAAGACCCGCTACACAGCTGGTCATAACCCTAACAATCATAATAAATTTTTTTTGCTTTTTTAGACCCGCTACACAACTGGTCATAATAAGAAAAAAAACATGAAAATAGACCCGCTACACAGCTGGTCATAAGCCTAACAATTATAATTTTTTTTTGAAGACCCGCTACACAGTTGATCATGATTTGCAAGAAAATTCCTGAAAAAGAAAAGTAAAAATTTAACCTCTCCCCCACACTAAAACATTACATTGTCCTCAATGTAATTGAGTCATCCAACGTAACAATTAAGATGGAAAATTCAAAATATGGGACAAAAATTACATAAAAAATAAACGAAAACATAAAAATAAAATAAAAATACACCTACTAGAATGTAAAAAAAAAAGGATCCCGATAAACTAACAACCTGAAAATTTGGGGATCAACCCAAAATACAGCATTTACAAATGACAGCTTCACACTTATGTTATGACGATGCAGAGACACTGAAACTATCAAAAACAGAGACTTACCTCCAAACCTAGTTTTTACAACACAAGGAAGTGTGTAAAGAACATAATATGGGGATATTATTGGGACTGGGGAAACATCAATTTGGCTCATGCACGGTATTAGAAACAGGCAAGTCCTCTGGGTATTTGGATGCAAGTGATCCAACAAAATTTTAGAAGCATACAATTCTAACCCTAAATTAGGTAACTTTTGGAACTCTAGGGGTCTAGAAACAACCTCTAAGTCGGGTGAATGATCTTGCAAGATAGGTTCATCTATGGAATTAGGAAAATCATCTACACAATCATCCACAGGGCCATCTATATGTTATGTCTGGAACAGGGAGTCACTACAAGACTGATCATCATCATCATCATCAAATAATTTTTGGCATTCCAGAATTCTCAATCTTTGTTCCAAACTAGGTGGAGTGTATTTGTAATACTTCTCATATATCATTAGCGGGGATTCTTCAATTACCTCATGCGGAGAAGAAACTCCATATTGTTGCCTACACTTGTATTCAGCAAGCGTCATCTCAGATGAGGTTACCTGATAATTTGAATTTCTACGCTTATATTCCGCCAGCGTCATCTTCGGTGACGTCTCCTCAGAAGAAGTCATCATCCTCAAAAAGTCCCTGAAAAGAAATACAAATAGAAACGCATAAAAAGGAAAAAAGAAAATCTAAAATGAAATGAAAACACTGTAAAAAATAAAAATAAACCTAAAAATTAATCTAAAAACAAGTCCGCGTCGACGGCGCCAAAAAATTATCGTTATTTTCAATGATGTTGTAGTAAGATGATTCGTTCACTCAGACTTGTTGATAATTTGTTTTAAAAAAAAAACTTCACAACAAAAGTAAGGAAAATATATACAAAAATTGTGACGGGATGAAGAGATGACTGGGACTCGGGATTCCACCAATCCTCACATTCATGCAGTTCAACTATTAATTCCGGACAATTAAAGCTCATAAAATAACAAACATCGACTCTAAATCTTTGCCAAGGTAGATTTTATAGAGATTTATATGTAAATCACAAGCATGACGCATCAAAAGTACCTAAGACTAAGCATGCGACATCAAACGAAATCATAAATAATCAAGAAAAATCATAAATCAATTATAATATTGAAAATAGTCATAAAAGAATTAAATAGAATTACCACATGGGTGAAAAACAACTTCCTCCGTCGTCCCAGTGATGGGTTCTAGATCCACATGGTGAAAACACTCTCAAAGGAATTCTTCATTGCTCAAAAAGGTGTTCGCAAGGAGAAAAGGTATAAAGCAGTGTGTTTGTAACAGTTATAATTGTTACATAACTCACTGTTACAAAAAAACACTAACAGACTGTTGCGAACTGGACTAAGTGTTACAGAAATTGTTACAAAGATATCAAATTTGAAAGTAAAAGCAACGGTTTTTGCGATTGTCTATATATGTTGTTTTGTGTTCTTCCTCTTCTTCTTCGTTGCAGCAATGGTGATTGTCTGCAACTCGATTCTAAGCCTCTGTTCAATCCCCCAAACTCTTCATCCCCCTCTCTTCTACTCCAACCTCTTATTTATACTCAACAGGTCCAAGAATAACACCTCATTACTTACGAAAATCTTTCCATCATTCGGCAGTAAATAAAAATAATTCGGGATAATATTCTTTCCATTCTTGCCTTCTCATACGTTCTATTGATGCAGACACACTCCAATACACTCTGTTACACGTCCAAGGGTGAGCCAACATGTTGTAGACACGCTCTAACTTTCCGAAACAACTCCAACAGAATCCCATGTGTCTCTCCAATTCTGTTCTGTTTCACTTCATTCCCACGCACACAGCCCAACTTTTGCGATTCTAACACACACACCAATCTTGTTTAGTCAAAACAGGATATTCACAACTAACTCCATCAATTGAATCTCCTTCAAACTCACAAAAATCTTTATTGCAAATTCTCGGGTTTTCAAAAACTAGTTTCCCGCCAAAAAATGAATTCAAACGAAGAAGAAAGGGTTGCCCCTTATCCAGTTGCTTGGGTGTGAATATCATGTGGGCGCCCCTTATCAGTTGAGGTTCCCCTTATCCAAAGTAGGGGTCCGAATAGCAAATCTCCTCTGAGGGTCCAAATAACACTTTTCGAGCAACTTTTTCCACACAAGTTTATTTCTCCTAAAATACCTACAAACACATAAAACACCATAATAAGTACAAAAATTGAGTTCTAACAACAGACATTGAGGACAATTTAAGATACAAAAATGTTTCTATCAAATACCCCCAAACTTATTATTTTCTAGTCCTCGAGCAAATTTAATCTAGAAAATAAAATTACTACACTTAGCACGTGCAGCAAGCCGTTAAACCGCTAGGTGGCCCTAGCGGCGGAGTGTTGTCTCCGGAGGGTTTACCAGAGGTGTACCCACAAAACCATGACTTATAATTGGTCATAAGTATCCAAAGATCTACGAGGACATACATATTCTCAACCTATCTCCAAGTAACTAGAATTTCCATAGAAATTAAAGGTGCCAGCTCTAAAGATGACTAAAGAAAAGGGGAGACACATCCGCAACACTGCTATATAAAGAGATATCCGCTACACAGCTAGATAAACATTGTAAGATGCATCCGCTTTACAGCTGGATAAGATTAGGAGAGATATAAAAATGAGAGGGACATCTGCTACACAGCTGGACTAGTTACGTGTGATGAGTTGAACCAGTGCCAGAAAGATCTTGTGCCAGATGGAAAGAAGATTAACAAATCAACCAATATGCATATTTCTTCGACTCTCTCATAGTGCTCAGTAGAAACAACGTCTTCTTCGGCTTCAACTGTTGATGATAAACTCTCGAACCTTGACAATTTAACTTTTCTCCTTAATTTCTTGCTTGAAACTTCCTTATAGATTTCTACTTCCCTATGGCCTTATTGAACAAAAAGGTAATTATAGAACAAAAAGAACGTAATCATGGCTTTTCTTTCTTTTCTTCTTTTCATTTTTTTTCATAAAAATAAACGAGACAAAATTTACATGGCCATGAGAGAAGGACTTTAGAACTTGGATCTTCGCACTTGTAATGTCTTGGTAACATGAATTCCAACAACTTATATCATTTGCTCTTATAACTTCTTGTAACTAAGTCTTCAACTTTGATTTTTGAATTATTCTTTTCTATTGTTGCTTCTAAACCTTAAACGTCTTCAACTTTCTTCATAGATTTTGATGTCGCTCCGCTTGTTGATGATGATAAGTTTCTACTGAGAGAGAGTCATATTCCAGTAACTAAGATTACATTGTGAGGTTGCTTTGTCTTTCTGGAATTTCCTGACCTACTTTCCTTTCCATCATGGATGGTTAGGTCCATCACGGTTACCCTCTAAAAGGAACAAGTTCTCTCATGAATTTCAAAGATCTCAATGTCTTTTTCTCTAATGTATCAAAATATTGTTATCTCTAGCATTCAAATTTCTATCTTTTTGGTGAGAAATAGTATGTAAACTTAGCTAACTGGATACTATGTGATGCTAGAAGTTTCATAAATGCGAATAAAAAGTTCTTCCACACCCCCAAACTTAAATCTAACATTGTCCTCAATGTTCTAAAGATAAAATTAAAAGCATGAACAATGAGAAACTGTTACCACTTGAAGCAAAAGAGTTAAGGAAAAATATTACCGTATTGCATGAGCATGGGTTACCTCCAAAGAAGTGCTAAGTTTAAAGTCTTCAGCCAGTCTAACAAAGGATTAGTCACCTTATAGAATCATAAAGTAATAGCCGTAATAACTGCGGATCACCAAAACCAAATAAGGCTATCAAAAGTAAAAGGAAACTGCAACATGCCAAGAAAATTAACGAATAAAGCACACCCTTGTCTAGTTTCCTGTTTAAGACAGCTACATTTAGCTGTGGTTCAGGTTCTATAACTGGGTCAAGATAAAATATTTTCATGGACTGCATTTCCTCGTAGCTAAGATCCGAATCAGGTATTATAGTCTGGAAAAACTCAAGTAAAAACTTAGAAGAAAATAATAAGCTGACTAATCGGGGATCCTCTAAGTCAATCATATTTGAATCACACATCTGACCACAATGAGAGTGGTGGTCTTCCTTAAACAAATGTGTCGACCCTGTTCTCCTAAAGTAATTAAGGTTAGTTTCAAGACTTAATAACCGACACATCTGAAAATCATAAGTTCCCACAATTGGAAGAAAAGTTTTTGGTGGGAAAACAAAGTCAATCTTGGTATCATAGCCTGGGTTAACCACATCAACTAGAGGATGGGTTTCTAACAACTGAGCTTCTTTCTGGATATCATTAGGTTCGGTAAAACGTGTATGAGGATAATCTTGTAAGATGGTTGAGGCACAAATGTCAAGTCCTACACGACGGAACTTTCTAAGAGTTAAATCACAGGGAGAATGATAATAACCCCCAAACTTAGAGTTTTCTGTGTCTCTAGAAAGACTAGTCACAACTTCCCTAATTTCTAGGTCATCAGATTCTTGAAAATGGTCAATTGATTCTTCTAAGTCTGGTTCATCCTCACTCATCTCTACGGGTTCACTTTCTTTGTCTAAGACTATTGTTTTTAAATCGCTAGACTCAAAATAAACTCGTTCCTCTAAAAATTCGTTGGCTTCGTGAAAAGGAAATACTACATTGTCTAAAACGGGGATATTTCTAGTCAAATCCTCGTCCTTTTGAATAGGTGAATAATTATTAAAATTATTTGGATTTGAACTAGAATTAACATTATCATTATAAAGCTCATTGGGGGTAACAGATTCCTTATCACTATGCCTAAATATTTCAGATTCTTCATCAATACAATCCTCATCACAATCATCGTTATAATAAAATGAAAATGATCGAACCTCATATAAACAAGTAGTGATACCAATTCAAACCTCTTTATCTTGATTATGTGAATAACTATTTTCATCCTCAAGGGTATTATTGGAGACACTATATTGGCAATTCAAGTTATTTCGAGCAATACTTTCGTTCATCTCCAACTCAAGTCTACGTGTCGACTCATTTATCCTCTCAAGGGTCTCTTCCAAAGAAAGATCCCTTAGTGTTGGATATAAGTTTTCAGTTAACCTATGGAGGATATCTTCTAAAGAGGATTCAGTCGTTGTTTTAGTTCTTTCGTCCACAACTACGTTATTCACCTCAACTAACTTACATGTTGATTCATCTAACTTACGTGTCGACTCAGCTAAACCCCTGAGGGACTCTTCTAGAGAAGGAATAGGAACAGATGGATCATAAAAAGGACCACTTTTCAAAAGTTTGATTGTATTCCCTAGAGACGAAGAACTAGTATTATAATCTTCTTGCTCGTATGACTGATGCACGTGTGGATAGTAATTGGGCTCACCATGGTATGACCCATAACCTTCAAAAGGTTGGCGTTCCCAACCACTATTCACATTATGGTCATAAAAAGAATAATGTCCATATTGTTCAGTTGGATAATCATATTCATTCTGAAGGCTATTATAGTACCAGTTTGACATCCTAACTACAAGGGAATTCTAAACAAGCACAAAGAAGGCTGACTCGACCACAACAAGCCTATTTTATCTATCAAACAAAAATCATGATGGATCCTTTAGATTGTTTCTAGACCAGCTTCTATTCTTTCGAAAAGGAATTCGTTACAATCTGAGCAAACCTTTCTGGAATCAATCCGAGTTAAAGTAAGTTTAATTGAGACGAGGGAAGCTTCGTGGAGCTTTGATACCCAATGCCTCACCGGCGGTACAAGGCGGCGTATTCAACTCACAGAAATCATCATGAACTTCGATGTATGCTCAATAGAGCAACCAATATTTTTCGAACGACTTTCCTATTAAGCTCGTTACCCTATCAGTCTCGTTCTAGTCCAAATTTTAAGGATTAGGTTCGCGTAGGTTACGTGTTCCTAAGACGGGCAAGAAGGAAACGGTGATAAATACGAGTTTTTATCTTGATTTGGCCAGGCCTTGCCCTTTACTAGAAAATTAAATCCGATTTCAGGTCCTCAACATATATGCATATAAAATCATCCAGTAAACCCGCTGACAGGGGATTCGCGGGTGTTTAGAATTCTTACCTCCCGTTCCTGACGGGGGATGAACCGTTGAAGTCGACTCGAGCCACCGACTCCGATGTCAATGTACGAACCCGAGGAGCCGAGACGGTATCTTAACTGTCGTCCTTCCTTGTGCAGTTTATATTTAAACCAACCCTTCCTTAGGGATTTAATAATAAAGTCCAATGTTCAATGTCCGAAAAAAAATGTCCAAAAATAAAAGATTACAATAATAAAAACCTTAATTACAATTTCTAAAAAAATAAATAAAAATAAAATAAAATAATATACAAAATCTTCTTATTCACTCCTTTTGGATTTCTCTTTTCTTTCCTTTTTAGGCTTTTCAGCACCTTTTCTTTTTCTTTAGCTTAGCTCCAAATCTGAAAGCAAACAAAAATACCAAAACACGTAAAACAGAAAAAATAAAATAAAACCTAAAAACAAATCCGCGTCGGCGGCGCCAAAAATTGATCGTTATTTTCAATGATGTTGTAGTAAGATGATTCGTTCACTCAGACTTGTTGATAATTTGTTTTAAAACTTCATAACAAAAATAAGGAAAATATATACAAAAATCGTGACGGGATGAAGAGATGACTAGGACTCGGGATTCCACCAATCCTCACATTCATGCAGTTCAATTATTAATTCCGGACAATTAAAGCTCATAAAATAACAAACATCGACTTTAAATCTTTGCCAAGGTAGATTTTATAGAGAATTATATGTAAATCACAAGAATGACGCATCAAAAGTACCTAAGACTAAGCATGCGACATCAAACGAAATCACAAATAATCAAGAAAAATCTTAAATCAATTATAATATTGCAAATAGTCATAAAGGAATTAAATAGAATTACCACATGGGTGAAAAACAACTTCCTCCGTCGTCCCAGTGATGGGTTCTAGCTCCACATGGTGAAAACACTCTCAAAGGAATTCTTCATTGTTCAAAAAGGTGTTTGCAAGGAGAAAAGGTATAAAGCAGTGTGTTTGTAACAGTTATAATTGTTACAGAACTCACTGTTACAAAGAAACACTAACAGACTGTTGCGAATTGGACTAAGTGTTACAGAAATTGTTACAAAGATATCAAATTTGAAAGTAAAAGCAACAGTTTCTGCGACTGTCTATATGTGTTGTTTTGTGTTCTTCAGCTTCTCCTTCTCTGCAGCAGCAAAGAAATCTGCTCTCTGCAACTTCTTATTCTTCTCTGTAGCCTCTCCCAACTCTCGATATCCCATTATATGTGGTCCTAGCACCTTATTTATACTCCACCGGATCATCAAATCTCTGTCATAAATCAAGAATATTTTCTTTTACTCGGGGATGATACTCTTCCATATTTACGTGATTTTCCCTTGTTTCTTTTCTCCACGCATCTGTTTTATCTCAGCACACTCCTTACACGCTGAATACAACTCCAAGACAGATTAAAACTCGTACAAGCATGGTATATTCAGGTACTCTTCTTAACAGAAACCCATGAAACTCTCGTGCTCTGTTTTATCCAATCCACGTAACCATCCCACTTTTCTCGATTCCAACTCATATACCAGCCATGTTTTAGTCAAACAGGATATCCTAAACTGATTTCATCGATTTAATCTCCTTTGCAAATTTCCAAATCCAAAACAACACCTCTCGGGTCTTCAAACTCCCTGATTGGCTTCAAATAACTAATCCAGTCCGACTGGATTGAAGAAATCACCCAAATCCTCCCTGTTTATCCTTAATAGGCCCAATCCAACTGATTGTAGAGTTTTAATCTCCCTAGAAGTCGTCCAAAACCAAGACAGCAGAATCGGGTTCAAAAGAAACACGCAAGTCCATGATTTCTTGAATCTGAAACTCCGACCAAATCTAATCCAAACCATTGACCATACCACGCCTGTTAATCTCAATCAAGTCGTCACATGCAATTTCAGCCATTGAGTCTGCTTAAATCACCTCCAAAACACGAACCCTATTCTCTGCTAGTGATGAACCCAATTTCCCGCCAAAACAGGAAATTCAAAACCGTATAGGATGAAGTGCCCTGATCCAAAACATGGGCGCCTTTAACAGCTGGGGGTTCCCTTATCCAAAATGAGGGTGCCTTAAGTACTTTTCTGGGTGTACAAAAACCACTTTTCAAGCAACTTTTTCCATAAGAGCTTATTTGCCAAAATACCTACAAACAAGTTTATTAGTGATAAAATGAGTCCCAACTAATGTATTTATGGGTGAAAATGCGTCGCACATTCGTGCTTATCAACTAACCCTTACGAAATCATGTAAGCGTTCAAATTTCTGGTTCCAGAAATCTATATAACCTTGAATTACATACGTAACTAGGTCAGCACAAGGGAACCAATAAGAGCTTCCTTGGACATGTGTACGGTCTAAACAAGTCTTAATCTGTTCCACCGACGGTTTGCTCCTCCGAAAAGTTGGAACGCACTGATCCATACCCATATGACGGGCTGCTCTGTCAATGTTGTATTCCTCCATCGAAAAGTCTCCATATGTTGTTGTTATTAAATAACCTGGAGTGCAGCTCAACATGAAGGATCTTTCACCATCGCTCAAGTCAGCACCAGATTTCAAAGCCATGCTTTCTCCAGCATTGAAAGTTGTCAATTGGGAAACATGAGGAGGAATCAGCACCCATGGATGGAAGTTAAACTCAGACTCATCGTCTACAACATAAATGAAACGCGTCTTGGATTGAGGCTCTTTTGTTGACTAACGCATAATCCTAGCGTTATCCTTCTCGGAGAAAATACGTCGAGAATCAGCAGCATTCAACCCTTGTAAGATACTACGGGGAATAGGTGCATACTTCACAAAGCGTTCCCACATCAAGGCCTGGAGAAACATCCTATTGGCGTAGCATTCAATCTTCATAAAGCCGTTCGAAACACTGGAGTCTATAACCAAGGAGTCCAGGTTAGAGTACAAAGAACCCCAAGAATAAGCTACCTATGGGTTCACCTTGAGCGATCTTAATGGAAAAAGGGATTACAAACGGCTTTAGCAAAGTCCCGGCGTCTTCGAAATCGTCCCTGGACAGCCATAAACACAAGAAAGCAGCAATAGAAAACATACCGTCAGGTTCGTCGAGAGGGACATCTCGTGGCCACCAGTGTGTTAACCAGTGAGCATAACAGCCTTTGCCAGAAGCCTTGTTAATTCTCTCCACCTCAACTGTTAAGGTGTTAGAAATTGCTTTCTCCTCCGTCGAAAGCTCTTCAGGAAAGATACCTGTGATTGGAAGATGCAATAAAGCAACTACATCTTCCAAGGTAATAGTAAACTCTCCCCATCTGCATATAAAGGTATGAGTTGGAATGCACCAGCGAGCTATAAAGGCCATAATACCTCGTGCATCATGAAAAATATACAAATCTCCAGATGATTGAATAGCTCTGGTAACCTGTTCTCTATCCAGCATAGCTCTAACACGAGGAAAACCCAGCATGTGTCTTGCCCATCCAGAAAATTTCTCTAAAGGTCGTCGAGAGAGTTTGAATTCTATAATTGAGGCAAGGAAAAGTCCTCGTTCAAGGCAAAACCGAATAGCTGCTCGAGGAGTCACCAACTTCTTTTGAATAACCGTTCTGGGATTTATCAAAAGGCGGAATGTTGGAGTTCTGAGACGTCTTTCATTTTCTTGCTGAACCGCGAAGAATGCATCATCTATATTGGGAACATTTTTAATTCTAGGTGCTTCTTCTTCTTCATCACCAATAATAGAAGTCTCATCCATACACGTATCACTGGAAGTGTCATTTTCCTGAGAATCGGGCATCCTTGCGAAGTAGCTGTAATGTGCACAAAGCATTCTACTTCAGTATATCGTCATACCAGGTGCAAACTTCGAAAATATGATGGGGTCATATAATCTGACAACAGGATACTTATGGAGACGTCTACAAAAATGGTAATTCTTAACTCTTACCTCTTTACAATTCCGCTAACAATAGTGATTGTGCCGCAAGAGTTAACGCTCCAAAATTAGTTTGTTCCTTGAAACCTGCAATAACGAACGAAGCCTTATTGATTTCCGAAACCGATTTTTCATAAAATCATGGAAACAATGTTTATTGCATAAACATCCACAACTGAACTATGAAATTTACACCAAGACAATATTTCATCATAAATAAGTTGTCTAATTTCGAGGATTACTCAAAACCCACGTTTTGATTTACAAAACAATAATTAACGTGAATTATTCACGTAAATTTTCGAATTTTTTATCTAATGAGAACAAACTTATGTGAATAAAATATATCATCATAATTTGCATAATATGTCACGGCTACATATATATAAAAAATATATTTTCCTTCGTATGAGCGTTTTTCTTTAAAACGAAGGTTTATTATGGTTTTGTGAAAACACACATCTTTTAAAAAGATAAAGTTTTGGTTTCCATGAAAGATCATAAACAAAATTTTATCACTGGACATAGGTCTATTTCCAAAGAAAAATCTCTCTCAAAGTTAGGGATTGTTGCTAGTTTTTTAAACTAATGATCGAATGAACATACGTTCCTAAAACAACGGTTTTTCATAAAACTCACATCCAAAGTATGTATATGCACACATTATTTTATGATTAAAAACTCATGAACAAACATCAATATTTTGAAAAAAAAAATTGCGTACCTAACGTGTCGGCCGGAAGTTGGCCGGACGGTGATCAGACTTCCGGCGAATTTTCTCCTCTCCCTACTGACGACGTGAAGATGTGAAGGGGATGAAGCTGGTAGACGTGTGGGAAGAAATTAAAAAAAAAGGGAATTAATCCCTTTTATACCAAATTGTATTTCCAAAACCTAATTCCATAAGGATTTCCTTATCGGGCCCGGCCCGTGAATCCTAAACCGACCAAGGTTCCACCATCGAATCAGCGGTTATACACCAATTTATGCTCGCGGGATGACGCTCTATTATTCCACTGGGTTTTCGCTCAAACCATGGTTTGCTCATTCGGTCGAAATCCGGTAACATCTTATCTTATGACTAAGTTCAATTACTTATTTTTGTCTGTACCTGGAAAATCACCATTCAATGCTGACTGAGGAACATGATTGTTCCTCACTAAGCAGGGGACTTAATGTAGATGGTGGATTTTTGATAAGGGAAAAATCGAAAAACCATAATTATGCATACTCCGGATCCGGCAATCGGATGAGTATTGAGACTCATATCTCTCAACAAAGCGTGAAAGCTCATGCCATAAAATCTCTGCCTGAGAAGGTTGTCTCTCAGAGTATCTGTAGATGTGTAGTCTCCCAGTTGAGGCCACGGCACATCTCATGAATACTGAGCAATTTCAGTAATTATTTCTATATAGAATCGAAAGATTGGACGGATCCTAGACAACATGCCTTCTAGTATAGAGCGAAAACGTCTTCAGGATGCAACCAGGTTTTCCCTGACTATATAGGAGAAATATGATACTCCAGCAAGTTCATATTGCTCAACTCTTAGATAATTAATGCTCCTAGATAGGAGGCGCTACTAGTATAGAGCCATCAGTTAATTATCTCTAATCGCCTGAATATCCAGCAATATTCTACGATTCTTCGTTATATTTCGTCATTTCAATTCGTGGTTCTTGCCAGCAGAATTCCACGTGTTAGTGATAAATATTCAACGAAACAGGCATCTGAGCATCGAATAAGCCCTGACTAAAATGGTGCAAGTGTACTTAGCAATAATGCACAGACCAGCATTTCAAAAATACGAATGAACGATGAACATATACAAAATATGAAGGAAAAATAATAATAATAATAAAGTATTAGCAAAGGCGCCAGGGACTGGGCTCACCAGCCGGCCCGGTCATGCCGTGACCAGTCCCACGCCCAATTTTATATTTTATCACATTTTATTATTTTCCCCTGATCTCATGAAAATTCTCTCGTTCGAGCAAATCTCCTTCGATTCAAGGAAATTCTTTAATCTCATGATATTTCTTTATGTCAAGAAAATAATAAAATTAGGGAAAGGTGTCACGAGACCGAGCACCAGCGGTCGGCCATGCCCTAGCCGTGGCCGGTCCCACACCTCACGTCCCTATTATTTTATTATTTCTCTCAATCCAGGAAAATTCCTTGATTTCATGAATTTCCCCTAAAACCATGAAAATTCCCTGATTTCATGAATTTTCCCTAAACCCATGAAAAATATTAAAAAATTAAGAAAACTCGTGGGACCGGACCCAAGCCGACCGGTCATGCCCTAGCCGGTCCCACACGCCTCTTATTCTATTATTGTTATTTGTTTTGTTTTCCTCATTCCATGAAAACTCCCTGATTTCAACAAAATACCTTGGTTTCAACAAATCTCTCTGATTTTATGAAAATTCTCTAAAATCATGAAAATTACATAAAATTAGGAAGAATGTCGTGGGACCGTGGCCGTTGGCCGGTCGGCCATGCCTTGGTCATTTTCGGTCCCACACTCCATCATTCCCTATTTTATTATTATTTTATTTCTCTCATCTCATGGAAGTTCCCTAATTTCATAAAACTCTCCGGTTTCATGGGATTTCCCTCAACTCAGAGAAAATACGCAAAATTACATAAAACTGGGAAAAGTGTGGGACCGTGCTTGTTAGCCGGCATGCCATGCCCTAGCCGTGGCCGGTCCCACACCTTTAAATTCCCAGTTTTATTTATTATTTTTTACCATCTTATGTCGGTTTCCTAGTTTCAGCAAAACCCTGGATTCTGCATATTTTCTCAAAATATTGTTCAAACGCGTATCGAAAAATATTGAAACTCTCAGGACTGAGACACGGACACTATGGTGACATGGGCACATCCACTTGACCGACCAAGGGTGACCCTAAGGCTTTCAAACAGTCGGTCCCACACGTTTTAATGATTTTAACCTAATTTGCTCAATTGCTCATATTAGGTTCAAACTCTTTCCAAACAATTGGGGGTTTGCTCAAACGACCATCAATTGGTCCCACGGTCACCAAGAGCCGGTCACATGACCTCTTGGTCGGTATTGGCTAGGTTTTGTTTTTTGTCGCTCACACGAGCATTATTTTAATAAATGATTAAACCAGCATTTAATCATTCTTTCACCAAATGGTCCTCAAGAGACTTTGGTATTTTTCTTATTCGAGCATCTGGGCGTTACATGGTGGACTCATCATCCCATGTGGCCGATCCCTGCTTCACTCTGCGGTTGATTTTGAATAAATCATCATTTCATTAAAATTAGGGTTTTTGAATCCAGGGCTCTGCAAAAACATGATTCTGAGCAGATTAAAAAACTGATAATTTTATGTTGATTCCATGATCAACATTTTTATTTATTATGCTCGACCCAGCAGTCAGTATCTTAAATTAATATTTTATTTGGTCCTGCTACCAACAATTCATCAAATTAGCAATATTTTCTCGAACCATCAATATTTGCTCAGATTCAAGAATATTGGTTCAACTATCAATTTTCAACAATTCAGCAACACAGTTTGTTCGTCTATGGTAATCAACATAATCATACCTCGTCTCAGCAGACATATTTAATTCATGAGTTTCAGAACATTTGCAAATCATGTTCAACTCAACAATACATGGACTCATCGTTCCATAAAGTCAGCAACTGACTCCACAATCATGAGATATCAATCGTGTCACAAGGGGGGATATTAACTAGGGTTTTGGTCTGGCGGTTTACGGCACGTGTGTTCACCCACGACGAGAATGTGAGCAAGTCGTGCAATCAGTTGGAAGAGTCAGGAAAGTAGTGGGTGGAAAATTAACCAAGTCTCCGCATGATGAGCAACTGGTTTTAGCACGATTTCCCACTTCCCCACACCTACAATCTCACACATTTCTCAGCTTCCGTCCTACAGATCAACCCATCCTCTCTTGTGACTGAATTGACTCTGGAATATCCATTGTTCTTGGTTTAGGCCGGAGTCCTACAGATTGATCTCTCGAACATAAAGCACTCCCTTCTTGCAGTGCATCTGTGTGAGGTTCAAAATTTCGCTCGGTTCAAGGAGTCTTCACACGGACGTCTCCTCAATTCCGTAAAAACCAACAAATCGTTTTTCCCCATCTACAGAGTTCTTTTGAACTTGTGCTTAATTGCCAAATCTTTGTGGGGGAGTGCGGCTGTGGAATATTATAGGGGTTATCTTGTATCTTTACAAACTTCTTGATGAATGCATTTAGCTTCGGCTTTATGATTGCATCTAAATTAGATGATATACCTTTGCTTTCTTTTGGTCAAGAAATGTCCCTTCAGAAATTTCATTAGGATCCCGTTCTTGTACCTTTGCCAATTTTATTGACAAAAAAGGGGAGAATTAATATGTAGTTCACACTACAAATACATATGGTTTTCGGATCATTATGTAAGGGGAGTGGTTTCCATGTGAGATGGAGTATTGACTAAGGGGGAGTGATACATATCACCATAGTATTGTTGTTGAAGTTGTGATACAATTGAACTTTGACGTTATGTAATGATACTATGACACTGTATAACAATGACTGAGGACTATTTTTTTCTTGTCGTTATAGCTATGGATTTTCAACAACGATGATACTAAACTTACAACCTTTGGGATCATTGGAGTACTTGGAAGTGACGAAGATTTCGAGTAATGTTGAAGATTAGGCATGTGAAATAGGAGCTACAAAAGTTAATTTATTTATTTTTTGTATTCCATATGTATTAATAGTTTTTGTCACTAAAATTGACAAAGGGGGAGATTTTTAGACCATTTCTCGGTCGAACTCGCATGCGTTGCTATCTCAAGCATGTTTGTCAATGTTAGTGATCAAAACTATAAGTCTTGATTTCTAGCCTATATAGATAAAGGTATCGGACTAGGATAGAAAGTGTAGATGAGCTCAAGACTCCATGGAAATCATCACACAAGACGAACGACTACTCAAGGTACTGGTGGATCTTCATCGACTAAAAGGTATGTGGAGACTTGAACTTATCTGTCACTCAAAAGTCTATCTACTTTATCTCCTACTCTTGAGACAAAAGTCGTTTTGATATATAGACTTTCATTATACACATTTACTATTTCGAGCCGAGTGTAACTCGTCTATCTATTTCTCGAAATATGTGTTGGTAAGCTTTCGCTTTTTCCAAATTCATCTTTACCTAGTGACTAATGTCATGTTATATTTCAATCACTTTGGAAATTGCTCTGACGAAAAATGGTATGTGAATAACGGCTATATAACGTCCTCTGAGAATGTTTCAATGATTGAAATGAGAGTTTAGACTACATAACCATTGGTAGGATATAAGCATTGTTGTGGAAACACATATATGTATAAGTCCTTATTCCTTGAACCAAAGTTTGCGAACTTTGTTGATCAAGAGATGGAATGTGGCGTGAGCCAAGTCCGCGAACTCAGTCCGCGAACTGACGGAAGTTCTCGACCCGAGAATTTCTGCTGGAGTTTGTGAACTCCTTCCGTAAGCTTAAGTCCGCGATCCCAGACCGCGAACTTGAGAAGGTTATATCTAAAATCGGTTGTTCTTGAAATCATGTTTAGATAAACTAAGGATTGCTTTTGCAAACCATGGCTATAAAGTTCATGAACCGATTCGAGTGAATAAAACCATTTTTGCTTCGATTGTGTCTTGTGTAATTACATAAGATCTAAGCAATTGAACAACTCTCTAACTAGTTCATTTGAGTCATTTGAACTAGTTATGGTGAAGAAGAATATGGTGGATATGAAAGTGATCATATGGCTAACCATTTGGTTAACTATTGTTGAACCAACAAATGTTAATGTTTGGGAACGGCTACATAAACCCAAAATTGGATATTTCATTTGTGTGTAACAAGCTAAGTTTTCGATCCAACGGTTGAGAAATATTAGCTTGAATCTAATCAGGTTTTCATCTAATGGTGAATATTGAATGCTTTGTTACCAAGCTAACTTTGATTGCAAACCCTGATTTGAAAGACTATATAAGGGAGAACTCTAGCAACTGGGAAACCTAATATCCATACCTTCCGTGTGATACTAGTTGCATAGCTAGAGTCGATTCTCCTTTAACCTTTGGTTTCTTTTTCTAAAACCAGGTTAACGACTTAAAGACTTCATTGGGATTGTGAAGCCAGACCGATACTACTTTTCTTGTAGTTGTGTCATCTGATCTTGCATCTTCTATCATAACGAGTACAATTGTAATAATTGGCTCGAGATTTATATCTCTGATAGGAAAGATAGAAAAGTAATCACAAACACTTCGTCTCATAGTTTGTGATTCCACAATATCTTTTTCCGCTGCGTCGATTAGGATTATTGTGAGGTGATTGATAATACTAGTCTGTTCTTCGGGAATATAAGTCCGATTTATCAATTGGTTCCTGCTCACCTTAATTTATCAAAAGATGGAACAAAACTCGTAGGTATATTCGTAGGAGACGGATTTATCTATTACCGTAGACTTTTCTGTGTGATACAGATTTGTTTATTAAAGTCTTCGACTTTGGGTCGTAGCAACTCTTAGTTGTGGGTAAGATCAGCTAAGGGAATCAAGTACGTAACATCCTGCTGGGATCAGAGACGTAGGAGCATAACTGTACCTTGGATCAGTGTGAGACTGATTGGGGTTCAACTACAGTCCAAACCGAAGTTAGTTTGGAGTAGGCTAGTGTCTGTAGCGGCTTAATACAGTGTGTTTTCAATCTGGACTAGGTCCCGGGGTTTTTCTGCATTTGCGGTTTCCTCGTTAACAAAATTCTGGTGTCTATGTTATTTCTTTTCCGCATTATATTTTGTTATATAATTGAAGTATCACAGGTTGTGCGTTGTTCAATTAATTAGAATATCCGACCTTTTGGTAGTTGATTTAAATTGATTGACACTTGGATTTAGTCTTTGGTACCATCCAAGTTATCTCTCTAGTATTTGATAAAGACTCGCATATTTCTATTTGCTTGAGTATATATCAAATCGAGAGATTGAGATATAAACTCTTTGATATACTTTTTTTTTATCTAGATTGAGTCTGACTGTCTAGTTGATTCTCTAGAAAGTATATTGGAGTTTGTCCATACAGATTGCTAAGCGAAATATTGGGTGTGGTTGTTGTACCCCCACTTTTTCATTAGCGTCATATACCCTTGAAGAAAGGATTCTTGCAAAACAAAATTCTGATGGTTTGAACGCCATTATACATGCAGTTAGTGATGATCTTATACATCATGTGCTGGCTTGTAGAACTTCTAAAGAAGTATGGGATATTCTTGAGACCGTACTTGAGGGAGATGAATCTGAAAAAGAAGTTATACTTCTTTCCCTTTCATCTAAATGAGAACATCTCAATCTGGATGATAACGACACTTTCGATGTGTTTAACTCTAAACTTTCTGATATTGTTAAGGCATTCTTTTTCTTTGAAAAGGCAATACCTGAAAAAGAAATAGTATGCAAAATTCTCAGATCGTTACCATCTAGATACGAGGCTAAGAAACATGCTATAATAGAAGGGAATTGTAGATAGTGGATTTTCGACAAAGGGTAGAATTGTAAAACTATACTACAGATTCGGCAACCGGATGAGTATTGAGACTCATGTCTCTCATTAAAGCATGAAAGATCATGTCATAAATCTCTGACTGAGAAGGTTGTCTCTCAGAGTACGTGTAGATGTATAGTCTCTCAGCTGAGGCCACGGCACATCTCATGAATACTGAGCAATTTCAGTAATTACTCCGGATCCGGCAATCGGATGAGTATCGAGACTCATGTATCTGTGTATGAAATCTCATGCCATCTCTGATGGAGAAAGTCTCTCAGAGAAGATGAAGATGTGTAGTCTCTCAGCTGAGGCCACTACACATCTCATACTGTATAGAATCGAAAGATTGGGCGGGTCCTAGACAACATGTCTGCTAGTATAGAGCGACAACGTCTTCGGGATGTAACCAGATTT
This sequence comes from Papaver somniferum, assembly GCF_003573695.1. Taxonomy (NCBI): domain Eukaryota; kingdom Viridiplantae; phylum Streptophyta; class Magnoliopsida; order Ranunculales; family Papaveraceae; genus Papaver; species Papaver somniferum. The sequence continues at coordinate 62,756,160 of NC_039364.1, read as the reverse complement.
TCCCCGACTATGCAAGAGGAATATGACACTCCAACAAGTTCATATTGCTCAACCCTCAGATAATTAATGCTCCTAGACAGGAAGCCCTTCTAGTACAGAGCCAGCAATTAATTATCTTAAATCGTCTGAATATCCAGCAATATTCTACGAGTCGTCAATTAATCGCCTGAATATTCAACAATATTCTACGATTCCTCGTTATATTTCGTTACTTCAATCTGTGGTTCTTCCCAGCAGAATTCCACAGGTTAGTAATAAATATTCAACGAAACGGGCATCTGGGCATCGAATAAGCCCTGATAAAATGGTGCAAGTGTAATTAGCAGATAATACACAGTACAGCATTTTGAATGCACGAACGAGCATTTTAAAAATACGAACAAACGAGGAACCTATGCAAAATAGGAAGGGAAAATAATAATAATAAAATATTAAACAAAAGCGCCAGGGGACTAGGCTCACCAGCCGTCCAGTCATGCCGTGACTAGTCCCGCGCCCAATTTTATATTTTACCATATTTTTACTATTTTCACGATCTCATGAAAATCCATTCGTTCGAGAAAATTTCCTTTATTTCAAAGAAATTATCTAAATCACATGATTTTATCAAAATATAATAAAATTAGGGAAAGGTGTCGCAGGACCGAGCACAAGCCGGCCATGTCTTGGCCGTGGCCGGTCCCACACCTCACGTCTCCATTATTTTATTATTTCTCTCAAATTATGAAAATTCCTTGATTTTATGAATTTTCCCTAAAATCATGAAAATTACCTAATTTCATGTATTTTTATCAAAATAATAAAATTAGGGAAAGGTGTCGCGGGATCGCCGGCGGGCCGGTCATGCCTTGGCCGTGGCCGGTCCTGATATAGTTTTTACAGTGGTAAGAAAAGGGTTTGATTCTCGGACTTGTGAAGTTGATTTTAGACTTAAAATATAAAATTGATATAGCAAATAAAACAAAGGATGATGACAATATTGAGAGGTTACTGAGAATCGGGATTCCACCAAACTCATATTCTATGGTTCGATATTAATTCTTAGACAATTATAACTCCAAAAATGATAATATTGACTCTAAATCTTTGCCAAGGTAGATTTTGTAAAACATTAATTATAAATGGTAAGCATGAGTTATCAAAACACCTAAGCTAAGCGTAACCCATCAAACTAAATCACAACTAATTAATTTAAAATCATGGTTCAAATTATATTAAGGCAAAAGTCTTAAAAAGAATATAATAAAGTTACCATAGTGTTGAGAATTGGCTTCCTCCGTCATCCCAGTGATGTGGTTTAGCTCCTCATGTTGTAAATGAATGTTATAAAAAAAATAGTTAGCATCATATTTATTGATTCAACGTGAAAAGGATACAAAATTTATTGATTCCCACTCACTAATATTGCTCGATTACAAGAAATATGAAATAATACTCTCACTATTTTTCTCAATCTCTCCCCCCACCAAGAACCCCCCGAGATGATTCCATACGACTTCTTTTATAGTGGGGATTCTGAAATCCTTCCATAATTTTCTACATGAAGTGATGTCATTTTTTATTTTCCGGCTAATGGAGTGACGCCATGTGTCGGGACAATGCAAAATCCTCCAATAAAAATGAGCCACGTGTCAAATATTGCAGTTAGAATATTCTTTATTTGGAAAATATATTATTTTTAATTAATTCCAACCATAAAGAATAATATCTTGATTTCCTTCTTTATTTTTCTTATTTTCTTCATTAAACCACATATCTTCAAATATCCTTTTATTATTAGTATCTTGTACATGGTCTCCACACTTCTACACATGATATGACACATTTCCATGCTTAATACACTCCCATAACCAAATGATTGACCCAATAATTCTTCATGTTTCTTCTTGGGCCTAGCCCACTTCATTTATTTCTTTTTGCGAGTAGAATTCCACACTTTGGTCCATCGAGCTTTATTTCCCAAAAATACCTACAAATACACAAAATAGCACAATAAGCACAAAATCGAGTACTAACATTACAGAGAATTGAGAACAAAATAGACACATAAATGCGTCTATCAAATACCCCCAAATTTATTATTTGCTAGTCCTCGAGCATGTAAGATCAGAATCTCGCAACAGTTATGTCTCAGCGAAGTTAACAATGGTATTGCACAAAAGCGTCGCAGAACAATTTCAGAAACGACATCAGCAAGGATCATGAGAAAGATGTGATAATCTCGCGAAGATTAGAAAGCTTGCGAAGTCAACATCTGTAAGGTTGCGAGAATGTCGCAAACCATATCTGAAAGTAAAGGACAGATTAGATGTCATCCACTAGGTATTTCCCTTAGAAATAGTCATTCGAGTTGTAAAGGAGAGGGAGATCTTTTTTGAGTGAGAGACAAGTATATAGGAGAGAGAAAGTTGAGAGCAGAGATCAATCTTGATTTCTTCATTTTCCTTGTAAGAATATTCAGAAATTAGTCAATAAAATTAAGAGTGTAAACCTAAAAATGAGCTGATCAATGATAAAATCATACGAGGGGTGTATTGTAGGATTTCATGCAACTACATAATGGCGCTAGAAACAAGGAGATTGAAGATCGAAAGTTGAAGATTGTTGATTGAGAAAATTCAAATCAAGAAAGTGATTAAACAAATCAGTGAATCAGTTAGAGGAAAGATGAATAGAATTAATGAAAATGGCAAAAAAATGGAGTGTAATATGATAACAAAAAGCTTGGTTAATGAATTCCATGAAAACATCAAAGGAAGAATACATAAACGAAATTTTGAAGGAAAGAAAATTATGGTGGTAGAAAAAATTTTGCCTTTGAAAGATTGGGAAAAGCAAAGAATTGTGTTCATGGCAGAAGAAATACCAAAAGAAAATTTGAATCATACATCTCCATTGGTCGTCACAGTGCCTATTACACGAAAAGAGAAGGATACAACAATAAAATCCACAGGAGAATGGATGTTGAACAGAACTTTAATTGATGCAGGAAGTTCAGTTGATATAATATTTTATCATGCATTTTGGGGAATGGGATTTAAAGATGAAGAAATGTCCAATTCAACATATTTTGTTCACGGCTTTGGAAAATCCACAACAAAACCTAAAGGAGAAATAGTGGTACGAATTCCACTTGGAGAAATCGAAACACATGTGACATTGTGCGTGGTGGATATGGAATCGCCATATAATATGTTATTAGGAAGATCATGGATGCATGCGATAAAAGTTGTGGTATAAACATTTCATCAATGTATTAAATTCCCCACTCCAAGTGGAATAGGTGAAATCAGAGGAGATATTGATAATGCGAAATTATGTCATCAAATTGAAGTAAGGAGTTATGAAGAACAAGCAAAAAGGAAACAATTTCGCAGAAAATTGGTAAAGAAAGCAAAGAAGGAAGAAGAATTTAAAGTATATATGATAAGGGAGAAAGAAGGCAAAGGAATACCCAGAGAAATTTCGGAAGAAGGAGAAGGATCCATAAAAGCAATTAAAGAACCCACACCAATGGGAGAACCTAAACCCAGTTACACTGCCACAGAACCAACAAAAGAAATAAATGTTGGGACTGAAGAGGAGCCTCTAGTGTTGAGAATTGGAACCAAAATGGATATAGAAGAAGAAGAAAGAACTGTCAATTTACTGCGAGAATATAAAGATATTTTCGCAGGAAACATGGATGAGATACCAGGAATAGATCCAACAATTTCTTGCCACAGACTGGAGATTAACAAAAATGTGAGACCATTTAAACAGAGAATAAGAAAAATCACAACAACTTACCATTCCCAAATAGAAGAAGAATTACATAAAATGCTGGAGGCAGGAATTATAAGAGAAGCTAAATACCCAGAATGGATAGCGAATATGGTCATTGTCCCAAAGAAAAACAAGGGAATCAAGATTTGCATAGATTTCACTGATTTGAACAAAGCTTTCCCTAAAGATAGTTTTCCGTTACCCGATATTCCTCAAATGGTGGAATCTGCAGCAGGAAATGATAGGGTATCATCTTTAGATGGGTACAAAGGGTATAACCAAATTCCTCTCGCTGAAGAAGATCAAGAACATACTTCTTTCTTTGCTCCTAGAGGTTTATATTGTTATACGAAAATGCCGTTTGGTTTGCGAAATGCGGGAGCAACATATCAAAGAATGGTAGAGAAGGTGTTCGCAAAATGGATACACAAAACATTAGAAGTATACGTGGATGACATGTTGGTAAAGAGTAAGGAAGCTAAGGACCATGTACAAGACTTGAGGGATATTTTTGAACAAATGCGGCAGTATAACATTAAATTGAATCCCGATAAGTGTACTATTGGAGTTGCATCGGGAAATTTTTTAGGTTACATTGTATCAAAGGAAGGAATACAGGTTGATCCGAAAAAAGTGCAAGCATTTCGTGACATGCCAACACCAGCAACAATAAAATATGTACAGAAGTTGAATGGGCTTCTAGCTTCGCTGGGGAGATTCATTTCGCGATCATCAGACAAATGCAAATATTTTTTCGATATACTTAAGAAGGGTGCGAAATTTAAATGGAGTGATGAATATGAAAGGGCTTTTCAAGGAATCAAAGAACATCTTATGAATACAACTATCTTACAAAAGGCAGAACCAGGAGAAGAATTATTGATTTACCTTGCGACAACGTCGCATGCATTAAGTGTTGTATTATTGCGAATAGACGCAGGAGTGGAGAAACCCATTTATTACATTAGCAAAACTTTTAATACCGCGGATAAGAATTACTCAAAAATTGAAAAGTTGATCTTAGCATTAGTTTATGCATCATTTAAGCTCCGCATATATTTTCAAGCACACAAGATAAGGGTATTAACAAAACTACCAATTGAATCAGTGATGAAGAATTCTAAAAGATCAGGAAGGGTAGAGAGATGGAATGCACAAGTAGGCCATTTTGATATTAAATATGAAGTTTTATCTTAACCAAAATCACAAGTTGTTGCGGATTTCTTGGCAGAAGTTCCTTTAGAAGAAGATCAAGCAGTAGAAGAAATAATGGATGTAGAAGACGAACATGGAGATCCAAAAGATTTATTAACAGAACCAAATAGATGGGAAATACTGGTAGATGGATCATCAAATGGAGAAGGAAATAGAGTTGGAATTGTATTAATTTCGCCAAAAGGAATAAAGATGGCTTTTTCATTCAGGTTGGAATTTGAATCCACTAATAATGAAACAGAATATGAAGCTGTGATACATGCATTAAAATTTGCAATAGAAATGAAACTAGAAAATGCCAGGATCACTAGTGATTCGCAGCTAGTTATTCGCCAAATAAAAGGAGAATATACTACAAATGAACCATCCTTGAAGAAATACAAGAAACTGGTTGAGGAATTGTCAGCGAAAATCCCAAAAATAAAATAGAGGTACATTTCAAGAAAGGATAATAGACTCGCAGACGCTTTTTATTTCATCTCAAGTATGATGACAGATCCAACTGCGAGATGCATAAAAATACAAACACTTCTGTCACCATCAGTCAATAAAGAAGAGGAAGATATGGATGTGATGGTCATAGATAATGAAAAAGAAGAACAAATAAATAATGTCGCAAACTGGAGAATGGAGCTTCACACATATTTGGCGAAAGGAGAAACACCAAGAAATATATTGGAAACACACAAGTTAAAAATCCGAGCAACGAATTATGAATTAAGAGATGGGTTGTTATACCGAAAAATATTTTAGTGGACCATCACTCAGATGTTTGACATGAGAGGAAGGAGAAAAGGTGCTGAAAATGTTACATAGTGGAGACGCTGGCAATCATAGTGGAGGAAGATCTTTGGCACATAGAGAAAAAATGCAAGGTTACTACTGGCCATACATGCATGAAGATGCAAAACAAATATCAAGACGTTGCGAAGATTGTCAGCGGCATGGAAAGAAGATACATGCACCAGGAGCACCATTGTCATCTTCAACCAATGTGTGGCCCTTTGGAAAATGGGGCTTAGATATTGTGGGGCCATTTTTACCAGGAACTGGACAAAGAAGTTACTTAATAGTCGCAACAGATTATTTCACAAAATGGACAGAAGTGAATGCAGTACAACATATTCGCGACAAAGATATCTTTACATTCATATTCGAAAATATCGTTTGCAGATTCGGAATTCCTGCACAGTTGGTATCTGATAATGGGAAACAGTTTGAGGGGCAGAACATAGAAATGTTACTCAATGCATTCAAGATAAAATGTGGAAAGTCCACTCCTTTATATCCACAGGCTAATGGGCAAGTAGAAGCAACAAATAAAACACTTGCAGATATATTAAAGAAGAAATTAGAAGGACATCACAGATCATGGTGTGAACAAGTACATAATGCAGTATGGGCTTATAATACAACTAGAAGAGAAGCTACTGGAATGTCAACTTTTTGTTTAACATATGGAGTTGAAGCGGTGTTACCAACATAAGTTGTTATTCCGACAACAAAAAGAGAAGCTTGGGAGAAAAATCTTAGTGCGGGTTTAATTCTAAACAAACATGATGAATTAGAAGAAAAAAGAGAAAAATCTTTACAACATATGGAGAATTATCAGCGAAGATTGGCTCGAGAATATAATAAACGTGTCAAAATACGTGAATTTCAACCAGGAGATTTAGTTCTGCGAGAAGCACCAATATATCAGCGAGAAAATGGTGGAAAATTAGCGAAAAAATGGGATGGACCTTACATCATAAAAGAGATAGTTGGAACAGGAGCTTATAGATTAATGGACCCAGAAGGAAGAGATGTTGGTCATAGATTAGATAGACCATGGAACATATTGTACTTGAAAAGATATTATCCGTAAGAAGCTTTGAGAAGTTATGAATTCTGAAAGAATAATTGCAGGATTATTCATGACAAAACAAGATCATGATGTGCGAAATTTTTGCAGAGAACAATGACATAAAAGAAAGGGGCGAACCTTTATGGCGTACACCCTAGTTCGCGAATAAAATTTCGCAATAGGCAAATGTAAGACCTTAAGTACGTCATATTAGGGGGTACCTGTTACATGGTTCAGGGAAAGGCTACACCGCCATTGGAACCTGAGTCATGGAGATTTGGGGTCAATAAAGCCCATCCGGGAGAGGCACCTTGGATTCTCAACTTAAGCATATGACTTAGGTTGGGCGACTAAGGTAATAAGGACTCTCCCAAGGAGTGCATATCTGATCAAGGCGCCGAGGTACACGGTTGAGTCAAGAGTGCCGAGGGTGTTTGAAGCGTCCTTGCCATTCTTGACAAGTCTTGGCTTATACTGCACTCGGCCCGAAGAAAACCCCACTTAGGGTGTAGTCTCGTAACCATAAGCCCTATAGGTAAAAGGGATAAGAGGCTGCGAAAACAACTGGTTGTTGTTAAGACTGGATGGGAGGAGCTAACCTTGTATGGTAGAAGTACGCCTCCTTGAAGGGGCAACCAGGGGGAAAATAAGGGCGGCACCCTCCATTAGGGAGCTGATAAGTGTCTTAAGACGCAAATGTCATGAGGCTTATTATTCACAAGGATAATTAAGGCTTGTCATATTTGTGCAACATTCCTGAAGAGGCAATAATACAAAAGAAAAAGATAAGAAGAGATCAATGGGTTTTCGCATGAAAGTGCGAAGACGTCCTGCGATTTCATCGCAAGACGGCAATGTCATGGGGCTTTATTTTCGCAAGAATATTTAGGCCTGTCATATTGTCGCAACATTCCTGAAGAGCCATAATACAAAAGAAAAAGTTAAGACAAGATCAATGGGTTTTTGTATGAAAGTGCAAGGACGTCCTGCGATTTTGTCGAAATGACAAGAGATGACATAATAAGACCTTTAGTTAGGAAGGCAAAATAAGACCATATAATAAAACAAACTAATTATTAGCATTTATAACAGATTATTTTCCGAAAGAAAGATAATGAGAGGCAAGTATGGGAATCGATATACAAGAAGCATTATCTTTGTTATCAACAAAATATTAAAATAAATAGTTGACTCCAAAGTCGATTGAAAAATGTGGCTCTCAAAAGTAATAAAAATAATACAGCTCAAGAAAACAAAGCTAGAAAATAAGCTCAAGCTTCAATATCAATATCAGTAGCAGGAGATGACAGAAGTTCTTCGCCAACATTCTCGCAAGCTTCTCCTTCATTCCGGCTTTGATCTTCATCATGACTAGCATTTTGATTATCGCCAGCAATTACTTGATTAGCATCTTGAATATTGCCAGCAACTACTTCTTCGGGAGAAATTTCTTTCTCATTCTGATTAACACCAGCAGATTCTTCTTTAGAAGGAACTTCTTCTTCATCTTCCAGGAAATTATCCTCTGCACCGCTTTCATAATCGTAATCACTATCAGCAGGACGAGGAACTTCATCATCATCTACTTCTAAAGGATTAATTGATGTAGAAGGAAGAGAGTTGGACGATAAAATGTGATTTACAAGGACTTCAGCCCGGAGATGAACTTGGCGAACAAGTGCTCTTTGATGATTCCTATCTTGAATATCCTTAAAATAAGCAAGATAATCAAGTCTTCTTTCTGCCCGGTCGCGAGAACCAGTAAGAGTAGAGAGAAGTAATGCATTCTCTTTGCGAATTTTAGCATATTTAACCTCCAAATCAGAAATAAAAGAATGAAGATTCTTCTCAGACTCTGCGAAAAATAGAATACGAAATTTTGTTAAGATAAGGAATTCAGAGAGATATGACAAAGGAAAGATAATTAAGGCAGTCAAACTATTATGACTACCTTCCTTTTGCGAAATAAGTTGTTGAACCAAGGATAGACAACTATTCTCCCAATGATCCATTGTGTCATCAAATTTATATCCAACTAGACCTTTAAGTCGAGACTGAAGATTTTTCTCTTTAGAAACAAGGAAGACATTTTTCTTCGCAAGAGAAGAATAAGATTCTTCTAATTTGGAATATTGATCTTTAATCTGATTTGCTTTCATACTTAAAGCTATTCTACCTTGAATGAATGAATCTCTTTCAGTGATAGATGATTTTGTTACTTCTTTAAGTTCATTTCTTAAAGAACGAAGAGATTTTTCTTGGTCAGCACATACTTTTCGGAGAATATTAAGTTGTTGCGAAGATATCGCCATCTTGTTTAAATAAACTCGCTTCTCTTGAGACAAGGTTTTATTCTCATCTGATAAAGTTTTCATCCCTAAATTAGTTTTGGTTAAAGAATAAGAAAGACGAGATACTTCATTACTTAATAGATCTTGTTTTTCAACTAATTGGGTATTTTCATTGGTAAGGTTATTTATTTGATCAAGAGAATATGAATAGATATTATATAATTGGTTATATTGGTCCATTAAGACTTGTTTATCAACCCGTGATTCTTCAACAGCAGATTCAAATTGATATCTCTCCATTACTCGTTTCTGATTTAATGCTTAACATGAGAAAGAGATATTTAAAGGATAATTAAGCAGGGGAAGGATAAAACCATCGAAAAGGAAAATTAAAGACATAAATGAGGAAATCATACCTCTTAACTCATCATTCTTCTTGCGAAGATCATCACGATCCAGCAAAACATTTTGAAGTTTCTGATTTTCAAGACGAAGAGCATTACATTCTTTTTCTAAAGTTATCTGCGAAGCAGCTTTATCAGAACCCAAATGCTTGCTTAGAATTTCGTAAACATTAGACTTGATGGGATCAGTGGAAGACTTCTTGCCATCATCTAGAATCTCAGATAAAACCTTGAAAGCAATGTTTATCCCTTCCACGATCTCTTTAGACAAATGAGGAGACTTAGGAAGAGAACTGGTAGAGATAGAAGGTTGAGAAACATTATCAATGGGAAGAGAAGAGGCTTTATTCGCGGAAGGAACCACAAGGGGAGTTTCAGTCATAGGAAGATCAACTGGAGAAATGAAATCAGAGGCAACATTCTCGCAAGTTGGAGATAAAGGTTTATCTTGCGAATATATCGCAGGAGATTTGGAAGAAATGAAGTCAGAGGCAGGGTCTTCATGAATTGGAGATAAATGTTTATCTTGCGAAGATGTCGCAGGAGATTTGGAAGAAATGAGTAGATGGAAGGGAACAGTAGTTGGAACATCCTTGAGGTGGCGAGATTTCTTGTGAGGTCTATGAAGATCTTTATCACCCTGCGAATTACAATCTAGATAAGAAACAGAGGCAACAATATTGTTATTAGAAAAAGATAGTGTTTCTTACTACCTTCTCATTCGCAGACTTCCTTTTATGAACGACAACTTTATGCTGTGATTTGGGATTGTTAGGATTCTGAACTGAAAATTTAGTGTTGGAGCCGTTTTTGCTGAAATAACAAGAGTATGGGAATCACATAAACAACATCACATAAGGCAAAAAACAAGATCAATTTCAAATATATCAATTTCAGCAAAATTTATAAGGAAGAAAAAAGAAGACTAACCTTGATGAATCCATGAAAGATGATAGCAGGGAAATTATCTTGAAGAAGATCACGAACTATGAAGATCTAATTTGAAGATGAAGAAGAATTTAAAAATATTGAAGAAGAAAGAAGAAAAGTTGCAACAATGGAGTTTGTAGAAGAACGATGAAGTTGCAGAGAGAATGAAAAGAAAGAAGAAGAGGATGAAAAGAAATATATATAGAGGAAATTTTTCCTCGAGAAAATAAACATGGTTAATACGGAAAGATTTAAGCGGTTAAAAAGTAACGGTTACAAAAGACGTGTCGAGAAATAAATGGAAGAAAGAATACGTGTGATAAATGCAGAATATGAGAAAATAAGCGGTTGCGGCATTTCTCACATCATTCTCTACTTTGCAGAGAAGATATGAGAAGAGGCACGATGTAAGATCAGAATCTCGCAACAGTTATGTCTCAGCGAAGTTAACAATGGTATTGCACAAAAGCGTTGCAGAACAATTTCAGAAACGACATCAACAAGGATCATGAGAAAGATGTGATAATCTCGCGAATATTAGAAAGCTTGCGAAGTCAACATTTGTAAGGTTGCGAGAATGTCGCAAACCATATCCGAAAGTAAAGGACAGATTAGCTGTCATCCACTAGGTATTTCCCTTATAAATAGTCATTCGAGTTGTAAAGGAGAGGGAGATCTTTTTTGAGTGAGAGACAAGTAAATAGGAGAGAGAAAGTTGAGAGCATAGATCAATCTTGATTTCTTCATTTTCCTTGTTAGAATATTCAGAAATTAATCAATAAAATTAAGAGTGTAAACCTAAAAATGAGCTGATCAATGATAAAATCATACGAGGGGTATATTGTAGGATTTCCTGCAACTACAGAGCAAAACTAAAAATAAATAAATAAAACCGAGTTAATCTCGGGAGGGTTTACCGGAGGTGTACCCACAAAACCATTACTAAAGACCCTAGCTATCTATGCAGAACCTTGGAAGGCACTAAAGAATCTCCTTGGTTTGCATACAATCACTGACTACAGGAGGAAGTACCCTGATGCCAAATTCCAATTGTTGTACACGAGTTTGCACTCAAGCATACTAAAATTCATATAAAGTGACAGAGCTCTACTCATATAGTTTCTGGACATCATAACTGGAGTCAACCAATCACATGGAAAGATTAAGAAGATGGATAAAGAAAAAGATGGTTTAAAGTGAACGGTGTTTCCCATATCTGTCTGAAGGCCTCTGCCAAGATGGACCTATCCTAATGGACTGAGATACCGATCTGACTAATATCAACACAACTGGCACATACAAGGGGATCAGTGGTCGATAAACCTAACTCTAGGTCAACACAACTAGCATATACAAGGGCAACAATGGTCGACTTTATTGAATTTATTCCTGTTGGTATGATGGTCTGGTCTTAATTTTTTTTTTTTTATTTGGTATCTCAATCACCCTATTTCACCCTAGCATAGGTAACAACTTGAATCATGTGCCGCACCAAATCACTTAAAAAATAAAAACATAAGGATTAGGATTCAACGAGATATGACTAAACTACCATGTTTTTTTTTAATTCTAACACCTGAGCTCTGTGCTTTTATGAATAGACTCTTTAGATGTTTCCATCTAATCAGATTGGTTCCTCAACTCCTACAACCAAAATGCTTCCATCCACTTAGACTGGTTAGTGTCATCCTTAATAAACATAAATTTCTAAGCTCTGGAGTTTATTTTATTTTATTTTTTTACTGCAACTAAAAAGTTTCTCCCATACCCCCAAACTTAAATCTAACATTGTCCTCAATGTTCTAAAGATACAATTAAAAACATGAACAAGGACAAACTGTTACCACTTGAAGCAAAAGAGTTAAGGAAAGATATTACCGTGTTGCATGAGCATTGGGTTACCTCCCAAGAAGTGCTAAGTTTAAAGTCTTCATCCAGACTAAGAAAGGATTAGTCACCACGAAGAATCATATAGCAGCAACCAGAATAATTGTGGGTCATCTGGATCAAAAAGTGTTACCCACAAGAAGAGGAAACTGCAACAGACCAAGAAGATACGGAACATACCCTTGCTTAAGACAACTACATATAGTTGTGGTTCAGGTTCAGGCTCTATAAAAGGGTCTAATTAAAAGGTTTTCATCGGTTGGATTTCCTCAAAGCTAAGATCCGGTTCAGGTATTAGAGTCTGGAAAAACTCAACTAAGAACTTAGAAGCACATAACAACAACCTGAATAATTGGGGATCCTCTAAGTCAATTAGATTTGACTCACAAAGTTGACCACAATAATGGTCATTCTTAAGAAAATGTGTCGACCCTAATATCCTAAAGTAATTAGGTTTAGTCTCAAAACTTAATAACCGACACATCTGAAATTCAAACGTTCCCACAATTGGAATAAAAGTTTTTGGTGGGAAAACAAAATCATTCTGGGTATCATAGCATGGGTAAACCACATCAACTAGAGGATGGGTTTCTAACAACTGAACTTCTTCCTTGAGGCACATATATCAAGTCCGAAGTGAGGGATCTCTGTAAGAGCTAAAGGTAAGGCACAAGGAGAATGATAATCACCCCCAAACTTAGAGTTTCAGGTGTCTCTATATAGACTAGCTACAATTTCCCTAATTTCTAGATCATCGGAATACTGAAAATGGTCAATTGCTTCGTGTAGATTATACTCAGGTGATGCATCCTCACTCATATTTAAAAGCTCTACGAGTTCATCTTCTTTTTCTAAGACTAATGTTTCTAAATCTCTAGACTCTAAAACAATATTCTCAGAATAAACTCGTTCCTCTAAACTATTGTTGGCTTCGTAATCATAAGGAAATACTACATCGTCTAAAACGGGAGTATCTTTAGTCAAATCCTCGTCCTTTTGAATAGGTGAATAGTTATTAAAATTATTTAGATTTGAACAAGAAACATTATCATTATTAAGTTCAATTGGAGTAAAAAATTCCTGATCACTATGCCTACTTATTTCAAATTCTTCATCAACATTATCCTCATCATAATCATCATTATAATAACATGAAAATGGTTGGACCTCATCTAAACAAGTAGTGTTACCAATTTTATCCTCGTCATCTTGATTATGTGAATAACTATCTTCATTCTCAAAGGTATTATTGGATACACTATATTGGAAATTCAAGTTATTTCGAGCAATACATTCGTTCGTCTCTAACTCAAGTCTACGTGTCGACTCAGTTATCCTCTCAAGGGTCTCATCCAAATAAAGTTCCCTTAGTGTTGGATCTAAGTTTTGAGTTAATCTATTGAGGATATCTTCTAAAGATTCAGTCGTTGTTGCAGTCCTTTCGTCCATAACTACGTTATTCACCTCAGCTAAGTTACATGTCGATTCAGCTAACTTTCGTGTCGACTCAGCTAAACTCCTGAGAGACTCTTCTAGAGAAGGAATAGGAACTGAAGGACTATTATTATAATCTTCTTGCTCGTAAGACTGATGCGCATGCAGATAGTAATTGGGCTCGCCATGGTATGACCCAAAATCTTGAAAAGGTTGGTGTGCCCAACCACTATTCACACTATGATCATAAAAAGAGTAATGTCCATGTTGCTCGGTTGGATAATCATTGTATTGGCTATACTAGTTCGACATCCTAACTGCAAGGGGATTCTAAACAAGCACAAAGAAGGCTGACTCGACCACAACAAGCCTATTTTATCTAGCAAACAAAGAGCATGACGGCTCCACTTAGATTGTTTCTAGACCAGCTTCTAATCCTTCGAAAGGGAATTCGTTACAATTTAAGCAAACCCCTCTGGAATCAATCCGAGTCAAAGTAAGTTGAATAGAGGCGAGGGAAGCTGCGTGGAGCTTTGATACCCAAGGCCTCACCGCATTACAAGGCGGCGCAGTCACGCATTCAACTCACATAAACCATCATGAACTTCGAAGTATGCTTAAAAGAGTAACCAATATTTTTCGAATGACTTTCCTATTAAGCTCGTTACCCTATCGGTCTCGTTCTAGTCAAAATTTTAGGATTAGGTTCGCGTTTGGTTTCGTTTTTCTAAGGCGGGCAAGAAAAGAACGGTGATGAAATCCGAACCCTTATCTTGTATGGCCATGCCTTTCCCTTTACTAGGAAATTAAAACAGACGTATTCGATTCCTCAACATATATGCATACAAAATCATCCAGTAAACCCGCTGACATGGGATTCGCGGGTGTTTAGAATTCTTACCTCCCATTCCAGACGGGGGATGAACCGTTGAAGTTGACTCGGACCACAACTCCTATGTCATGTACGAAACTGAGGGGCCGAGGCGATATCGCAATCGTCGTCCTTCTCTGCAAACAATTTAATATTTAATACTACCCTTCCGTAGGGTTTAAAAAAAAAGAATGTCCAAAGTCCAAGTCCAAAGTCCAAAAAAATAAAGTGCAAAAGAAAAAGAAAAGTCTAAAAAAAAAAATATCTAAAAAAATAAAAATGTCTCTCTTTTTTTTTCTCTCTTTTTTTTATTAAATAAAAAAAATCTTCTTCTTTCGCTCCTTTCGCTTTGCCTTTTACTCCAAGTCTTTAAGTATTCACCAAAAGCTTTGGCAAAATATTCTTTCGCTCCAATTCCAAATTCTGTAAGGAAAAGACAAAAACCCAAAAACGTAAAGAAGAACAAATAAAATAAAACAAATAAAAACCTAAAAAAGAAAAAAAAAAAGTCTAAAAACTCTAGCCTAAAGACAAGTCCGCGTCGGCGGCGCCAAAAACTGATGTAGTTTTTACAGTGGTAAGAAAAGGGTTTGATTCTCGGACTTGTGAAGTTGATTTTAGACTTAAAATATAAATTTGATATAGCAAATAAAACAAAGGATGATGACAATATTGAGAGGTTACTGAGAATCGGGATTCCACCAAACTCATATACTATGGTTCAATATTAATTCTTAGACAATTATAACTCCAAAAATGATAATATTGACTCTAAATCTTTGCCAAGGTAGATTTTATAAAACATTATTTGTAAATGGTAAGCATGAGTTATCAAAACACCTAAGCTAAGCGTAACCCATCAAACTAAATCACAACTAATTAATTTAAAATCATAGTTCAAATTATATTAAGGAAAAATTCTTAAAAAGAATATAATAAAATTACCATAGTGTTGAGAATTGGCTTCCTCCGTCATCCCAGTGATGAGGTTTAGCTCCTCATGTTGTAAATGAATGTTATAAAAAAAATAGGTAGCATCATATTTATTGATTCAACGTGAAAAGGCTACAAAATTTATTGATTCCCACTCACTAATATTGCTCGATTACAAGAAATATGAAATAATACTCTCACTATTTTTCTCAATCTCTCCCCCCACCAAGAACCCCCCGAGATGATTCCATACGACTCCTTTTATAGTGGGGATTCTGAAATCCTTCCATAATTTTCTACATGAAGTGATGTCATTTTTTATTTTCCGGATAATGGAGTGACGCCATGTGTCAGGACAATGCAAAATCCTCCAATAAAAATGAGCCACGTGTCAAATATTGCAGTCAGAATATTCTTTATTTGGAAAATATATTATTTTTAATTAATTCCAACCATAAAGAATAATATCTTGATTTCCTTCTTTATTTTTCTTATTTTCTTCATTAAACCACATATCTTCAAATATCCTTTAATTATTAGTATCTTGCACATGGTCTCCACACTTCTACACGTGATATGGCACACTTCCATGCTTAATACACTCCCATAACCAAATAATTGACCCAATAATTCTTCATGTTTCTTCTTGGGCCTAGACCACTTCATTTATTTCTTTTTGCGAGTAGAATTCCACATTTTGGTCCATCGAGCTTTATTTCCAACAAAATACCTACAAATACACAAAATAGCACAATAAGCACAAAATCGAGTACTAACATTACAGAGAATTGAGAACAATATAGACACATAAATGCGTCTATCAGGTCCCACACCTCACGTCCCATTTTTTTATTATTCCTTCTCAAATTCTGAAAATTCCTTGATTTTATGAATTTTCCCTAAAATTACCTAATTTCATGTATTTTCTCTAAAATCATGGAAAATATTAAAAAAAAATAGGAAAACTTGTGGGACCATGCTCTAGCCGGCCGGCCATGCCCTAACCGGTCCCACACGCCCATTATTTTATTATTATTTGGTGTTTGGTTTCCTGATTTCATGAAAACTCCATGATTTCAACAAAATATCTTGGTTTTCAACAAATCCCTTTGATTTTATGAAAAATTATCTAAAATTATCAAAATTACATAAAATTGGGAAGAGTGCCTTGGGGCCGCGCCCATTGGCCGGCCGGCCATGCCACGGCCATTGCCGGTCCCACACTCCCATTCCCTATTTTGTATTTTAATTTATGTCTCTCATCTCATGGAAGTTCCCTAATTTCGCCGAACTCTCCAGTTTCATGGAATTTCCCTTAAATCAGAGAAAAATACATAAAACCACATAAAAATGGGGAAAACATGTGGGACCGTGTGTCATCCGTCCGGCCATGCCCTAGCCGTGGCCGGTCCCACACCTTGTGATTCCTTGTTTATTTATTATTTTCATTCACACATGTATTTTTCCCAGTTTCAGAAACCATGGATTTTTCATATTTTCTACAAATGTTGCTCAAACGTGTACCAGAAAATATCAAAATTCTCAGGACTGAAGAACGGACATCATGGTGACACGGGCATATCCCCTTGACCGACCAAGGGTGACCCTGAGGCTTGCAAACAGCTGGTCCCGCATGTTTTAATGATTTTAACCTAATTTGCTCAGTTGCTCATATTAGGTTCGAACTCTTTCCAAACAATTGGAAGTTAGCTTAAACGACCATCTACTGGTCCCACGACCATCAAGAGACGGTCTCATGATCTCTTGGTCGGCCCCTCATATTTTCTACATCAGGTTTTATGATTTGTTGCTCACACGAAAATTATTTCAGTAAATGATTAAACCAGCATTTAATCATTCTTTCACCAACTGGTCCTCAAGAGACTTTGGTATTTTTTGCTCATTCGAGCATATGGGAGTTATATGGTGAAACCCGTTATCCCATGTAGCCGGTCCCGTGTTGATTTGCAATAAATCATCATTTCGGTAAATTTAGGGTTTTGAATCCATAGCTCTGCAGAAACGTGATTTTGTGCAGATTCGAACACTTTGATAATTTTATGTTGATTCCATGATTGATATTCATATTTATTTTGCTCAACCCAGCAGTCAGTAACTTAAATTAATATTTTATTTGGTCCAGCTACCAACAATTCATGAAAAGAACAATATTTGCTCGAACTAGCAATATTCGCTCGAACCTGCAATATTTATTCAATTAGCAATATTCGCTCAGACTAGCAATATTTGCTTAAATCAAAGAATATTGGTTCAACTACCAATATTCAACAATTTAGCAACACAGTTTTGCTCGTCTTAGGTTATAATGATACCTCGTCTCAGCAGACACATTAAATTCATGAGTTTCGAAACATTTGCTAATCATGTTCAACTCAACGCTACATGGACTCATCGTCCCATAAAGTCAGCAACTGACTCCACAATCACGAGATTTCAATCGTGTCACATGGGGGGATATTAACTAGGGTTTTGGTCTGGCAGTCTACGGAACGTGTGTTCACCCACGACGAGAATGTGATCAAGTCGTGCAATCAGTTGGAAGAGTCAGCAAAGTAGTGGGTGGAAAGTTAACAAAGTCTCTGCATGATGAATAATTGGTTTTAACACGATTTCCCCATTTCCCACTCTCTGATTCCAGCAACTGTCACACTTCATAGGATCATGGTGTTTTCAACTCCGGCATAATAAAATGTCTCTGAATCCTAATTGAAAAGGAGAGGTTTTTCGAACAATCGAACAACATTCGCCAAAACGAGCAATTTCTCATCAAAGTTCATACAGACAATCTTTCGTCTACACGAACTCACAGAAATTACTTTCAATTGAGCAAAATTCAATCATTCAGAGCATTTTCACAACAACCTACAATCTCAGATCACCATTGATCTCACGCATTTCTCAGCTTCCCTCATACAGATCAACCCATCCTCTCTTGTGACCGAATTGACTCTGGAACGACCATTTGTCTTGGTTTAGGCCGGGGTCTTACAGATTTATCTCTAGAACTTAAAACACTCCCTTCTTGCAGTGCATCTGTGTGAGGTTCAATATTTTTCTCGGTTCAAGGAGTATCCACACGGTCGACTCTTCAATTCCTTAAAAACCAGCAAATCGTTTTTCCCCATTCACAGATTGGCGACCACAGTGGGAGGTTAATCTTTCGGTTGCAATCTCACGATTTCACAAGATGGCTGGTCTTAGGTCTTGGTTAGTTACAGGTTCCAACACAAACGACGCTAGTACTAGCAACAACAACGATGACAATCAGAATATCCCGGAAACGATTCCGGCCTCCAACACTGATGGTGGTGACATTACTCCTCCTCACGCTGAAGGTCATCCCATGTTCGGTCGACACCCTGAAGAAGTCAGAAGAAATCCACCACCTACCATTGCTGATCTTATCAAAGTGCAGGAGACTCTCGCAATGAATCAGACTGACATGGCTGCTACACAGAAGGAGCTGTGTAATTATCTCAAAACTCTTACTGATAAGATGACAGAGAAGACTCAAGAAAAGGGAAAAGATAAGGAGAAATCCTCAGATGCAGCTAATCCTGAAGTAATCCCAGTCCATACAGTGGATGATGATGAAACTGGCAAAGTTGCAGATTCTTCAGCAAAGGAACCATCAAATTTCATTACTCGGGAAGACGTGGAACGCCTTCTGGAGAACCGTGGAAAAGACAAGAACATGTCTCTCGTTTCCTCGAAGCCTTGGGAGAGCATGAACATAACCATGTTGTTCGCCTCAAGGAGTTTTCAAAATCCTTGAAAGGCAGAACATACACCTGGTACAACAACATCGCACCGGGGACTATCAAAAATTGGGGAGAAATGATCAACGCCTTCTACAGGAAGTACTTTTTCGTGTCAGAGCAAGTCACTCTCTCTGATCTTGGAAGAATGTTCCAGAGGGTCAGTGAAAATCCCAATGATTAGGTGAAAAGATTTAGAGTCCAGTCCTTGGACTGTCATGACCCAAATGTCACAGAGCAGCAGCTGGTAGATTAGTGTATCAAAGGCATGCTCTTGGTTTACAGAGCTCTATTGGATAATCTTCGATTCCAGACTTTCTCAGAGCTTCACAAAGCCGCGAAGAGATCAGCAACCACTGCACCTTCCCTGTTAGAAAGAGCAAAGTCCACAAAGACTGAGGAATCACGTGACACTCGAGGAAGCAGGCGCCTGATCAACAAGCAGTACAACATGCAACCCTCTGCAAAATCTGCTGAAGGGAGCAAGCGCAAGGCACAATCCCCGAACAAGCATATTGCAGCTCCTTCAAAGACGCAAAAGAAGGACAAGCCAGAGACACGGGCTCCTGGCCACCGCACAGAAGCTCCTAATGATGCACCTGATTTTCCTCTCCGCATTGGAGAAGTGCTCGAACTATTAGACACCTGGATCCAAGATGGTGCAATCAAATTGCCATATGTCAGGAGAGACCCAACTGAGGAAGACATGGAAAATCCTCGTTACTGCCGATTCCACAGGTTCGTGAATCACCACACAAGTAGATGCAAAGTTTTGAAACGCATATTCAGAGAAAACGTTGAGTCAGGAGAACTTAACCTTGGATCCGAAGGAGTACACGGAGATCCTCTTCCTGTCAGGACTTTCTCCATTTCTGAAGCACCAGTCAAGGAAGCGGTTCATTCATTGATAGAGCATGTCTGTGAATTTCTCTATCTGTCAAAAGCACAAAGGGGAGACATGTTCACAGCTTTGAACCACATAGTGATTGGGAAACGCCCATTGATTCCAGAAGTACCTCCTGAACCTTCAGCCACCGACAAAGAAATGTATGACCGGGGACTGCTCACCACCGTGCATATTAAAGGAAATGAGTTCAAAAGAGCATTCTTTGATGTCGGAACCGCTGTCAACATCATTGTAGTTGCAGGAAATCCTACACTACACCCCTCACAAGATTTCATTAACATTCAACTCATTTTTGGATTATCAATCTTAATTTTATTGATGAATCTTTGAACAATCTTACAAGAAAAGATAAAGGAATCAAAAATAACCACTGCTCTAGATTTTCTCTCTCCTATTTACTTGCTTCTTAATCAAAAAAGATCTCTCCCCCTTTTCTTTACAACTGAATGACTATTTATAGGGAAATACATAGTGGATGACAGCTAATCTGTCCTTTATTTTCGGATATGGTTTGCGACATTCTCGCAACCTTACAAATATTAATCTCACACACTTCCTAATTTTCGCAAGTCCATCATATTTTTCTCATGATTTAGCTGATGTCGTTTATTATGTCTTTTCTGAAATTGCTTTGCGACATTGTTGTGTTGCGTTGTTAATAATTTCGCTGAGACATTATTGCTGCGAGATTTTGATCCTACATCTTTCCTCTTCTCATATCTTCTCCGCGAATTAGAGAACGATGTGAGAAATGCCGCAGCTATCCATCACTTCATATTTTGTATTTATCACTCGTATCCTTTCTCCCATCTGTTTCTTGACACGTCTTCTGTAACCGCTGCTTTTCAACCGCTGATGTCTTTTCGCATTAATTGTGTTTATCTTCTCGAAAATCTCCTCTATATATACTCTTCTTACTCTCCCTTTTCTTCTTTTTATTCTCTTTTTCATCTTCTCTGCAACTTCATCATTTTCTCCGTAAATTCCTCTGCTGTAATTTTTTCTTCTATCTTCTTTCTTCAATCTTATTAATTCTTCTTCCATTCCTATATTGTTCCTTCTGTAGATCTTCACTGTTCGTAATTTTCTTCTTTTTTAATTTTTACGAATTAATCTTCCTGCTGGTGTATTCCATGGATTCATCGAGGTTAGTTTTCTTTTTTCTTTATTATGGGTTTTGCTGAAATTGATCTTGCTTACTGCCTTATTTGATGCTATTTATGTGATTCCCATACTGTTGTTATTTCAGCAAAAACGCCTCTAACACCAAATTTACGGTTCAAAACCCTAATATTTCCAAATCGAAGCATAAGGTTGTTGTAAACAAAAGAAAGTCTGTGGATCATAAGGTAGTAAGAAACATTATTCTTTTCTAATAACATTGTTTCCTTTGTTTCTTATCTGGATTGTGATTCGCAGGGTGATAAGGATGCCAACAAACCTCTCAAGAAATCTCGCCACCTCAAAACCGTTGAAACCTCTGTTCCATTTCATTTACTTATCCCTTCAAAATCTCCTGCGACATCTTCACAAGTTAAACCATTATCTCCAATTCGCGAAAAGGTTGCCTCAGATTTCATCCCTTCAACTGACCTTTCAATGATTGAAATCCCCCTTATTAATCCTTCTATGAATGAAACTTCTTCTCCTCCTATTGATAATGTTTCCCAATCTTCTATCATTGCCAGTTCTCTACCTGAGCCTCTTCCTTTAAATATTGCTTTCAAAGTTTTGTCTGAGGTTCTGGATGATGTTAAGAAGTCTCCTATTGATCCTGTCAAGTCTGGTGTTTGCGAAATTCTGAGTAAGTATTTTGGATCTGACAGAGCTGCTTCGCAAGCAGCTTTTGAAAAAGAGGTTGAAACCTTGAATAAGAATCTCCAAATGATGACTTTAGAGTGTCATGCTCTTCGTCTCGAAAATCAAAAGATCCAGAATGTTTCGTTGGATCGCGAAAATCTTCGCAAGAAGAATGATGAACTGAGAGGTATGATTTCCTTATCTATGTCTTCAATATGCCTTTTTAATGATTTTATCCTTTCCATATTTAATTGTCCTTGAAATCCCTTTTTCAAATGTTAAGCCTTAAACCGGAAACGAATAATGGAGAGATATCAATTTGAATCTGCTGTTGAAGAAGCCCGTGTTGATAAAGAGATTTTGACGGATCAATATAACCAATTAGATAAACTATATTCATATTCTGTTGATCATATAAATAATCTTACCAATGAAAATACCCAATTAGTTCAGAGGCAAAATTTATTAAGTAATGAAATATTCGCCTCTCTTATTCTTTAACTAAAGCTAATCTAGGGATGGAAACTTTATCATATGAGAATAAAACTCTATCTCAAGAGAAGCGAACTTGTTTAAACAAGATAGCGATATCTTTGCAACAACTTAGCATCCTTCAGAAATTATGTGATGACCAAGAACAATCTCTTCGCTCTTTGAGAAATGAACTTAAATAAGTAACAGAGTCATCTATCGCTGAAAGAGATACACTCATTCAAGGTAGAATAGTTTTAAGTGTAAAGGCGAACCAACTTAAAGAACAATATTCCAAATTAGAAGAATCTTATTCTTCACTTGCGAAGAAAAATGCCTTTCTTATTTCTAAAGAGAAAAATCTTCAGTCTCGACTTAAAGGTTTAGTTGGGCATAAATTTGATGATGCGATGGACCGTTGGGAGAACAGTTGTTTGACCTTGGTTCAACACCTTATTTCGCAAAAGGAAGGTAGTCATAATAGTTTGACTGCCTTAACTATCTTATCTTTGTCATACCTTCTTGAGTTCTTCATCTTACTGAAATTTTGTATTCTACTTTTCGCAAAGTCTGAGAAAAATCTTCATTCCTCCATTTCTAATTTGGGGGCTAAATATGCCAAAATTCGCAAATAAAATGCACTACTCGTCTCTGTCCTTACTGGTTCTCGCGACCGAGCAGAAAGAAGACTTGTTTATCTTGCTTACTTTAAGGATATTCAAGATAGGAATCATCAGAGAGCACTTCTTCGTCAAGTTCATCTCCGGGCTGAAGTTCTTGTGAATGATGTTTTATTGTCCAAATCTCTTCCTCCTACATCAATCGAACCTTGGAAGTAGATGATGATGAAATTCCTCGTCCTGCTGACAGTGATTATAATTATGAAAGTGGTGGAGAGAACAATCTTTTGGAAGATGAAGAAGAGATCCCTTCTAAGGAAGCAACTGCTGGTGCTAATCAAGATGGAAGCGAAAAGGAAATCCCTTCTAAAGAAGTAATTGCTGGCGATAATCAAGATGGCGGCGAAAAAGAAGTCCTTCTCAAAGAAATTATTGTTGGTGAAAATCATAATCGAAATGAAGAAAAGGCTGGCGATAATGAGAACATTGACGAAGAGTTTCTTATCTTTAGTATTATTTCCTCTTCAGGATTGTCGCACAAATATGACAATCCTTAATACCCTTGCGAGTAAAAATCCTCATGAAATTTGCGTCTTAAGACACTTATCAGCTCCCTAATGGGAGGTTCCGCCCTTATCTCCCCCTGGTTGCCCCTTCAAGGAGGCGTACCCCTACCATACAAGGTTGGCTCCTCCAATCCGGTCTTAACAACAACCAGTTGTTTTCGCAGCCTCTTATCCCTTTTACCTATAGGGTTTATGGTTACGAGACTGCACCCTAAGTGGGGTTTTCTTCGGGCCGAGTGCAGTATAAGCCAAGACTTGTCAAGAATGGCAAGGTACGCTCTAGACGCCCCTGGAACTCTTGACTCAACCGTGTACCTCGGTGCCTTGGTCAGATTCTGCACTCCTTGGGAGAGTCCTTATTACCTTAGTCGCCCAACCTAAGTCATATGCTTAAGCTGAGAATCCAAGGTGCCTCTCCCGGATGGGCTTTATTGACCCCAAATCTCCATGACTCAGGTTCCGGTGGCGGTGTAGCCTTTCCCTGAGCCATGCAACAGGTACCCCCTTATATGATGTACTTTAGGTCTTACATTTGCTTCTTGCAAAATTTTATTCACGAACTAGGGTGTACGCCATAAAGGTTCGCCCCTTTCTCTTTTGTCATTGTTCTCTGATTATCTTTTGTAGAATTTATTATCTCTGCGAAGTTCTCGTATATCATGATCTTGTTTTGATATGAATAATCTCGCAACTATTCTTTCATTGAATGTTTATTCACAATCGTTTTGTTGCGTCATACATAACTTCTCAAAGCTTCTTATGGATAATATCTCTTTAAGTACAATCTGTTTCATGGTCTGTCAAGTCTATGACCAACATCTCTACCTTCTGGATCCATTAATTTATAAACTCATGTTCCAACTATCTCCTTTATGATGTAAGGTCCATCCCACTTTTTTCGCTAACTTTCCACCATTTTCTCGCTGATATATTGGTGTCTCTCGCAGAACTAAATCTCCTGGTTGAAATTCGGTACTTTTACAAGTTTATTATATTCTCGGGCTAATCTTCGCTGATAATTATACATATGATGTAAAGCTCTTTCTGTTTTTTCTTCTAACTCATCTAGTTTGCTTAAGATCAAACACGCACTAATATTTTTCTCCCAAGCTTCTCTCTTTGTCGTCGGAATAACAACTTCTATTGGTAACACCGCTTCAACTTCGTATGTTAAACAAAAAGGTGACATTCCAGTAGCTTCTCTCCTAGTTGTGTTATAATCCTATACTGCATTATGTACTTGTTCGCACCATGCTCTATGTTGTCCTTCTAATTTTTTCTTTAATATATCTGCAATTGTTTTGTTTGTTGCTTCTGCCTGTCCATTAGCTTGTGGATACAGAGGAGTAGACTTTCCACATTTTATCTTAAATGCATTAAATAACATTTCTATGTTCTGTCCTTCAAATTGTTTCCCATTATCAGATACCAACTGCGCGGGAATTCTGAATCTGCAAATGATATTTTTGAATATGAATGTAAAGATATCTTTGTCGCGAATATGTTGTACTGCCTTTACTTCTGTCCATTTTGTGAAATAATCTGTTGCGACTATTAAGTATCTTCTTTGTCCGGATCCTGGTAAAAATGGCCCCACAATATCTAAGCCCCACTTTTCAAAAGGACATACACTGGTTGAAGATGACAATGGTGCTCCAGGTGCATGTATTTTCTTTCCGTGCCCCTGACAATCTTCGCAACATCTTGATATTTGTTTTGCATCTTCGTGCATGTATGACCAGTAATAGCCTTGCATTTTTGCTCTATGTGCCAAATATCTTCCCCCGCTATGATTGCCAGCATCCCCACTATGTAACATTTTTAGCACCTTTTCTCCTTCTTCTCGTGTCAAACATCTGAGTGATGGTCCATTAAAGGATTTTCGGTATAGCAGCCCATCTCTTAATTCATAATTTGTTGCGCGGCTTTTTAACTTGTGTGCTTCCAATATGTTTCTTGGTGTTTCTCCTTTCGCCAAATATGCATGAAGCTTTGTTCTCCAATCTGCGATATTGTTCGTTTGTTCTTCTTCTCCACCTTCCATCATCATTACGTTCACTTCTTCTTCTTTATTGATTGTTGGTGACAGAAGTGTATGTATTTTTTTGCATCTCGTAGTTGGATCTGTCATCATGCTTGAGATGAAAGCAAAAGCGTCTGCGAGTCTGTTATCCTTTCTTGAAATGTGTCTCCATTTTATCTTTGGGATTTTCGCTGACAATTCTTCAACGAGCTTCTTGTATTTCTTCAAGGATGGTTCATTTGTAGTGTACTCTCCTTTTATTTGGCGAATAACTAATTGCGAATCACTAGTGATCCTGGAATTTTCTAGTTTCATTTCTATTGCGAATTTTAAGGCATGTACCACAGCTTCATATTCCGTTTCGTTATTAGTGGATGCGAATTCCAATCTGAATGAAAAATCCATCTTCGCTCCTTCTGGTGAAATTAAAACAATTCCAACCCCATTGCCTTCCCCATTTGATGATCCATCTACCAATATCTCCCATCTATTGGTTCTGTTAATAAGTCTTTTGGATCTCCATGTTCTTCTTCTATATCCATCATCTCCTCCACCGCTTCATCATCTTCTAAAGGAAATTCTTCTAAGAAATCTGCGACAACTTGTGATTTTGGTGAAGATAATATTTCATACTTGATTTCGAAATGTCCTACTTGTGCATTCCATCTCTCCACCCTACCTGATCTTTTTGAATTCTTCATCACTGATTCAATTGGTACTTTTGTTAGCACCCTTATTTTGTGCGCTTGAAAATATATGCGAAGTTTAAATGCGGCGTATACTAATGCTAAAATTAGATTCTCAATCTTTGAATAATTCCTCTCTGCAGCATTAAATGTTTTGCTGATATAATAAATGGGCTTTTCCACTCCTGCGTCTGTTCGCAATAACACAGCGCTTAAAGCATGTGATGTTGTCGCAAGATAGATCAATAGTTCTTCTCCCGGTTCTGCCTTTTGTAAAATAGATGTATTCATAAGGTGTTCTTTGATCCCTTGAAAAGCTTTTTCACATTCATCAGTCCATTTGAATTTCACACCCTTCTTGAGTATATTGAAAAAATGTTTATATTTGTCTGATGATCGCGAAATGAATCTTCCTAGTGAAGTTAAAAGTCCGTTCAATTTTTGTGCATCCTTTATCGTTGCTGGTGTTGGCATGTCACGAACTGCTTGTACCTTTTCTGGATCAACTTGTATTCCTTCTTTTGATACAATGTAGCCTAAATTTTTTCCCGATGCAACCCCAAAAATGCATTTTTCAGGGTTCAGTTTAAAGTTATGATGCCGCATCTGTTCAAAAATCTCCCTCAAATCTTGTACATGATCTTTGGATTCTTTACTCTTCACCAACATGTCATCCACGTACACCTCTAATGTTTTGTGTATACATTTCGCGAACACCTTCTCTACCATTCTTTGATACGTTGCTTCTGCATTTCGCAAACCAAACCGCATTTTTGTATAACAGTATAAACCTATTGGAGCGAAAAAAGCAGTATGCTCTTGATCTTCTTCAGCGAGAGGGATTTGGTTATAACCTTTGTACCCATCTAAAGAAGACACTCTATCATTTCCCGCTGCTGATTCAACCATTTGAGGAATATCCGACAATGAAAAACTATCTTTAGGGAAAGCCTTGTTTAAATCGGTGAAATCTATGCAAATTCTTATCCCTTTATTTTTCTTTGGAACAACAACCATGTTTTCTATCCACTCTGGGTATTTAGCTTATCTTATAATTCCCGCCTCAAGCATTTTCTGTAATTCTTCTTCTATTTGAGGATGGTAGGTCGTTGCGATTTTTCTTATTCTCTGTTTAAATGGTCTCACATTCTTGTTAATCTCCAACTTATGACATGCAATTGACGGATCTATTCCAGGTATCTCATCCATACTCGCCGCGAAAATATCTTTATATTCCCGCAAAAGATTGACAGTTCTTTCTTCCTCTTCTGCATCCATCTTGGTTCCAATCCTCAGTATTATGGGTTCTTCCATAGTCCCAACATTTACTTCTTTTGATGGTTCTGCCGCAGTGTAACTGGCCTTGGGTTCTCCCATTGGTGTTGGATCTTTTATCATCTTCGCAGGTCCATCTCCTTCCTCCGAAATTTCGCTGGGTATTCCTTTACCTTCTTTTGCTCTTATCATGTACACTCTAAATTCTTCCTCTTTCTTTGCCTCCTTTGCTATTTTTCTGCGAAATTGTCACTTTTTTGCTCGTCCTTCATAATGCTTTACTTCAATTTGATAACATAATTTCGCATTGTCAATATCTCCTCTAATTTCACCTACTTCATTTGGCATGGGGAACCTGATGCATTGATACAACGTTGATGCTACATCTTTAATTGCGTGTATCAAAGGCCTCCCCAACAGCATGTTATATGGTGATTCTATATCCACTACGCATAGTGTTACTTGTGTTTCGATCTCTCCTAGTGGAATTCACACCACTATTTCTCCTTTAGGTTTTGTTGTGGATTTTCCAAAGCCATGAACGAGATATGTTGAACAAGACATTTCTTCATCTTTGAATCCCATTCCTTTGAACGCATGATAGAATATTATATCCACTGAACTTCCTGTATCGACTAAAGTTCTGTTCAATATCCATTCTTCCATGGATTTTGTTGTTGTCCCCTTCTCTTTTCGTGTAATAGGTACTGTAATAACCAATGGAGATGTGTGGCTCAAATTTTCTTTTGGTATTTCTGCTGCCATGAATGTGATTTTTTGCTTTTCCCAATCTTTCAAGGGTGATGTTTTTTCTACCGCCATAACCTTCCTTCCTTCAAAATATCGTTTATGTATTCTTCCTTTGATGTTTTCATGGAATTCATTAACCATTGTTTTTCTTATCATATTACACTCCAATCTTTTGTCATCTTCATTGACTCTAATCATTTTTATTTTAATTGGTTCACTGATTTGTTTAGTCACTTTCCTGATTTGAACAATGTCAACAACAATCTTCAATTTTCAACCTTCAGTGCTTGTTTCTAGCGCCATTATGTAGTTGCACGAAATCCTACACTACACCCCTCACAAGATTTCATTAACATTCAACTCATTTTTGGATTATCAATCTTAATTTTATTGATGAATCTTTGAACAATCTTACAAGAAAAGATAAAGGAATCAAAAATAAACACTGCTCTAGATTTTCTCTCTCCTATTTACTTGCTTCTTAATCGAAAAAGATCTCTCCCCCTTTTCTTTACAACTGAATGACTATTTATAAGGAAATACATAGTGGATGACAGCTAATCTGTCCTTTATTTTCGGATATGGTTTGCGACATTCTCGCAACCTTACAAATATTAATCTCGCACACTTCCTAATTTTCGCAAGTCCATCATATTTTTCTCATGATTTAGCTGATGTCGTTTATTATGTCTTTTCTGAAATTGCTTTGCGACATTGTTGTGTTGCGTTGTTAATAATTTAGTTGTTAATCATCCCTTTGAAAACTCTCAGAGTTGTTGGCATTACTCGACAAGAGGCTACTCATGATCCCATAGCAATCAGGGACCACGAAGGAATCTCCAGAGATGCATACGGCTTCATCATTCTCAAAGTCATAGAGAATTTGGTCTGCACTGAGACCAAGTTTTACATAATTCGAGAAGATCCTGGATATGATATGATCCTTGGAAGAACTTGGATTCATGCTGGAAGGGTAATTTCAAAGCTTTCAACACGCTCTGTCGTCGACAAAGACTCCAAGTTGGAAGAGGAAACAGAGGACACCCCACCGTTCGAGCATCTGGAGGAAGTAGCAAGAACCTGAGGAAAATCCGCATACCTTTGTCAAAAGGTTTCTAGCTCAGGAAAGTCTTATTACTTTTCGTGCTCCAATATTACCAATGTTCAAATATGATGCTTTGATTCAAGGACTTCTCCCTACAAATGATTTAGCAATTACCAAAAGTTATGAATGGACAACTTCACCCCGCCAATATTATACCCAATGGTTGGGTTCAGAGCTTCTCCAAGTCGGTCATTCTATCAAGAGGTTTATTGTTGAAGACCTGGCTAAGCACGACAGACAGTATGCTGGGTACTCTCCTCTACATGAGTGCCCATACGTGCCACAACTGTGGAATCAGCAAAAGATATTCAAGGCGCGAACTACTAAGCCGTACAAATTCGAGGAAGGGAATTTGGTTCTCAAGGCGGCTAAACGAGATCTCCACTCCGCAAGGAGCTCCAATTGGGAAGGACCATTTATGGTTGCTAAGTCCATAACTGGAGGATACTACAAATTGGTCAACACGGATGGCAGAACCCTGCCAGTAATTCACGAGAATTGGCTTAAGGAGTTTGTCTGAAATTATTGGGTATTTGAGGTACTGAGCATTTGAGCACTCATGATGTCTGTATTTGGCATTTAGGATTTTATTTCATTGTATTTCAATTCCTCCAAAACGTTTGCAATACTTGCAATCAGTATTTGAATTCAGCAATTTATCAAAAATTCAGTTCACTTAAAGGAATATCTCAATCAAATCCAAAAGAAAATCCTTAACCATCTAGCAATCCAAAACCAGCTAACATCAAAACCCAAAAGAAAACCTCAGATCTCTCAGAAGTTCAAAAATTCATGGGATTATGGAAAGGAAACTAAAGAAAACTATCGAAGAAAGATTTCTGCTCCTCTACCTCCTCCAAGACTTTCAGAGACGCCTTTTCCACCTCCAGCTTCCTGGTTAGATCAGCAACTTCATTCATCTTCTTCAACACGACATCACTGGTAGGGAAGGGAACATCGCCCTTTACTGCTTTCCTGATAAC
Source organism: Papaver somniferum (assembly GCF_003573695.1). NCBI lineage: Eukaryota > Viridiplantae > Streptophyta > Magnoliopsida > Ranunculales > Papaveraceae > Papaver > Papaver somniferum. The sequence goes on along the minus strand of NC_039364.1, from coordinate 62,725,619 downwards.
TTCAATCTTTGACGGAGCCACTTCAGATTGAAGCCAAGATCTTCAGCATTCTTCAAGTTGTATTCCCAATCAAAGAGTACATCTTGAGTAACAACATTTCTGGCAGTAATCCGGATATCATCTATGACACACAAGATAGCCTCCACTTGTTTCGTCAGAAAATAACTGCGTTCTGGATCCTGAGTGACAACAATGTGTCCACACGTTTTCCACAGTTCCTTGTACATAGAAGCATATCCGATAGGAACGCTAAATCCTCCAACAAGCTGGTGATACGGGATTAACTCACCAAATTGAGGATCAAAGGAAATCCCTGCAGTCGGATACTCATGCACTATAATCTGGTTCTCAACTACTGGAGCAACATCGGTGATCATAGAGACAATTTCAGAAGAAGTAGCTTCCGCTATTTCGGGTTCGGGTTCCACCGTCTGAGGCACAATTAGAGTTTCTTCTACCTCCACGGCATCAACGACCAGCACTTCATCATATTGAGGCACAAATATGGAAGTCTTGTCACCGACAACTCCTGGATAGCCCAAACCATCATTACTGGATTCATAATTCCCAACTTCGTTATTCGGCACCTAATGCGAAGATTACATGGGATTAGAATGATTCAAGGATGGAAATCCAATACGATTATAAAATTAAGAAATTAAGTGAACTAACATCATCTAAGTTCCTTATGATGCATCTAAGACGTGTACAAGTAGCATCAAAGTCATGAAACACGTTTTCAAAGAAACTCAGCTGAAGAAATTTTACACTTCCCTGTGTTCAATGACGAACTGGGAGCAATTGGTATGGAGTCTAGAGTTGGGTCATATACCATTATCTGCGTATGGAAGTCCTCCACAACATGTCAAAATTTCATGGAAATTGGGCGAACGAGCTAGGATCTGTGGTCAAAACATCGGGCAACATGCAATCTGAAAAAAGTTCTGAAAGTCTCCTGGAAGTTTACTATTTCGTCTTTTTCAGGCCCTAAACGTGCTCAAAACTTAAAAAGCTTCTTATCTAAAGCTTGGAAATTTCCTGGTCTTGAGGATACATATGCATATATTGAAAATCCGACTCCAGATGAAGATTTTACGGCGTTTTTGGTAAAAAACTGGGTTCTGAATTTTCTGACGACGAAGTTCGACCAACTTTTTTTTTTCATATATACACATAGATTCTCATTCATTCATTCACAAATCAGCACTTTCATACTTCTATGAAGAGGGTACAGGGTATATACTTACTTTGGAGGTCTCCGAAGTACTCGAGGAATTATGATAGTCCGTATTAACGACAAGGGGTTCATTACTTCTATTTGGCTCCGAATCTTTGGAAGCGCCTTCATCTATATTCTCAGAGGAAGGTCGAACATCAGCACTTTCCGCCTCCATGATGACATCCTCCTGGACATATTATCAAGTAATTAGCATCTTCACATGAAACTTTTATGTTTGATGGTAAAGGAAATTATTCACGACGACTTCTTCTTCAACGCTCAAATCAGAAGTCGTCTGCTCAGCAGCAGAGAATCAAAGACCGTCAATACTAGACGGAGCAAAGCCTGTAACGAAATAACAAATATTGGTTTTGAGATCCTAATAATGCGGATGGAAGAAGTCACAGCGGAAAAATATCAACAACTCACCAAAAAGGCGACTGGGGACTTTATGGTGTTGGGAAACAACTTGCAATTCTTGCTCCTGCCTTCTCCATCGTGGGAAATTGCCTCCGCCTCTGAGAAATTCACTTCAATTCGAGGTTTCACAGCATGACCCTCCTGCAAAAGAAATTGATATAGTAATTAAAGAAGATTATACGAGTTGTATGAGGAATATGCAAAAGAATATATACCGGTGAACCTGTCACCACCAGAAATATTCCTTAGTCTGGGACGAGAGGCACTCATCTCAGAAGAAGGGGGATCCTTCACTAAAGGTTGGAAGGCCGTCACATAATCATTAAGACGCTCAAGCTGCTGATCCCAGAATTCCATGTAACCTGGAGTCACGTACGTGGTTCGATCAATACAAGGGAACCAATAGGAGCTCCCTTCATCATGTGTGTGATCTAAACAAGTCTTAAGTTTTTCCACTGATGGTCTTCTCCTTATGAAGGTCGGAACACATGTCCATACCCATCTGACGGGCGGTTCTGTCAATATTATACTCCTCCACCGAAAAATCTCCATGCTCTGCTGATATTATGTGACCGGGAGTACAACTCAGCATGAAAGATCTTTCGCCATCACTCAAATCAGCACCGGATTTCAAATACTTACTTTCTCCAGCATTGAAAGTCTTCAATTGAGAAACGTGAGGAGGAACCACCACCAAAGGACGGAAGTTGAACTCAGACTCGTCATCTAATATGTCGATGAAGCATGTCTTGGACTAAATTTGCTTCGTAGACCAGCGCATAATCCTAGCGTAGTCTTTCTCATGAAAGATACGTCGAGCATCAGCGGAGTTCAGACTTTGTAAGACACTACGGGGAATGGGTGCATAGTTTCCGAAACGCTCCCACATCAGAGCTTGGAGGAACATCGTATTGGCGTAACATTCAATCTTCATGAAGCCGTTCGAAAAACTGGAGTCTACAACTAAAGAGTCCAGGTTAGAATATAAAGAACCCAAGAATAAGCTACCGAGCGGAAGTTGTTCACCTTGAGACAATTTAATAGCGAAAGTAATTACAAACGTCTTTAACAAGGTACCAGCATCTTCAAACACATCTCTGGAAAGCCATAAGCACAAGAAAGCAGCAGTAGACAACATACCGTCTGGTTCATCAAGAGGGGCGTCTCGTGGCTACCAATGTGTCAACCAATGAGCGTAACAAACTTTACCAAAAACCTTGTTGATTCTCTCCATCTCAGCTGTTAAAGTTTTGGAACCTGCTTTCTCTTCCGCCGTCCAAAGTTCTTCAGGAAAGTTACCTGTAATTGGAAGATGCAACAAAGCAACTACATCTTCCAAGGTAATAGTGAACTCTCCCTAGCTGCATATAAACGTATGAGTTGGGATGCACCAGCGAGCAAGAATAGCTAAAATACCTCGTATGTCATGAAAGATATACAAAGCTCCAGATGTTTGAACGGCCCTGGTAATTTGTGCTCTATACAGCATAGCTCTAACACGAGGAAATTCCAGCATGTGTCTAGACCATCCCGAGAACTTCTCTAAATGGCGTCGAGAAAGCTTGAATTCAATCATTGAAGCCTGGAATAATCCTCGTTCAAGACAGAACCGAATAGCAGCACGAGGAGTCACCAATTTCTTTTGAGTGACCGTCTTGGGATTGATCATAAGGCGATATACTGGGGACTTGAGATGATTTTCGGGCTCCTGAACCTCAAAGAAAGCGTCATCTATGTTTGGGACATTCTTGACTCCAGGTGTTTCGTCTTCCTCACCAACGGAAGTCTCATACGTGCATGTTTCCTCTATGGAGATATCATCTTCTGCACACCTTTCATCTCTGGAAGCGTCATTGGCTGGAGAATCAGACATCCTCGCAAAGCTGCTGTGAAATCCACACAATGTTTCAGTCATCCGCGAATTTAATAAGATGATGGAATCATTCAAATTAAAACGCCGGTGTCTACGAACGGTAAATCTTGAACTCTTACCTCTTTCAATGTCACTAACAATAGTGGTTGCAATACAAGAGTTAACACACAAAATCAATTCCTTCCTTGAAACCTGCAATAACGAACAACACTTCATTAGTTCATGGAAAATGATTTTCTCATAAAATCATGTACATAATTTTCATAATGTGAACATTCACACAACTGAAATATGATATTTACAATAAGACATGACTTCATCACAAATAAGTTGTATAGTTTGAAGGTTACTCAAAACCCATGTCTTGATTTTACAAAACAATAATTAATGCAATTTGTTCATATAAATTTTCAGAATTTATCTAATAAGAACAAATCCATGAGAATAAAATACGTCATCATGTTTCACATAAAATATGTCACGGCTACATGTAAATTTTTTTTTATTTGCCTTCGTATTAGTGTTTTATTAAAAACGAAGGCTTATGTTAGTTTTGTGAAAGCTCACACCTATTGTGATAAAATACCAACTCTCATGAAAGCTCATAAATAAAGTTTTATCACTGGACATAAGTTTACATACATAAAAATATATATGTATATTTTCCTCGAATAAACATTATCCTTTAAAACGGAGTTTATTTCGGTTTTATGAAAGATCGCATCTATTAAGGTAAAATCTTGGTTCACATGAAATCTCATACACTAAGTCTTATCACTGGACCAAAGTCCACATATATAAAAAAAATCTCCCATAGATCAGGGATTTTTATTAGTTTTCAAAACTAACGATCGAACGAACATACGTTTGATAAAACAAGGGTTTTCTACAAAACCCACATAAACATATACACATGTATAGGATTTTGATATGGTGAAAGCATGAAACACTCATGGAATAATCAAACATCTAAAAAAAAAGATTTGGACGCACCTGGTCGGCGCCAGCTGGAAGTTGGCCGGACAGTGCTATCTCCGGTCGGACGTACGGTGACACTCCGGCGAAAATCCTTCCTGCTCCTGTCAATCTCGGACGAGAAGGTGATGAAGAGGATGGTGGTCGTGGGAAGGAGAATAAAAAAAAAGAGAGAATTAATCCCTTTTATACCTAATTTTATTTCCAAAACCTAATTCCATAAGGATTTCCCTTTTGGTCCCGACCCGTGAATCCTAAACCAACCAAGGTTCCACCATCGAACCAGCGGTTCTACACGGTTTTATGTTCACTGGATGACGCTATATTATGCCACAGAGGTTTCCGCTCAAACCATGGTTTGCTCATTCAGTCGAAATCCGGTAATATCTTATCTTATGACTAAGTTCAATTACTTATTTTTATTTATACCTGGAAAATCACCATTAAATGCTGACTGAGGAACATGACTCTTCCTCACTAAGCAGGAGACTTAATGTAGATGGTGGATTTTTGACAAAGGGTAGAATTGTAAAACTATACTCCAGATTCGGCAACCGGATGAGTGTTGAGACTCATGTCTCTCATTAAAGCATGAAAGCTCATGTCATAAATCTCTGACTGAGAAGGCTGTCTCTCAGAGTACGTGTAGATGTGTAGTCTCTCAGCTGAGGTCACGGCACATCTCATGAATACTGAGCAATTTCAGTAATTACTCCGGATCCGGCAATAGGATGAGTATCGAGACTCATGTCTCTGTGCATGAAAGCTCATGCCACCTCTGATGGAAAAAGTCTCTCAGAGAAGATAAAGATGTGCAGTCTCTCAGCTGAGGCCACGACACATCTCATACTGTATAGAATCGAAAGATTGGGAGGCTCCTAGACAGCATGTCTGCTAGTATAGAGCGACAACGTCTTCGGGATGTAACCAGATTTTCCCCGACTATTCAAGAGGAATATGACACTCCAGCAAGTTCATATTGCTCAACCCTAAGATAATTAATGCTCCTAGACAGGAAGCCCTTCTAGTACAGAGTCAGCAATTAATTATCTTAAATTGTTTGAATATCCAGCACTATTCTACGAGCCATCATCTGAATATCCAGAAATATTCTACGAGTCGTCAATTAATCGCCTGAATATTCAGAAATATTCTACGATTCCTCGTTATATTTCGTTACTTCAATCTGTGGTTCTTCCCAGAAGAATTCCACAGGTTAGTAATAAATATTCAACGAAACAGGCATCTGGGCATCGAATAAAGCCTGACAAAATGGTGCGAGTGTAATTAGAAGATAATACACAGACCATCATTTTGAATGCACGAACGAGCATTTTAAAAATACGAACGAACGAGGAACCTATGCAAAATAGGAGGGGAAAATAATAAAATAAAATATTAAACAAAAGCGCCAGGGGACTAGGCTCACCAGCCGGCCAGTCATGCCGTGACTAGTCCCGCGCCCAATTTTATATTTTACCATATTTTTACTATTTTCACGATCTCATGAAAATCCTCTCGTTCGAGCAAATTTCCTTTATTTCAAAGAAATTATCTAAATCACATGATTTTATCAAAAAAATAATAAAATTAGGGAAAGGTATCGCGGGACCGAGCACCAGCCGACCATGTCTTGGCCGGTCCCACACCTCACGTCTCCATTATTTTATTATTTCTCTCAAATTATGAAAATTCCTTGATTTTATGAATTTTCCCTAAAATCATGAAAATTACCTAATTTCATGTATTTTTATCTAAATCACATGATTTTATCAAAAAATAATAAAATTAGGGAAAGGTGTCGCGGGACCGTCGGCCGTCCGGTCATGCCTTGGCCGTGTCCGGTCCCACACCTCACGTCCCATTATTTTATTATTCCTTCTCAACTTATGAAAATTCCTTGATTTTATGAATTTTCCCTAAAATTACCTAATTTCATGTATTTTCTCTAAAATCATGGAAAATATTAAAAAAATTAGGAAAACTTGTGGGACCGGGCTCTAGCCGGCCGGCCATGCCCTAGTCGGTCCCACACGCCCATTATTTTATTATTATTTGGTGTTTGATTTCCTGATTTCATGAAAACTCCCTGATTTCAACAAAATATCTTGGTTTTCAACAAATCCCTTTGATTTTATGAAAAATTATCTAAAATCATCAAAGTTACATAAAATTGGGAAGAGTGCCTTGGGGCCGCGCCCATTGGCCGACCGGCCATGCCACGGCCATTGTCGGCCCCACACTCCCATTCCCTATTTTATATTTTAATTTATGTCTCTCATCTCATGGAAGTTCCCTAATTTCGCCAAACTCTCCAGTTTCATGGAATTTCCCTTAAATCAGAGAAAAATACATAAAACCACATAAAACTGGGAAAAGCATGTGGGACCGCGTGTCAGCCGGCCAGCCATGCCCTATCTGTGGCCGGTCCCACAACTTGTGATTCCTTGTTTATTTATTATTTTCATTCACACATGTATTTTTCCCAGTTTCAGCAAAACCATGGATTTTTCTTATTTTCTCCAAATGTTGCTCAAACGTGCACCAGAAAATATCAAAATTCTCAGGACTGAAGCACGGACATCATGGTGATACGGGAACATCCCCTTGACCGACCAAGGGTGACCTGAGGCTTGCAAACAGCTGGTCCCGCATGTTTTAATGATTTTAACCTAATTTGCTCAGTTGCTCATATTAGGTTCGAACTCTTTCCAAACAATTGGAAGTTCGCTCAAACGGCCATCTACTGGTCCTACGACCATCAAGAGTCGTTCTCATGACCTCTTGGTCGGCCCCTCATATTTTCTACATCAGGTTTTATGATTTGTTGCTCACACGAGCATTATTTCAGTAAATGATTAAACCAGCATTTAATCATTCTTTCACCAACTGGTCCTCAAGAGACTTTGGTATTTTTTGCTCATTCGAGCATCTGGGCGTTATATGGTGAACCCGTCATCCCATGTAGCCGGTCCCGTGTTGATTTTCAATAAATCATCATTTCGGTAAAATTAGGGTTTTGAATCCAGAGCTCTGCAGAAACGTGATTCTGTGCAGATTCGAACACTCTGATAATTTTATGTTGATTCCATGATTGATATTCATATTTATTTTGCTCGAACCAGCAGTCAGTAACTTAAATTAATATTTTATTTGGTCCAGCTACCAACAATTCATCAATAGAACAATATTTGCTCGAACTAGCAATATTCGCTCGAACCGGAAATATTTATTCAATTAGCAATATTCGCTCATACTAGCAATATTTGCTCAAATCAAAGAATATTGTTTCAACTACCAATATTCAACAATTTAGCAACACAGTTTTGCTCGTCTTAGGTTATAATGATACCTCGTCTCAGCAGACACATTAAATTCATGAGTTTCGAAACATTTGCTAATCATGTTCAACTCGGCGCTAATGGACTCATCGTCCCATAAAGTCAGCAACTGACTCCACAATCACGAGATTTCAATCGTGTCATATGGGGGGATATTAACTAAGGTTTTGGTCTGGCGGTCTACGACACGTGTGTTCACCCATGACGAGAATGTGAGCAAGTCGTGCAATCAGTTGGAAGATTCAGCAAAGTAGTGGGTGGAAAGTTAACCAAGTCTTCGCACGATGAGTAATTGGTTTTAACACGATTTCCCCATTTCCCACTCTCTGATTCCACCAACTGTCACACTTCATGGGATCATGGTGTTTTCAACTCCGGCATTATAAAATGTCTCTGAATCTTGATTGAAAAGGAGAGGTTTTTCGAACAATCGAACAACATTCGCCAAAACGAGCAATTTCTCATCAAAGTTCATACAGACAATCTTTCGTCTACACGAACTCACAGAAATTACTCTCAATTGAGCAAAATTCAATCATTCAGAGCATTTTCACGCTGAATTCACAACACACCTACAATCTCAGATCACCATTGATCTCACGCATTTCTCAGCTTCCCTCCTACAGATCAACCCATCCTCTCTTGTGACCGAATTGACTCTGGAACGGCTATTATTCTTGGTTTAGGCCGGGGTATTACAGATTGATCTCTCGAACTTAAAGCACTCCCTTCTTGCAGTGCATTTGTGTGAGGTTCAACATTTTGCTCGGTTCAAAGAGTCTCCACACGGTCGACTCTTCAATTCCGTAAAAACCAGCAAATCTTTTTTCCCCATTCACAATAATGATCTTTCTACAGTTTCTCGAAGCTCTCTTGTAGGAAAGTTAAAGATCGTTGACAGAGAAATTCTGCTTAAGAATCACACTGAAAAACGTTGCCAAGAGATAAAGGCACCTGTTGAAAAGGAGCTTGACTCAACTATTGTGCTTTTAGCGCAACGGATTAAGAAAATTTTATCTTTTGATAAACGTGTTCCTGGTATATTATTTTTTTGTCATAAAAAAAGGTAATGATGAAGTTCAATGCTACGAGTGCCGTAGATTCAGACATATGGCAAAACACTGTCCCAGCAGAAGAACTAGAAAGTGCAATAAGGCGTATATCTCCACTCTTGATGATATTCCGGAGGAAGAATCCAATGAATAAATATCAAATTGCAATGCACTTCTTTCCAACTCTAATTGTTATGATTCCGGTGAATCTAATCAACTCCTAGAAAAACTTGAGTTGGAAATTAAGAAAAATAAAAGGTTAAGCCTAGATCTTGAAAACCTTTTGAAGTCCATTTCAGATAAATCATGTATGGTAGAATCTGAACCAGAAAAATTGGGTGAAATACCAAGAGAATCGGAAACCAGTTTTTCTGATGACACAACAAGTTCTTCATGTGAAAAAAATAATCTCGCTACAATCCGTTGCGAAATAAAACTTATCCAAGCCCTTAGAAAAGGGATAAGGAAGACTAGTAAATTTTTTGGCTTTCAAAAAATGATTGCAAACTCTTGCAATTACAAGAGAGAGGAAGAACAGAAAAAAAAAACACAGTCCACTGTGTTGATAAATCATCCTAAGGATGCTTTTTCCTAAGAATGGTGAGAATAATTCTCACCTCAACACACACTGATTGTGTTGAATTTTTCATCCTCACTTGTTGCCCAAAATTCTGATTGTGAGGAAGCATAAATCTGGGCAAGTTATTCATGTTTGTTTCTTTAGTGAAAAATATTGAATATTTATTATTTTTGGAAAAATAGTTTCGGTTTTCTTAAACCAAATATTTTTATATTCCTTGATTTTCTCCCATCATTTAAATCTTCTTCCTGTCCGAAAGAAGACTATCATATTTCAATGGAGAAATCGGTAAAAGAAGAATCATCCGTTGACGATTTAGCACTATGTGCATCAGTTGTAACTGAAACTCATGATGTTCCTCTTCATGATAACTCTCAAGACTCTCTAAGAAAACAGATTCACTCTGTTAAAGGTTGTATTAGATATCATGAACTGATGATAAAGGATTCAAAATATGTACTAGCTAACCTTCATTCTCAATTACTGGAGATGAACAAATCTACTGAAAGGGGAAATGCTCAGAGGAATTTGAATCCAGTTTTTGAATGTAATCTTTACAAGAACTGAGAGAGAAGATTAATAGACATCAATTTTTTGATTTCTTTCATTGATTGTATTGGTCTATTAATGAATAAAACTATTATGAATAAAATTATTTGATTGGTAATTTTTCTTGTGATAGTTTTCGGTTTACATAGCCTGTGCTTAAATGCTTTTATCTTATTCCTATGTATGTTTATGGGATGTTTGATTTCGGTTTTACTACCTTAATATTCGATCTCATATATCGTGAACCCTTATGGTTTGGGTGACTTTTTGGTTTAGCAGGATTAAGTTCTAGCCCATGTTGGTAGGCTTTATCAAAGAATCATTAGGGGTTCTGGTAGAAACAATATGTGAAAAAGTCACAATATGTTGAATCGGTTTTGGTTTAGCATAAAAGAATATGTGTTTCGACGGTTTTCAACTCTTGCTTGCAATTGTTAAAACCGGTTTTCAACCTTTATCTGGTTAAGGTTGAGGGTTGTTTTTCTTCTTTTTTTTTGGCATAAGAATGACAACGTGATGATATTTCGATATCAATTCTCCCTGGACGAAGATGCAAACATATTGGAGAAGTGGATGCGAAATTTGAGGTAACAATCTTGTTAGTTAATTGTTTTCTTTTTTAAGAAAAGCCTGAGTTTATATTATATATATTTGTTGATTTTGCTTAACAAAATTTCGGCACAATTTATGTTTATTCCATGATGTGTGTGTGGATGTGTGATTCAATTGGTTCCGGTTAAGAAAAACTATTGTTATCTTGCTTTATTGTGTGGTATCAATTGTTTAGGCTTACAAAATTTCGGTACAATTGATGTTGTGTGTTATTCAATAGGTTCCGGTTAAGAAAAACTATTGTTATCTTGCTTTTGTATGGTATCAATTGTTGAGGCTTACAAAATTTCGGTGCAATTTCGGTGCTTTTAATGTCTATGTTGTTTCAATTGCTTCCGGTTGAGGTGAATAATTATGCAAGTTGATTTATTTTGGTTTGTATGAATTATTTATGGCTTAACGAAATAAAAAGGTGTACGAGATGAGTTGTTTAGTCCAATTCGATTCCGGATAAGAGAAACTAAGTTAATTCTGATTTTAGTTAGACTTATCGAAGTGAGGTTTCAGTTATTCAAGTCTAATCGAATGCCTTAACAAGAAATGCTATTTAACTAACCTATTACTTGTCTTGTTTAAATTTGAAAGGTCTAAGTTTATGGATAATTAGAGCCTGATGAGAAAAATAGAGTTTATCTTTATTTTGGTCTTATCGAATTAAGCGGTTGTTTTTGAACAATCGGTTTAGCAAAGGGACTAAAGTGCTTAGTTATATTTTGGTTTGCTAAACTAAATTGGAAAAATTATTTCGTACAATTTTTTCCTTGATAACATATCAAAATAAAACTACTTGTAGTTTCGGTTTTGATATTGGTTATCAGAACATGATGTGTGGAACCCTCGTGCCTAACTCTACAGGTTTGCAAGTCTATTTTGAGATTTGTAAGATTCTTTTCGTCTTGTCCTTTATTTTTTCGTTTCTTTGTCATTTTTTAAACAAAAAGGGGGAGAAATATATGGAGTAAAAAGGTGATACTGGCATTGATTTTATATTGATTGGTATCTCTAAGGAAAAGAACAATGGTGCTTGAACGTTTATCTAACGAAAGAGTGAAAGCAGAGACTAAGGAGGAGTAACATGTCATATTAATTGGTATAACAAAGATGTGCGGATTGAATATTTAACTATCTTCCTTAGGGGGAGTAATAGCTTTGTTATTATAATGTCAACAACGACATTTTCAAGGATTGAATGTAAGCAGTTTTACTGTGTTGTTGAATCGGGAATCAAGCGGATGTGTAATGAATTCTTGTAATTTGTTTATCCATATGATGTAAGAGTTTTGTCACTAAAATTGACAAAGGGGGAGATTGTTAGAGCAAGGCTCGGTTGAACCCACCAAGCGTTGGTATGTCAAGTTTGGTTGTCATATTTTAGTGAATCAAAACCCATGTTAAGAGTCGCTTGATTATGTACTAGAGTCAACTTCATATAGGTTAGCTTGAAAGTATTAGGATATGAGACATTACAAGTATTGAGAAGTCTTGAATATGTGAAGAAGCAAGGAGGTACAACGACAACAATCATCCTTCCACTTGAGGTTAGTGATATTTGACTTGAACTGTTTCATTCCCTAACGTATCTTTCAAGTCATGCATATTGAAAACATAACTGCGAAGCATATTTTAACTCTAGATAGACATAGTATTAAGGAATACAATACGAGGTTTATTGCTTAACCATTAAACTTTGTAGATAAGACATCGTCATAATCATTTGAATGCTATTGTGATTATGTATGGATATGAGGTGAGGATTTCATCCTAGGGAACAATGTTTACATGTGTTCTAAGGAAGTAAGTTCATAAATTTGTTTGTGAACTGAAAAGGAAATTTCCAGGTGTTATTGATTTTGTTATTCATTGCATATCTTATGAACAACCAATATGTGTGATTGAGTATAACCGCTCACAACTTGTTTGTGTTCTTGGTAGAACTATTCACAAAAGACTGGCTTATGTATTGGTATGACTTTTATTAGTGAAACCGATCTTAAGTAATCACCTGAGATGGTATGATCGGGTTTTTGTGCTTTGTCTGACCAATTATGGGAAAGGGGAACCGATCCTAGTAAGAGGTGCAGTATATCACAAAGGGGAACCGATCCTTGTATGGGGTGCAGCAAGGTTTATAGCAGAAAGGGGAACCTATCCTATGGACATGTGCAACACTTTTTTAGGAAAAGGTGAACCGATCCTATGGACATGTACAACACATATAAGTTAGATACCATATATATGTGGGGAACCGATCCTAGTACCTAGTCAACCGAATTTTGGAAAGCTAGTGTGACTATGCACAATACTCACATGGAGGTAGAACCGAAACTTGTTTTGGTAGAACCGTTAAACCTATGATTGTGATTGAATGTTGGTTTGATCAATCACATAGTTCTTGAAAGTCAGATGAACAATTTCTAAACTTGTTTGGAAGTGTGGCAAATCGGTTTCAAGGTTGTAAGTGTGAAAGAGAACTTACAAAGTAAGGACGTCGACATACTTTGAACACGTGCTATGAATGTTTATTTCTTTAATTGTTCAAAGATATTCCTTAAAGGCTAAGGGAAGAGAATCCCAGGATCGAAACATAAGTAAGTTAAGAATCTTTTAATTAAGGTTATTAATTTCATTTTGTAGGGAAATTCCAGAATTAGTAATGTGCATTTACTAATTAGATTTTCCGAGAGATTTCGATCATTATTTTTGGACAGAGCATTTCCAGGAATTATGAAAACCGAATTTGTGTTTTAATGAATATCTTGAGAATATTTTCTGTTTTGGAAATTCCTTGGTGTCCAAACTTCCTTGTCTATAAATACTTGAAGTTTGCCTTTCTAGCAAACTAATCCTTCGTAACAACAGACTTCCTCTTTTTTTGTTGTTACTGGTGTAGCCGCCTATTCGGAGAGGAGAGTAACCTAATTAGGAGAAATCTCTTACGACCGCTCAGTTTAAAGTCTTATTTGGGATTGAGAAGCTCTAGCGTGTACCGCTGGTGGGAAACTAGATAATTGTGGTTTATCTTTGTTTTCATTGATTTGATTGACTAACGGTGGTTGAAATCTGATTGCACCTAGTTTGTTTATTCTTGAGAATCTTCTCTTCTGATATAAGATTCACTCAAACTAGTTCAGAGTTTCGACATGGATCTTTAGACTGTTGTTAGTTCTAAAGACGATCTTGTGATAATCCATTGTTAACAGACTTCGTTATGTGCGTGATTGATTACAAGAGATTCAAGTGATTGTGTGCAGGTTTTTATTCAAGATTTAAGAAGATTTGAAGACAAAGAAGATATTGAAGATCTGACTTGGGTTTTATAATCTTTGGTGTGCACAATACTTGTTTTGGTAAAACAGGATCCAATTAATAATCGGTTTATCCTTGTGGTAGATTGGATTGATCAATTGAGTAGATCGGCATCAACACAATTCTTTGGATTAAAAGTGTTATTGGCTTAATCTTAAACGATTACTTCGGTAATTGAACATAAGATAGATCTAAGGACCTGACGAAGGAATTTATGTTAAGATAAACGGAAGAGCCTTTGTTTGACTCATATCACTTGGTTAAAGAGAGTTTATACCAAACAGATTTGTTGTTCCTTTACTATTTGGAATACGAACCAAAGGAATTGTTCCAAGTACGTGACTTATTTATAATTTGGAGGTGTAGGAATACAGACGGAACTAGATGAACTATAGGTTTAGTTGCTTGGTCTCAACTATACGAAGTTGGTGTAATTTTGTGTAGCGGCTTAATCCTGGGAGTATTCAATTCTGGACAAGGTCCCGGGGTTTTTCTGCATTTGCGGTTTCCTCATTAACAAAATCTTGCTGTGTCATTTACTTTTATTTTACGCATTATAATTGTTTTATTATAATTAAATTAAATTACACAAACGTTAATTCATATTTACTTGATAAGCAATCCTATTGTGTTTGGTTAAGTCTGAACCCTTGTATCAAGTAAACATACTTCGTTGTTGTATTGTCTCGATCTCATATCCATAGACGATCACACGAAGTGTGAACCGATTGGTTGTATTGTCTCGACTCAGTCCATAAACAATCACTTTCGGAGAAAGGACTTATATGTAGGAAAAGTTTTAGCTTGAGGTATATTTGGGTACCCTCTCCTTTTCACTCTCAATCATTGTTATACAGTATCATAGTATCATTATACAACATCAAAGTCCAATTGTATCACAACTTTGACAATAATACTATGGTGATATGTACCACTCCCCCTTAGTCAATACTTCATCTCAATATGAAAACCGCTCCCCCTTACATAATGATCTGTAAACCATATGTATTTGTAGTGTGAACTACACATTAATTATCCCCTTTTTTGTCAATATAAATTGGCAATGGTAAGAAAACTAGTGGGATCCTCATGAAATTTTCATAGAGATACTTCATGACCAAAAGAGAACAACATACCAACTTGTTTAGATGATTTTACATAGTTGAAACATAGTGTATTCATCAAGGAGTTTATAAAGATACAAGATAACTCCTACAATATTCCACAACTGCCCTCCCCACAAAGATTTGGCAACTAAGCACAAGTTCAATTAAGAACTCTCCCCCATATAATGTCATTCCCGAAAGAACAACAAGAGCGACCTTACTTTCACAAGAAAAGAAGGATTTCTTTAAAAAGAAACTAAGATACTTAACAGAAATTCAACTACTGAAACAAATGCAGAATTGAAGTAACACTTAAACTGGAATTCCAAACTCAATTTCCTAACAGATCGAGATAAGTGCAGGGGCAAGAGTTAAGGAAATACTAATGAACCAAAACAACACCAATAGACTGTCGTAAGTGTTGAAAAGTAGCAGTATCTAATGGTTTGGTGAGAATATCAGCCAATTGTTGTTCGGAAGGCACAAATTCCATATTTATGATACCATTTTCATAGAGATCTCGAATAAAATGATAAATGTGCTTAGTTCTTGAGTGCTCAACGGGATTCTCAGTGATTCGAATCGCGCTAGAGTTGTCACAAAAGATCTTCACTATTCCAGTATCAATTTCATAATCAGCAAGCATTTGTTTCATCAAGTGAAGTTGAGTACAACATGAGCCTGCATCAATATATTATGCTTCACATGTAGACAGGGATTGTGAATTTTGTTTCTTGCTATGCAAAGCCACAAGATTCAATCCTACATAGTAAAAAATCCCTGATGTACTTTTTCAGTCTTCCACACATCCTGCCCAATCAACATCTGAATAGGCAGAAAGATCAGTGTTAGTATCAAAAAAGTAAGATAGACCATACTCAACGATGTGATTGACGTATCGTATGATCCTTTATTGCAGGTGCAAGATGAGATTCCTTTGGATTTTCTTGAAACCTAGCACAACAACCAACACTAAAAGCAATATCAGGTCTAGTGGTTGTAAGATATAAAAGTCTTCCAATGATAGATCGAAAGAGTTTTTGATCCACATTTACACTTTTCTCATCTCTATGTAGTTTACCCGTGGTAGGCATGGGAGTCAGTTTTGGAGTTGACTTATCAAGACCGAATCTTGTGACAAGATCTCTTGAATATTTTTCTTGAGATAAGTAAATTTCATCCTTGTGTTGTTGAATTTGTAAACCCAAAAGAATTTTAATTCACCAACATTGCTCATTTCAAACTCCTTTCCAAGAGAGACTTGAAAATCTTTTGCAAGTTTCTCAGATATTGATCCATAGATGATATCATCTACATAGACTTGAGCGATAATAACATCTTTTCCACTCCATTTGGTAAACAACGTTTTATCAGCTCCACCTCTCGAAAAACCTTTCCTAAGGAGGGAAGTAGTCAGTTTTTCGAACCAGGCGCGTGGTGCTTGTTTTAACCCATATAACTCCTTATTAAGATTAAGGACATGATCTGGGAAATCAGGATTTTCGAATCCCTTAGGTTGAGCGACATAGACCTCTTCCTTTAAATTTCCATTTAAGAAAGCGGATTTAATGTCCATTTGAAACAGCTTAACCTTAAGAAAACAAGCATGAGCTAATAACAACCAAATGGACACAAGGCGTGCCACATCAGCAAAAGTTTCGTAAAAGTCGATTCCTTCAATCTGTGAATATCCCTGAGCGACAAGTCTAGCTTTATTTCTGACAATGGTGCCAAATTCATCAGACTTGTTCTTGAATATCCATTTAGTACCAACAATATTGATATTGGGGGGACAAGGTACGAGATTCCATACATCTTGTCTTTGGAACTGATTAAACTCTTCATGCATTGCATTCACCCAAAAGGGATCGCTAAGAGCTTCATCAATGTTTCTTGGTTCTACTTGCGATAGATAACAACCAAAATTCCAAATATTTTGAAGTTGTCCTCTCGTCTTAGCTATAGAATCTCTTCCTCCAATAATACTGTTAGTATCATGATTTATTTGAACCCAGAGATGCCACGGAGGGGCATGTTCTTGTTCAATAGGAATAACCTGACTAGGGGTTTTCTCCTCATCACTAGAAACATCAGGATCAGTAACTGTTAGAACAACTTCTACTGATTCTGGGATATCTTTGATTTTCTCAATTGTCTCGGTTGGAGGCAATTCAGCAGGAGAGTCATCATGACGAAAATTACATAGATCATCAATGATAACATTTGCGGATTCCATCATAACTTGGGTTCTGAGATTAAAAACTCGGAAACCACGACTATCAGATGCATAGCCAAGAAAAATACCTTCATCGCTTTTTGAGTCAAATTTCCCTTTCTGTTCACGGTACTTTAGAATGTAGCACTTACTGCCGAACATTCTGAGATAGTGCAAGTTGGATTTCTTACCGTACCACAACTCATAGGGAGTGTTTAAGGTCTTTGACCGTAAGTAAACACGATTGATCAAGTAACAAGCTGTAAAAACAGCCTCTCCCCAAATCTTAACGGTAAGTTTTTGTTATGGAGCATTACCCTTGCCATTTCCTGAATGTTCCTATTCTTCCTTTCTGCAACTTCATTAGCTTGTGGAGTAATGGGTGGAGAGTATTGTTGAGAAATCCCCATAGAATCACAGTATTCAAACACTTTGGTGTCTTTGAATTTTGTGCCATGATCGCTTCTAATTTTCTTTAGTTTGCGACCATGTTCAGTATGGATTCTATTAACAATAATCTTGAATTTACTGAGAGTTTCATTCTTGTGAGCCAAAAAAGCCACCCAAGTGAATCTGGTGTAATCATCTACCATAACCAAAGCATACTTCTTTCCATCCACAGTAGGTTGTTGACTTGGGCCGAAGAGATCCATATAATTTAAATCAAGTTGATCTTTAGTGAGAATATCTCGAGATGATTTATTTGGAACTTTCATTTGTTTACCCTTTTGACAGGCACCACATACACCTTCAATCTTAGCATTGATTTTGGGAACACCTCTAACAAGTTCTTTGTTAATGATATTAGTTAGAAGTCGATAATTGATGTGACCAAAGCGTTCATGCCAAAGATGTGTAGATTCCAACTTAGTCAAATTGCAACAATTACTGAACTGGGTATCCAACAGATAACAATTATTTTTGCCACGTGATCCTTGAAAAATCACTTTTACAGATTTGTCTACAATGTTACATCCATTACCATTGAAGACAACCTTATGGCCTTTGTCACAGATTTGACTAACACAAAGAAGATTAACAGTCATACATCTAACGTGTACTACATCATGAATTTCAGGAATGTCGGGTAATTTGATCGTCCCCTTCTTGCTTATGTAGCATCAGCTCCCATCACCGAATATTACTGGTCCACCATCAAAGTCTCTTGTGTTGATAAACCACAAGAGATCTCCAGTCATATGCATGCTACATCCACTATCAAGAAACCATTGAAAGGGTGATGTTGATTTCAGAGCAAAATCTCCCATACTAGCACTACTAAACATATTAGGCTTTCTTGTTAGTATTGAATGTCTTTTAAGAGCAGAAAAAAGTTGCACAACATTCTTATGAAGATTACGTGCAATATTTAATATTTTTCTAAAAGGCAAACATACATGTTGAAAGTGATCATGAGAACCACAGAACAAATATGTACTAACATCTTTACTCTTATTCGAAGATTTCTGAGCACTTTCAGTTTTCACAAAGCCTAAGCCTCTCTTATCACCTGACATACGGTAATTCTTCAATGAAGAATTAGAGGAGTTACTCAAATCCATTGAAGATGACTTTACAGATTTCAAATCCTTAAATTTTGCAATTTCTGCAACAAGATCAGAGTTGATCCGGATTTGTTCATCCAACTTCTTTTGGAGATCAACAACCTCTTCAGAATGTTAACGAAGCTCAGATTTTTTTATATAAATCTCGCAATGAAGTCCATCAATTTTCCTTATCAATCGATGTTTTTCAAGACAAAGATTATTGATGAAATTTTTTAAACTAGTATTCTCAACCATATCGATGGTTTATAAAACTCGATCGAAGTTGAGTTTATCCATTTCTGGTGAAGCGTTTTTAGAGACAAAATCGTCCATACACAGAAAGCTACAAACACAGACTTATTAGGTCTTAAATGTGTTTGCCTGTTCTGATGCCAATTGAAAAAGCAGGGGTCTAACAACCACACCCAATATTTAGTTTGGCAATCTGAATAGACAAACTCCAATATATTTTCAAGAGAATCAACTAGACAGCCAGACTCAATCTAGAGAAAACTATGTCAAAGAGTTTTATATCCCAATCTCTCAATTCAATCTGCAATCAGCAAATAGGAATTTGCGAGCCCGATTGAATCTAAGAGAAATAACTTGAACGGTACCAAAGACCAATGTTCAAGGATCAATCAATTTCAATTAACAACCAAAGGTTTGATTTACCGATTGATCGATTCAACGCAAAACCTGTGGTATTTCTATTATAATGCGGAAAAGAAATAACACAGACACCAGAATTTATTAACGAGGAAAACCGCAAATGCAAAAAAAACCCGGGACCTAGTCCAGATTTGAACACCACATTGTATTAAGACGCTACATACACTAGCCTACTACCAATGAACATCGGACTGGAATGTAGTTCAACCCCAATCAGTCTCACACTGATCAAGGTACAGTTGCGCTCCTTACGTCTCTGAACCCCAGTAGGATTCTACGCACTTGATTCCCTTAGTTGATCTCACCCACAACCAAGAGTTGCTACGTCCCAAAGTCGAAGACTTGATAAACAAATCTGTCTCACACAGAAAAGTCTATTGGAATAGATAAATATGTCTTCCACAGAAATATCTACGAGTTTTGTTCCGTCTTTTAATAAATCAAGGTGCACAGGAACCAATTGATAAACCAGACTTATATTCCCGAAGAACAACCTAGTATTATCAATCACCTCACAATAATCTTAATCGTATGGTAGCGAAACAAGATATTGTGGAATCACAAACGATGAGACGAAGATGTTTGTGACTATTTTTAATCTTACCTATCAGAGATAAATCCCAAGCAAATATTAGCAAAGATAATACTCAATCGCGATAATAGAAGTAAGATCAGAACACACAACTACAGAAAAAATGGTTGGGTCTGGATTCACAATCCCAATGAAGTCTTCAAGTCGTTAACCTACAGGGTTTTGTGAAAAACCTAAGGTTAAAGGAGAATCGACTCTAGTCGCAACTAGTATCACACAGGAGGTGTGGGGATTAGGTTTCCCAGTTGCTAGAGTTCTCCCTTGTATAGTTTTCAAATCAGTCTTTGCAATCTAAGTTACCTTGGTAACAAAGCATTCAATATTCATCGTTAGATGAAAACTTTATTAGATTCAAGCTAATATCTTTCAACCATTATATCGAACTTAGCTTGTTATACACAAATGAAATGTACCCTCATTTAGGTTTATATAACCGTACCTAAATGTGTACACCATGTTGGCTCAACATTAGTCAACCGAGGTTAGTTATATGAACACTCTCATATCAACCTTATTCATCTTAACCATAACTAGTTCAAATGACTCAAATGAAACTAGTTAAAGAATTGTTCAATTGCTATATTCTCATAGAAGTATACAAGAACACAATTGAAGAAAAATCGTTTTGATTAAGTCGAATCAATTCATGAACATTATAGCCACGGTTTGCAAAGAATGCATTCCTTATTATATAAATGTATTTGTTCATGTCACAACCGATTTTAGAACTTTAACCACTCAAGTATGCAAACGAGTACGCATACTTGAATAGCTGGACCAAGTTTTGTTTTCGCCAGTATGCGAATGGATACGCATACCTCCAAACCCAGCA
Source organism: Papaver somniferum (assembly GCF_003573695.1). NCBI lineage: Eukaryota > Viridiplantae > Streptophyta > Magnoliopsida > Ranunculales > Papaveraceae > Papaver > Papaver somniferum. The sequence continues at coordinate 62,704,728 of NC_039364.1, read as the reverse complement.
GGATTTTCTGGACATGAACCTTACGCCATTATGCGTACGGGTACGCGCACTTAGGTTCCCGGACTTCTCAAACCAACAGGTATGCATACGGGTATGCATACTATGGTTCCCGGACATGGATTACATATATGCAAGAGCATAACATGTTTATAATCCAATGTTGGTTAAGTGTTCTAAACTCTATTTCAATAATTGAAACTTTCTTAGAGGATGGCAATAGCCGTTTTCACACATTATTAGCATCAAAGAAATTTTCAAGTTATTGAAATAATCATAACGAAACATTCCAAGTCTACACCAAATGATTGTATCACACAAACCATGTAAGATGTTACTCGGCAATTTTCACATGATCATATTTTGACTTTCATCAAGAATGTAAGATGAACTTGGTTGAAGCGAAAGCTTGCCAACACATATTTCGAGAAATATGTAAGTGAGTTAAACTCAGCTCGAAATCTCAAAGGTGCATAATCGAAAACCATATAGTAATACGACTTATGTATCACTATAAGAGATGGAGTAGAAATATACTTTCCGAGTGATAAATAAGTTCTAGTCTCCACATACCTTTTGTTGATGAATTTCCACAATCTCTCCTTAGTAGTTCTTCGTCTTCAATTGATGAACGTCGTGAAGTCTAATGCTCAACTACACAATCTATCCTAGTCTGAGACATCATTATAAGTAGACTAGAAATCAAGACTTATAGTTTTGATCATGATAGACACATTTCTGTGTCTAATTTGTCCTCAATGTCCGTATTTTTGGAACTCTATTTTTGTACTAATATTGTGTTTTTATGTATTTTTAGGAAATAAACATTTTTGGAAAATTCGGCTCGAAAAGTTGATTTTGGCACCCGGAGGACAAGTGTTATTCGGACTCACGCTTTTGGATAAGGGGTAACCTAATTATTAAGGAGCACCCCCAGGTCACCCCCAAGGCAGCTGCTATTCGCACCCCTACTCTGGATAGGGGGCTACCAGTTTCTTCCCAATTTGAACCGAGTTTTGGCGGGAAAAATAGTTCTTCACCTACGTAATTGTTGAAGCAAATTTTGGACGTGATATAAGGAGATTCAAGGGCTAGTTTTCATTGGGTTGGACCTGCTATAGCCTAACAAGGATGGTATGGGTGTTCGAATCAAGTTATTTGGGATGGATAATCGTGGGATGCAAAACATGGAAGATATTCTCAAAACAGGGAAGATATTTTATTCTCGGAATTTTTGGATGGAAGATACGTGCATGGGTCGACTGTATTGGTTGGAAACAAATTCTACAGCTCAGAGAAGACGCGTGAAAGAGATAAACCAGGAAACGAATCCTATAACAAGTCAGAAGAATAAAAAAAATATATCGGGAATATTTTCATTCACTGCCGAGTAATGGGAAGATTTTTTGGATTAATGAGAAGTTATTCTTGGTCCAAAGGTGTATAAATATAACTCTTGGGTTAGCATAGAGGGGTGTCGAGAGTTTGGGGTCGAGAGAAGGTCCAGAGAAGCAGAAATCAAGAGTTGATGAAACTCTGTTTCTGCTGCTGCTGCTGCTGATGATGAAGAACACCAAGAACACGAAGAACTGACTCGCAAGGACAGTGGTTTATCAACAGTGTCTAAGACGCACAGCCGTGGGTCGCAGTGCAGTCTAAACATCAGCAACACTTGTATTTTATCGTTCATTCTGTGACGCTTTTTGTGCGTCGCAAATTACAGTTTTACACCATTTGAGCTATAAAAATATATTTTGAGCGTGTTTTCATCATGAGGAGCTAAAACCCAACACTAGGATGACGGAGGAGGCTGAATTTCATCCTTGGGGTAATTTATTTTATTCTTTTTTATGACTTTTGCATTAATCTAAAATTGAAATATGATTTGAATTAATTGGTTGTTATTTAATTTGATGATGTATGCTTAGCTTAGTTGTTTTGTTACATCATGCTTAGGACTTACAATCAATGTTGTAAGAATCTATCTTGGCAAAATCAGAGTCCATGTTAATTTTATTGAGTTTTATTTGTCAAAGAATATATGAATGAACCCTGTGTAGTGAATTCGGCCAATTCCTTAGTCCCAGTACCTCTCGCCCATTGTTAGTATTTTTGTGTATATATTTTTATTAAATTTAAAAATTCCATTTCCTTCACAAGTCTGAAACGAATCCTATTTACTACAACAACAATAAAAAAAATTAAATCATTTTGGCGTTGCCGACGCGGATTTGTGCTTAGGTAGAATTTTTAGGTTTTTATTATTTTTTATATTCCATTTGTTGTTTTTACGTCTCTTTGGTTGTGTCTTTGTATTACAGGTTTGAAGTTGGATACTAAAGACCTTGGAATCAAAGCTTAAAGCTAAAAGAGAAGGAAAAAAGACAAAGCAAAAAAATAAAGAAAAAAGAGAGGAAAAAAAAGAGAGAGAGAATTATTATTATTATTTTTTTTAAGAGACTTTCCGTTTTTTTTT